>NW_024350396.1:281408-413850 GCF_902729225.1 Pteropus medius
AGAGAGACAGACAGGAAGACACAGAGAAAAACACAGGCGAGGAGGCAATGAAGACAGATAAATAATTTGCAAAAAAAAGCAACCAACCAACCAGCCAACCTCGAAACTGATTTCTCATACATCCACCAGCTTCCTTCTAGAATCTTGGTTTTTAAAAAACGCCAGTTACTGATAAAATTCCAATACCCTCTAGAACACCTGCGTTTTGATGTCCAAATAAATAACGTGTTAACATGTTCTTTGTGGCTCCTTCATGGAACAGACCCTACTTTCATGGGGCAATGTCACGTGCCGTCTTCATCGTGCTAAGTCCAGGGAGAAACCCAAGGGAAGGAGCAGATTGAGGGTTTATGAGGTGTCAACACAATATGATTCACTAACTCACGTTTAACACACATGACTTCACAATATTGCCTTTGCTCCGATACATGGGTAGGATCAATATTGAAGCCCCAAGAGTAGCTCGCTCCTTCCTTCCTTCCTTCCTTCCTTCCTTCCTTCCTTCCTTCCTTCCTCCCTTCCTTCCTCCCCTCCCTCCTCCTCCTTCCTTCCTCTCTTCTTCTTCCTTCATTTCTTTTTCCTGTATTCGTCCTTCCTTCTTCCTTTTTTTTTTTTCTTAGACAAAGTTGGTCATAGTATGACTCTATCAACATTCTCAACACCACTTCCTCCACTATCCCCTTGGTAGGCTCTCTCAAGGTTGAAGCTGCTGGGGTTTCTGGTTTTCGATGTGATCCCATGAGCGTGAAGCAGCACCAGAGCTACGTACTGGTGACATAGAACCACAGCTACAGCTAAGATCCAAAGATCTGGAGAATTGAAGTACAAGGCCAGGGACAGAATCACCTGTCGAATGACCGACAAGCAGATAAGCGAGCGAGTGACGAGTCACAACCAAAGAGCCAACCATGTTGACAACAGTGACCAAACTCGGTCACTCTTTGCTAAGAACTTTCATGTCGCTCCACGGGCACCTTACCTTTTCTTAAATACGAGAGAAACTTAATGCCAGAAGCATGTAAAACCAACTTTTTCGCCATGATGCAGGGGAAACAAATTTAAAATTCTGTCAACGTGAGAGCCTATTAAACGGCTGTTTCCTGGTTTTTATTACACTTGGGTAATGAGAACCTTTTTTTCATACATGTCATGTAACACTTCTGCCTTCTCTCCCATGAGAAAAAGCTGTAATTTAAGCAACTTTGTAAACTATACCTGATGAACATGTGGAAAGCAGTTAAATGATAACTTCTAAGATGTTCTCTCAGATTCAGGGTCTGTGGATAGTGGAGGGCATGGAGCAGCGAGGGGAAAAGTTCAACTTCTCTACAAAAAGCTCATATATACAATTGACAAGGGTAATATAAATTCCAGTACTCTTACAAAGTTCTGGACAAAAAAAAATATATATATATATATATTATTAAATTTATTGAAGTGATATAAATAGATATTATCTTCACAAAAATCAATGTTATTATCTATCTATCTATCTATCTATCTATCTATCTATCTATATCATCTATCAACCAATCCATCCACCTACTCACTTATTAATCCATGCAACCACCTATCTAGGTATCTATGTATATATTTATGTATATATCTGTATGTCTATGCATCATCTATCAATCTATCTATCTATCATGTATCCACCCACCTACTTATCTAACTCTTCACTCATCCATCTATCTATTCATCCATCCATGCATCTTTCTTACTTTCTATCTATCATTAAATGGAGGCAGTGGAGATTGGGCAAGAAAATGTAGATGAACTGCCTAAACAATGAATAACACTACATTCTCCCAAGATCTTCCTTAAAGGTCATTAAGTGGACAAAAGCATACACACACAGACAGAAACACACACACACACATTTATATATATATTATATAATATATATTACTACTTGGGGTCTATACCTTTTTCAGATGGTATTAAACGCTTCGCATATTATTATCATAACCTTAAACAGGTTTTTCCAAAAATAATTCCGGCTCCTGAATTTATAATAAAAGCCGAGCACAGGTGCCACTGCGGCCACTGTTAAACACTGCGATCTCATCACTCCCTACACTGGCCCTGCATATAATCTTCCTCTTCTCACTCGGTCATGCTTTATTTAAGATGTGCCCGAGGCGGATGCATGCAGCATTTCCCTACACAGAAAGGCAGTGTTGGAAAGCCAACACAGATCCGATATATTGCAAGTTTATGGGACCTGGCTGAGTGCCATCAGGTGTAGCCCCTGGCAGAGCCACAGGGCAAACTGGAAAGCTCGCTGAGCCAATTTGTTTATGTACGATTCTTAAGTTCGTATGAGTAGGTAAGAATAACCCCTAAAGAAGAAGGATGGTGACGGTTAGCTGTTCTTACCATCTATTCATGTGTCTTGAACTCAAATCCATCACACACACAGACCTCGGGACCCCCAAAGCAGCCAGGAAACACAGATGCTGTGAACAGTTCTATAAATTTCAAGAGGTCTGAGTTCTATTTTTTACCTCCTCTAATCTCTCAAGCCCCGAGGACAGCACTAGGAGATTTCCAGCAATGATAAAACTCCCAGAGTCATGGGCTTTGCACTCGACTAGAGGGAATTTGAGCCTTGGGCTCAGGACTGTGTCAAGGGCGCAGACAGCTCTGCTTCTGCGTACCTCGATCATGCAGGCATGGACGCTGTGTCTAAAAGGTTTCCGCCAATCCACGTGTCTTGCAGATCTTTAATTTCACCTATGGCTACTCATTCTAACGCCTTTCATGACAGAACGGCTAATTCCTCTCACGAATACAATATGTATCTAACATGCTGTTTGCAGGCAGCTCAGCGGACTGCCAGATGGATAACTGACGGACCGCCGTGTGATTTTTCTGAAGGAGGGGAAGACGAGCACTCCTGGAGTGTGCACACATCTTTAAAATAATGGTTTCCTCCTTCACGTAACCAGCACACGCATGATTTCATACTCTGTGGAATGTTTATTTCAAGTTCACTCCTGGCTTTCCAAGTACCCTATGTGTGTCACATCAGAGAAACTACGGGGCACAAGACAAGAGGAGACAAAGAAAAGGTTCAGACCCTCCTTTAAATCCTCAATACAAATTATTCGGCTGTTTGGGGCTCAGGACCCTCAAGGAAATTTTTTGTTACTTTCTTGTGATTTGCTTATTTTGGTCTGATCTCTATGTCTACTCGCAGGTGTTGCCAGCCTTTAAAGGGAAAGATTAATTGGCAGTTTACAACAGAAAGAGTTACCTACGGACACCTGAGCTAACCGGCACTGTACGTCAAATTTATTCCAGTGACGATATAAAGTGTCATTGAAATTGTGAGAAGGTGGGAAGCCTAATCAGCTCCCAATCATTTATAGAAATCTCACAAAGCGCAAAAGCATAAAAGGAGGATTTTCGTTGCAACCTCGTGCATAAGCGCCCCCGGTGGGAGATAAATTATGTCACATCCATGAAATCGATCACTATGCAATTGGTTTAAACATGACTTACTTCTGCAAACTTCCCTACTAAGCTATAGACTTTTAGTGAATGAGGCAAGTTGCAGATTAGTTTTATCAAAGAGCAGAATCGCAATTTTGTGAAAAGATACTGAGGACCATCGTGTATAAACGCACAACTGGGTGTGGGTGTGTGGTGTCGCTGTGCACTAGGTGTATATGATACAAGAAAAAAAAAAAACCTGGAAAATATACGGAAAGCAGTGATGGTAGAACTTATAACATCTGTGCCAAATATTTCAGTATCGTTCGCACATTTTAGGGCTCAATATATTTTACAAGAATATTTAAAAGCACGTAATAAAATGATGTCATAATGGAAGTTAGAAAGAGTGAATTTTGGAAATACCAAAGGATGCCCCATTTTGATTGAGAATGGAGAAGAATTTATCTTTATTATGCAGCTATCTCTTACACATCAGAGAAAAATAATACAGATCACGCGTGAGAAACTTGACAATTTCTCTTCTATTCGCACATTAATTGGCAGCCTTCCAAAGACATAATTCCTTGCAAAATGAGGGCAATTTCAATGAAAATAGCAGCTCAGGAAGGGAGGTTTTTAGAAAGTAAGCAAATATCCATTGTTTGAAAAGAAAAAATGATATCGTTTCTTATCCTTCCTATCCAGATTGCCATCTGAGCATGGTCTAAGGTCCAAGAACTAGCTGATAATTTAGCGTGAATGTTCTATCAAGTGTGCGAACTGTATACTTTACTGTGGTGTTTTTTTCCACAGTGTCCGGTGTCATTTCAAAACAATTTTCTTCTGAAAACAATGAAAATTTTCACATAAGTGACAAATATCAGAGTTCAGGAGGAAAACATTACGATATATAAATGTACCATGACACTGTAGGATCATCTTTGTAAAGATGAGTTAAAATTTTGAGTAATGATTTTTGGAACAAGAGGTTGGCTCTTAGAACCTGACATGTTTCAGTAGACTTGCAATATGGAAATGCAGAGCTTCTGAAGCTCTGAACTAGAAACCTGTTGTCACTCCGTTACTGGAGGCTGACTTCGAAACCAGTTCTTACTTAAGTAAATTAGAATAATTACTTCAGAATTTCAATAGGTGTAGATATGCCTTCACAGACACGCTAGATTCTTGAATTTCAAATTCACATGCATAGAAGACCTAGCACAGGCTGGATGATGATCAAAATCTATATTTTTAACACCACATCCATTTAAGATCTAAAAATGAGAATGTTAACTTGTTTTATATTAGGTTCCATGACATTTTCTAGAATGTTCAATTCCATAAAAGTCAGCGTAGCCATTTACATAAGACACAGGAGTTTAAAAAGAAAAAGCTAATTCTGATTTACTAAAATGTCAATGTCAATTTGAAATCCCATTAAGGTCGGGAAGAGAACTTCTTTGTTATGGGGGCTGAAACTCATGAGTCATTTCAGACTTTACATGTTTTTATATTTTTGTGAGCCTCTGAGGTATCCTGAGGAGGATTTATCACCTGAAAATGTTAGAATGTAAAGAAAAAAAATCTACTATGTTGAACTACTCAAAAGTGGGGTTCAAGGATGGGCTTATCTCACTTATGGGTGCCTGCACGGGAGCACAGCAAGTCTCCGAGACATGTGATAAGCCGAGCAGCCAGAAAACTTGAACAGCTGGCTCTCGTTTTATTTGGTGCCATCTGCTGGCTGTACCTGCTTCCTCTTCCGGTCAACATCAGGCCAAGTCCCTGGAAATATGAGTCAGGAGCTCGTGGTGTCTCGAGTTTGGGGAAGTGAGTCCCCCAACAACAAGATGGACAGAGATAGAGCCCATCTGTTTTAGCCAATAAAATAATCCAAACCATTTGATATTAAGTATTGATATATGTTTCTATAGAAGAGGAAATCAGAGAGACTGATGACATAGAATACTGTCTGAGGCCAGAGGACGAGGGCCCTCTGTTCAAAGCACCTGGAGATTGGATGGGTCGTTTGGAGCAGCACATCGTAAGGGAGGTAGGTCCAGGGTCATTGCTGTAGAATGGGGGCAGGATAGACCACCCCAAAATATGTTAAGAGGCACACAGGTCATCCTGAGAAACAAGAGCTGGTGAATCTCTGCTTTCAGAGCGGAAGTCATTCTTTTCTGAGAGATGTTTACATTTATAAGGGCAATCTCCATTTGTAAGGGCATCTCCTCTGTGCCTGCAAGAGAAGGCTGACTCTAAACCACAGAACACTGATTTCAACGGAGAAGGCAGTGACTCGGTCTGCAAAACAACCTTATCCTTGCTTATCTTAATTTTCCTGACACCTCCATGTAACTGGTCTTCCCACACACCATCCTCTCTTTTGTGACTTAAGCCGGAGATAGTATTTGAGCCTCCATTCTAAGCCGTCTCTTGCAGAGTTACTCATTTCTCCCGGGCTATGTCCCATGTAGATATGAAGTATACATGTTAATAAACATCTAATGGATTTTCTCTTGTTAACGTGTCTTTTTTCTTTTCACAAGGGCTCGAGCCAAGAACGTAGAAGCATTAAAAAAAAAAAAAAATTCTTCTCCCCATACACTCATTTTAAGACTCAAGAGAGCAAGTTCTGAGATAGTGGGTCACTCTGCCAAGATCACATAAATATAAGACTTAGAGCATTTCTAAAGCCACGGTCTTGCCAATATATTTTGAAGAATTAAACATCAGTACATACCATGTGTGTTCGTTTTCTGGGAAAGGAATAACATAGAAAATGCAAAAGCTGTGGAACCAAACACAAACTTGAGTGTATTTCAATCAAAGCATAAATGAAGGTTATAGAACTTGGTATCTTCTTTTTAACATCTCCTTAGTTCCCTAACAAATACCTTAAAAACAAAATTTTAGAAAATTTTACCTAAAGACCAGGATAAGTAACTGCCTTTAATATGCAAACCCTGGGATTGTTAGGTGAGGTGTTCAAGTCGCTTGCTCTTGGGCTCTCAACTCTGCTCAGTAAGCAAACAGGAAGCAGACCCAGGTCATTCGGACTTGCAGAAGATACTCCCTTCCCTCATCTTTGACTCCCGGAGTCTAAACACAATTGGCGAAACCGTGCGCAAATGCCACCACGTTCACGCATAGAACCCCAGCCCTCGCTCGCTCTCGACTCAGAGTATGTTTCCTGCTATGAGTCTTCACGCATCCATTGCCCATTTTTCAATATATTGTGCTGTTTTTCTCTGATGACCATGGGTGGGCAGACCCTTCCTGGGGCAATGGAGATGCAGAAGGGTAGAAGATCCAGAGGTGTTGTGAGGGCGCTGGGGATATTAGACTCAGACTTTGAGGAAGGCACATGACCGGAAGAGCAAGGCTCTGTATGGGTGTGTGAGGAACAGCGAGACAGAGGCAGAGCTGGGCCCGCAAACATGTGCGAGAGGACATCCCTTCCCATTCGGCGACTGCAAAAGCATCACATATTCAAAGATACACTGAGGCATGTTAAAAACCTTCAGAGTTTACTGGAACAAAAGTTGATTCGAATCAGGAAGCATCCAGTCTGGCCGACAGAAGGGAGCTCTGAGGAGTTGTACAAAAGAAACAACTTTTAAAGGCAGAAGGGAGTGAGCACAAAGGAGTTAAACTGCACCCCCCTCCCCCCCAAAAAAGCAGGCGGTTATTGAAGAGTTACTTTTCCTTTAGGGAAAACAGGGCTCTGAGCTGCCGGCCGACCTAATTAGCGCTGTCAGGTCATTCCTGATTGGCTGGTTTAAGTCTCCGTTTCTGGGAGAACTGAAAATATGATGAAGGGAAGTCTCAGTTTGCTGACGTGGAGCTCACCTCAAAGCAACTCCATTTTGGCTCTACTGTCTTGTTTTTAACCGATATAAATCATTAAAATACGATGCGAACCTACTGAAATGATAGTCATTATACTGTAAACATAGGATGGTACAGTTTATTCGAGTCCTAGGTATTCTAAAAAGATTAAAACTAAAATAAGGACGGGCTGCCCCCGAAAAAGGAAGCAGGGACGCGAGGTTGAATCAGCAAATCAACACCTCCAAAAAAGAATGTAGTCCAGCCATCTTTTTTTTTTTTAAGATGTGGGTCTTCTCTCTAAAATGCAAGATGACATGTACAGTTCTCAAACTAAGCAACTTCAAGAAGAAGAGAGAATTTTCTAAATAAGGCCTCTGGTAATAATAGCTAAAATATATAAAAATATGAGACTTTCACTGTTCTGTTTATGAAATTATTACCTAATATATGCAGAACGTCAAATAGATCTAAGTCGGTCACATGTAGCTGTGTTATACGGAGCATGAGGATAACGAACATGTGTGTTGAGTTGAAGCACTGGGCAAGAATTAGACACCCTTCTTAAGAACATGCTATGTAACCGCTATAATTTAAGTATTTGCTTCTTCCTAAAAATTCGTATGTTGAAATCTATTTCCGCAATGTGATGATATTAAGAAGTAGGGAAACTAAAAGGTGATCGGTCATGAGGGGGCAGCCCTTATGAATGAGATTAGTGTCTTTATGAAAGAGACCGCTGAGGGCTCCCTTCCCCTTCTACCTCGTGAGGGCACCACGAGAAGACGGCCGTCTGAGGGTCTGGAAGGAGGCTCTTGCCAGACACATCTGTCAGCACCTCGATCTCGGACTTCCAGCCTCCAAACTGGGGAAGATCGAAGTCTCTTGCTTATAAGCCAGCCCGTGAACGGTATGATTACAGCAGCCTGAGTGGACTGTGTGTGATCCTAAGTGAATGGTGAGTCAGAGTAAGAGAAGAAACAAGAAGAGCACCTGTCACAGACACGTGGTCAGTGACTAACGCGGTGCCGGTGCGGGTGACCATCAGCGCTCACCACATATCAAACTTCTAACCCCTACATGCACCTCATCTTATTTTGGGGTCACCGCACGTCTGGGTTGTGCCAGTCCATGGCGTGGTTCTCAGCGGCTTCAGAGCTACAGAGCAAGGACTGAAAGAAAGTCCGCTGTGGCATTCATTTTTTTTTTTTTTTTACAGACGGGATGGCGGTGAAAGGCGGTGTTTGGAGCTGTCCACTGGGGAGGTGCTGAAAGCAGAGCTGGGAGGGGGTGCGTGGGAGCAGCATGCTTGCCTGCCACGCTCCTCCTCTCGCAAGCATATTTGCATCAGATAAAGTGACACAGCAGTAGAAGCCAGAAGAAGGTAAGTCACCCAGCTGAACTCAAACTCTTAGTTCGTGAGGAAATCTCATTTTGCAGCGCGTGTCGAGATGCACAGAGCGCTGACCTGCACTAGGCAGGTGTGTGCATTCGGTGAGTAGGCACTTTAGATAGTGTCACTCAGTTTGAATGGCAGGCAAATTTCTCTGTGTTATCCGAACCCCATAAAAATACCAGGAAGCTGCTCTTAGTACCTGTGTCACCAGACTTCATTCTGATGTCTTTTTCAGTTAATATAATGGAATGCCTCATCCGCTACAAGGAGCCCTGTGGAGAATGTGTCACAGTGTAGAGGGAAACAGGCCACATGCCAGGATCCCTTGCAAATGTTACTGATCGTTGATCAACTCTCTCCGCAAACCCTGAAATGTTACGGCTTTGAAACGCTCTTCACGGTGCTTTAAAAAATAGCATCCACCAACATTTGCTCATCGGAGTTCTCCAAAGGGTAGCATGTGGCATATACTTTACTCATATTGATCTTTTTAATGTGTTGTCACAACATAACGTGGAGTCAAGAAAGAGACTTCGAGTCATATGCAAGAGCCCAATTGAAATATTAATAGACAGTAAATGAATCGTGTTGATTTTCCACTCACACGGCTTAACTTTTCAGGGCGAACACTGATGTTTCTTTAAAAGCTGTCGTGCTTTTGTGCCTCCCAGCACATGAACACTCACAGAGGGAGTGTGTTATGATAACTAAGTATTAGACTCAGTGCATAAGTGGACCAGCCAATGAGTATGACCGTAACAGTGGGACGTGGTGGCTCGCCATATCCCATATTGTTGTCTTATTATGAATCGATAAATATACTTAAAACCAAATACAAACCCATCCATGCTTTAATGTCACATTTAAATATACACTCCAAAGATGCTTTTGTGATAAAAGCATGACGATTACATATAACATTTTAAATTTGAAAATAACCCCTTTGAAGTCATGTTAAGGATAAAGTAGAACGCACGTCACTTAACGTAATGTCAAGGTTCACCTACTTTTCCACAACGCAGCATAAAGTCCTTTGGGAAACCGACCCTGGCATCTAGTGGATATCAGGCAAGATTCTTGCGACATGTGATTGCCTAAAAAGCAGCCTTGTAATAAAGCCTACACTCGAAAGTAGATGAAAAACCTGTCGGATCGTTTCCGTTTTTACTATTTCCATCAAACACAGTCTCGCTCCACGTTTCTCATCAGACCCTAACTACAGCAGGCTGATGGCTGCGCATGCAATCAAGATCCCTGTCAAGCCGGAGATAAATTCAGTCTGCCGCTGGAGGGATACGCTGGCAGAATGAGGCCACTTTCTCGTGGGGGACAGACGCTGGAGGCCCCTGGCGAAGGGGGAGGGTCATGCAGCTCAGGTCTCCCATTTGTTCCTTTCTCGTTCCTGATCCAGGACGGAATACTAATTCTGAGAGCCAAACAGATGGAGGACTCATTTCAAAATATTCCAAAACTGGTGACCGTCAGCAGAACGTTGTCTAAACTGTCATCGTGCAGGTCCTTTTCGGGTTGTCGTTTTTTAATCGACCCTCTAAGTGCGGACGTGCTTTCTGACAGCAGTCTCAGGTAGGGGTAGGCTGCAAGAAAGTCTTTTCTCAATGTGTTCCGACCTGGTTTTGTTTTTGCGTATCTTTTAGTTTTTAATTTCTCGTATACGTGTGTGCAGCAGCATGTAAATCTCGCAAGACCAAAACCTAAGGAAGGACGAAGAAATTCAGAAAAAAGCTGACTCATTCTACTTCCCTTCTCCTTGGGGGCATGACGTCTCCTGGTCACTCTGTCTTGCCCTGGGGACTTGAACCTCCGTAGCTGAGAAAAGGTTATGTTTTATCTGCATCTGCAGTGCCCAGCCACGGTGACTCACGTGGGACGGAAGCAGACACAGAGGCTGGCTCCCTGTCCTTCCAGGCTCCCTGTATGCTTTAAGAAGCGAGCCGTGTAGCATCAAGCCTTGCTCCTGGACTTCCTGCGGTTCCCCAGGGGCTGAGCACAGCGTGACTTACTGAGCCAGTTCTGCCTCCATCACACAACGTCCCTCAAGCCCCCGCTTCTTCATCCACCTAACTCCTGAAGTCTCTGAACTTGCAGCCCTGAAATCTGATTTCCAACCCGGGCTGGAAGTCAGGGAGCATTTTATTCCGTGCTTAACTCCAGATCATAAAAACTCACGTACCGGGCGCCTCCCCGTGGGACTATGAGCCAAGTCTGGGAGAGCAGAAGCCACAAGCTAAGATGCTGATCCGTTTTTTTAATTCCAATGAATGAATCAATGAATCATCTGAAAGGAAACTAGACAGAGACTCATGGACATGGACAATAGACTAGTGGTTACCAGAGGGGAGCGGGGGAGTGGGGAGGTAGACAGGGTAAAAGAGGTCAAATATGTGGTGACAGAAAGAAATCTAACTATGGGAGGTGAACACACAATGCAATATCTATCTATCATCTATCATATATTCATCTATTTATCTATCTATCTACCTATCTATCTATTATCTATCTATCTACCTATCTATTATCTATCTATCTATCTATCTATCTATCTATCTATCTATCTATCTATCTATCATCTATCTATTATCTATCTATCACCTAGCTATATCTATATCTATATCTACATGTACAGCTATATGTACATATGCTTTCTGTTGAATTGTATACCTGAAACTTACTGGATTTCGTTAATCAATGTCACGAAAGAAAAGAAAAGAAAAGAAAAGAAAAGAAAAGTAAAAGAAAGAAGAAAGAAAGAAAGAAAGAAAGAAAGAAAGAAAGAAAGAAAGAAAGAAAGAAAAAGAAAGAAAGAAAGAAAGAAAGAAAAGAAATTTCCAAAAAATAAAAATAAAAAAATAAATTTCCTTCTGGGGCAAAAAAAAATCAAAGGAAACTGGAAAAACCCTTCATCAGTATTTTTCTCATGGCTCTGGGTTCACGGTGCTCTTCCCTTCGGACACTGCATTTTTCCTGAAAAGAACAGGGATGGGAAGTGACATTCTAAATGAACATTAAAAGGTAGAAAACACACTGAGTGGGAAGGCGAACTTCCTCTCTATTTCCTCCATCAAACACACGGTTTAAACGCGGCCGCATGTATTTCCAATTCCCCTTTATGTCCTCATACTGTCTTCCTCTTGTTTGTACCAAGTGGATCTGGTTGTGTCATCTTTGATGGTGACAGGGCCCAGGAAATGCTACGCCAAAACGTGGCACCTTGGCATGCTGAATATTTTCAGCTGAAGCGTTTGGAGAAAGTAGGGGAAACAGGAAGGTCCCCCTGACCTCTTCCCGTGACCCCTTCTCCCCTGAGGCAGGTCATAAGAGCCTCATGTGAGACGCAGCCTCCTTATACCCAGAGGAACGGAACAGCCTCATGTCCGAGAAATGTCCTAATACGCAGGCCTTGCTAAGTTCACCACCTTGTCCTGCTGCGTGCCAGCCTGTCACATGCCTGCACGACTGCCCTCTCTCCATCAAACCCGGCATGAAAACACTCAAGTCCCATGGTTTCTTTCTGTCTTCATTTCCTTGGGACAGTAAAACTTACACTAAACAAATCTATGTGTTTTTCTCTTGTTTGTCTCTGCTGGTTTCGTTTTCAGACCCAACCAGGGTCTTTGGAGGGTCAAAAAAAAAGGGTTTTCCTCTCTTACAACTGTGACTGTTGGCAGATAAACCACGTCTACGCACACAACTGCAACCCGTTTGAAGGGAAAATCAGCCATACGAATGAATTCATGCATCTGGGTAGTCATAACTGTCTCTGAAGAGTTTATGAAGTTTGAGTTCCCAACAACCCACAAGGAATATTGTCTGGTTTTAAAAATGTGTCTTTTTAATGGCTACATTGTTCTCCATCTTTTAGGATCCAGTGCCTGAAATTGGGAGGCACGCAGAGGTGACGAGGGAACGTGCCTTTCTTGATGTAGCAAGGTCACCACCACAGAGCGTGCCATGAGGAACCTCCTCCGCTCAGATGCTCGGGCTTTTGTGGATGTCTCCTGTGGCTCCATCCCCCACGACTGAGCAGAGCCAGCTCGGTCGTGGGTGTCAGCTCAGGGATCACGTGGAGTGATTTCACACGATGGGCAAGATCAAGAGAGAAGATCAGTGGCCGTCCCGAACGCCTCTCCAGGCACCGGTGTGAGTGCTGGGAGCAGATCGTCCTCCCAGTGACCTCAAAGCGACTTCTTCACTCCGGGAATCAAAGCATCTGCTCCTGGACCCTCTTCCACGTCCATCTTAGCTTTCTGGGTAGACTTTCTCCCACTCTTCGTCATGGAGTTGCGTCCTCGGCTATCAGTAACCATCTTATTCCATCCCGCAAGCAGTTTATGACATTCTCTCTTTTTAGGGATTTTTTTTTTCTTTCTTTTCCCGGGATCTAACAGTCAGAGTCCTCATCTCTATCATAAGAAAAGCACTGTTCTCACCTTGCGAGTTTACTCTGAATGATACGTGAACATCTAATAATGCGTGTGTCTCTCACCTACCCAAAAGTCTCTGCTTTCGACTGTAGCTTTCAACCTTTAGAAGGTGAGGCCACACCTTGACTCCACTGTCAATAATCAGTGTGACTGGCAGTAATGAGAACAACATTTGAGATGAAAGGCCTGTACTTAAAGACTTTTAATATGGCAAAGGACCCTAGACCTAGTTCAAGTTCAAGTTCATCTTCTTCCAACACAGAGATCCTTCTCGTACCATCGTAACTACCGTTTGTCCAACTACGGATCATGCTGCACAAATAGTAGTTAAAATGGTACAGAGAAAGCCCAATTAGGAGGAATAATTAATAGTTATTGGGAATAATTACAGAAGATCCGATAGGCCAGGCAGAGTCTTAGCTCAGCTCTCTCAAATATTAGGCAAATCACCTCATAACTCTGTGTCTTGTCTAGTTCCTCAAGTCACTGCTGCCTAGACATCTGAACTGTTCGTCTTGTTCAGCAGATCAGAATATCTCAGTAGAGAAGCGTTCTCCTTTTCCAGGTAAAGAACCCCTGCGTGGGACAGGGACATAATCCAAGGTACCCTCCAGCGGATCAGCCCCCGGAGAGTGCAGTAACCCAGACCCCATCCGTGCCTCACTCCTTGCTCTGCAGACCAGCCACGGAGCTTCGGGTACAGGTCGAAGGAGCTTCATGGCAGATCACATCCACCGAGTCTTACCAAAACCCCGACTTTGCCTTTGCCATGCTCTGCAATGATGTGTGACTGTCCCCTTTTTCGTCAGCTGCAAGGAACCTGCGGCCGTACGTGCGAATCAGCCCATCCTCTCTGAATGCGAAACGACTTCTGATTAGAGGCATCAATTCGCAACGGATCCGTGGACGATGCCCCGCCATTGCCGCTGCTGAGAAATGCTTTCGGGAGGTCGATGTTCATTCAGCGACTGGCGAGGGCACAGGTGGTGACACCGACGCTCGAGACCTATCCGTCCTTTCCCTCAGGGATGGTCTTCGTTTGGCACAGGGGATGACACATTTCTTGAATCGGTTTCATCTCCACTCCCCACACCCTCGTTTGGGCATGATTTGCACGGTCACACTCAATAGGCTTTGAGGCAAATTAAGACAGAATGGGGCTTTAAACACAGCCTCCCTACTGTGTGTGCAACATGCTCCATCCTGGGTCGCAGGGGTGAAGATATTATCTGAATCACGATGCGTGCCCTGGCAGCAGAGACCATTCTTAGTAGGACATTCCTTCGAGAGTGGAGCTTTAAGTTTTTTTTTTCCTTTTTAATTTTAATGTTTTTCCCCTCTGCCAGATGCAAGCTCATCCTTAAGAGTAATTAATTGATTTCTGCTCTGAGAGCAATTTGAAACAGCTTTTCGATAATGGTCATCCGGAGCATTGTATTGCCTAAATAAACGCTATCGAATCGATGATGAAAGTGTTTAATATACAAACGTAATGTGAAAGTTAATACCATGTATTTAAATAGTACTCTTTTACTAATCATAGAAAACAAAACTTGGCAAATATTAACATTAATGGAAAATTAACAGTTCATGTAGGATTTAGTAAACTATCTTCTGTCCACATTAAAAAGAAATTCGGCAAAGTATTAACATTAATGGGAAATGAATAAAGTTAATGTGGAAGTTAGTCCACGGTATCTACTGCCCATTCTCGGGAAACTCGAATATGTGATTCTCATCAATGAGTCTTCACGTACATGAATGGGAGGTATACCAAATACTCATGGAAGCACCTAGAAGGGGTCCTCACGGCTGCCGACATCCATGGTTGGTCGTCTCAGGGTCAGGCTGAGAAACTTACAAAACCTCACTTCTGTATGAGAGAGTGAAGTCGTGTCTGTGTTTGGTAACCATGTCCACAGGTGTTCCTAACTTCGTGTCAAGCTCCATTGTGACATCACACAGCAGGGCAGGTAAGCAGAGGAAAATGAAACTTTGAAGAGAACACTTTGAAGAGCTGGCTTGGGAAGAAGACAGGATCTGTTCTGGACTGTATCTCCATGGGTGGAGTTAAGGTGTAACTCTGAGAGAGAAGGATGTGTGATTTTTCGGGTACGATTTGAATCCCTATGGCAACGGGCAGCTACAGCTGAGAGGCACAGGAAGTAGAAGACCCTAGAACTGAGGTCCGAATCGCGTGAGAGTGTTAGCGCTATGCTTATGACCTATAATCTCACTAGGGCAGCTAAATATTTCTGAACCTGAGCTCTTCATTTGCTGAATTAGAATATATTTCAAAATAAGTTTATAGGAATCACAGAAAACACGATTGGTTGGAAATCCTAAGAAAACTGTAAAACCGAACACCAATATGAGGTGCAATTGTTTTTAAGAGCAAATGCCACAAATCAAAGGGGCATAAGATGATTTTTACTTAGTTCTTTGTAAAATAGGAATTTATAGGGATGTCAGCTATTATAACACCCAAGATAAGCCATCATTAAATTTTCAGCATATATGAAAATGATTGGGTTTCAAATATATAAAGAGCACCCACAAACCGATAAGAGTTCAATTATATTATGAAAAATGAACAAAGAATATGGTTATCAGAAAGTGATACCAAAATGGATTTTAAACTCACACAAAAGTAACAAATTAAAAATTATTATTGATTTCCTGGATGGAGCAGGAGCCACCAAACTATGGTTCAAAAGCCACGTCTTGTCTGCCACCTGCTTTTGGAAATGAAGATCTGTTCGAACATACCCATTCTTTTTCAATCATCTATGGCTCCTGTCACACTACCAATGGCAGATATGGACAGCTGGGACAGAAACCTTATGGCCCGCAAGTCTAAAATATTTACAGAAAATGTGCTGACTTGGAATAGACACAAATCACATATTTTCTAATACCCTGTATTGACAAGAGTGGCCAAGATGTACTTTCATAGGTTGTGGTTAGAAGCCAGACTGATTAAACCTCTTGAACTTGACATTCCAGCATCTATGTAAATTTAAAATTGGGTACAAAATCCAAAACCTACTCAAAGAGACATGACGACTGTTCTTACTGCAGCATGTTTTATGGCCAGCGTTTGCAAACAACCTAGATGCCCACCATGGCAGCCGGTCAATGACTTACACGTGTCCACACACTGGACTGTCACAAACCTTTCTGAAAATGAGGTACACTCATATGTCAAAACAGGCAAATCTCGATTTTACGTTGTTCAGCGTGAAAAAAAAAATTTAAGTGATGATGTATTAATTGGATGGGCATTTAAATGCTGTGTAGACACCTGTATTTCCAGAAAGTTCCTCTAGACAAAAGAAAACAGAGATTTCTGAGAGAAGTGAGCAAAAGGCATGTTGGGGTACAGGCAGATGCTTTTCTGTATGGTTTTCGTGATGCTGAATTTCTTGCCGACAGGCGCCATTACCTTTTTGGAAATAAAAACAAACACCTGGGCCTGTTAAATGAAGACTAGTTGGGATCGGAATATCTGGAACACATCTGGGGAGGCAGCAGAAGGCACAGATTTGAGCAAGAACGTGTCAAAGACTAATTAGCGTTCAACCCAAACTCAGGAAATGTGTGAAGAAAGACATTCTAGTCTTGGAGGAAAGAGAAACCATGGGTTTAGAGGGAAAACGAGAGTTCTCTCCTTCCCAAGTCACACTGAGTGATGCTATGATAATTTGAATATTCTTCTGGAGAATACAGTGGGTCGAGAGTTTAAACAATGAAGCTGAGTAGATGCCATCTGAAATTCACAAGAGAAGAAAAGAAACATTTCTGGGGACAGACCACCAATGCATCTAGACGCCTCGAAACACTGCACGGATGTTTTACGAAATGGATTTATTAGAATTTACTGAAAGGTGTAGACGCCATTATTATTATCATCCCTGGTCTCGGGGACACTCAATGTTACAGGACTGTTTAGGGAGACTAAGTATATTTTTAGTCTTGTATCCTATAAATTGCTTGGAAAAGGTAAAAAGGGTTGTATGTTTAAAGAAAAAGCCTGCTATTTTCTAGTTCTTAGTTGAACCTTCATGGTTTCATTGAAATTAAATATATATTAGGGCAAAACTCCAACCAAAGCAACAAAGACTTCCGAAACACAAAGTCACTACCTTCCCCCTTCCCTCTTCTTCGAGCTCACTGCACCCAAGCACGGAGCCAACTGCAGACACGTCTCTGAGCCCACAACTGAAAAGTCCCTTGGGGAACGCCTGTTGGCAAAAGACACAAAGACTGGCAACTGAAAACTCCAGTATGCACAAAAGAACATCTATGAATTACTGTGTCATTTCAAAGCCAGAGCTGCTTCTGGTAGGAAAACGCCTTGAGGTTAAAAATTATCACGTTTCCCACCGAGATGCAGTCTACTTTTACGACGCTCTATTTCAAATTCCATAAGATGACACTAACCAAATTGACTATCTCTCCTCGTTACCGAAGGCCACCACGTTGAGACTGCAGATTCAAAGCTCTGAAGGCTGAGGTAGCAATCGAGCCAAATGAGTAAACAACAAGAAAAATAGAAAGGTTTGGGTTCGTCACGCCTCTCATTCTGTGAAATCGCATGACAGAGAAAACTCATTTTGTAACTCATCAAACTTTTTATTGCAAATCTGAGTCTCTCCTGCTGTGAAATCATCTAACTCATCTTTCGAGATGGAGTAATATATAGTCAGGATTCTGACGCTTCCGTGAATGCGTTTTTCTGCTCTTTTCTTGTTCTCAAAAATAAACAAATAAAACAGGCCCCTTTCATGGCTGTTTTGCTGTATTAGACCATTTCCACGTGGAACAGAGTGGATCACCTCTAATCTCAATATTTTATTTTATACTTCGCGAATGATTTCGGCTTTCGAGATCATGAGGATGCTTAAGGTACTTCATTCTAAGTCTCCACGGCCTCTAAGAAAGAAACAGAAAAATAGCAAAATCTCTTCATGCTTCCTGGCCCTCTGCTTATATGAAAACAGGCCCTGTGGGAGAATTGTTCTGAGTGTGTGTTTTGCCCCTCATAATAATAGAAAGATGAACAATTTCATAAAACTTCGGTTTTCTCACTTGCCTGTGGTATGCAAATATTTAAAAATCTGTCCACAGCACTGCCTCTCGTCTTTCTCATGAATAGGAGGAGGACTATCAGTAAACAAACCTCTAAATCCATTTCATTTAAAATGTCTTCAATGAATATATATAACTGAGGTTTGAAAGGAAATAAACAACTCTTATAATCAATCAAGCTTACTCTCGACAGCATGCCAAATTCCATTTTTTCATGTTGTTAAAAAATGCTCACAAAATAGGAAATCCGGTAAGGAAAATCAAGTGCATTTTCAGGGTGCAATCCAGATTTAGCATTTAAGAATATTTATCTACTTAAATGACTCTACCTTGTTTTAGAGTGCACCTTATGTAATTTTAGGCTAGAAATAATCACTGTTAATTCAATGTCAGTTCAATGTTAATTTTTGTCACATAAAAAGTAGTATAAATCATTTTATTGAAGCTGCACAGCTTCCTGTCTCCCCCGGGAAATCCGATAGCGTCTAGAGAAATTTTTGATTATTACAAACTCGGGGAAGAATCGGTGTGGAGGTCCTACCGACGAGCTCGGGGGTGGGGGCCCAGAAGGCTTCTCATTCCCCTACACTGAGGAGGACGGCCCCCACCACAGAGAATCATCTGCGACGGCCCCAAAATGCCCATAGCAGCTGGTTAACAAACCCTACCACAGATTTACGCACATGCGGCTCAAAAACGGAATGAAACGAAAGAAAACAGAACACCAGGCAAAATGTTCTCATCACTGCACAAAGTGGTTGATTTCAAGGATCGACCCTTTCTTCTCGATGGCTGGGTACGCCAACGGACAGAGACGGTGTTGGACCCGGAGATCCACTGAAGGGAGACCAAGGACTACTTTGTACCATGCACATTGCTTTTGCTGGTTCCAAGTTGGCCTTGCTCCTCCGTCACGTGTCCCAAGCACCTTCTCAGAGACCCATCTACAGGCAAATAGCTGGGTCTTAAGTCTGCTCAGGCTGCCATCACTGAACATCGCAGACTGAGTCTCTTAAAAGCAACACACACTTATTTCTCACAGTTCTGAAGTCTGGACATCTGGAGTCCAGGCACTAGCAGATTCCATGTCTGCTGAGGTCCCCCTCCCTGGTTCATAGATGACCGACTTCTCTGAGTCCTTGCATGGTAGAAGAGTTCCTTTATGAGGGCGCTGATCCCTCACGACCTTATCACCTAAAGGCCCCACCTCCTGATGCCATCACATTGGGTTTTATAATTCAGAAACATTCCGTCTATAACTCCTGGCGAGCGGCTCTCCTATGAAGCAGCTGCTCTGCAGATTCCTGCTGAAGGATGTCCACACGGATCACAAAGACGACGTCATGGCGGACTGAAGAAGAATCATTTTCAAAGACACACAGTGCCGGTTAGACAATTCCATTTAGTTGACTCTCTCCTTTGTTTTCCCCAAGAATATTTTACTTAGTGGGAATTTTATGATGCAACTAGCCTTGTTTTTAGCTAAGTTGGAGAGTACCTGCTTTTCTTATCCATTTTGATCACCTCTCTTTAAAAATAAAAAAAAGAATATAGGAAATAAACAATGTGACATTGAGTCAGGCATACTGAGTGCCCATCTAATTGACCTGTCACATTATAAGCCAGAATTTAATAGGAAAAAGAGCTATTTCATGAAATTCTATCAATTTTTTTTTTAATCTAATAGTACTGTTCAGGACAAATGAATTTCTTAAAATGGAGTCACCTAGAGTGTTCTCATAAAGAGGATATATATATATATACACACACACACACACACACATACACATATATATACATACATATACATACATACATATGTATGTATATCCACACGCACGAGCCTTATGTGTTCATTAAGGTCCCTCATCGATGGCATGCTTTTCAATGCACAGACGTGCACGTGTTTGGTGAGGATTTATCAACCATATATCAAAGTACCTTCCTGTGATGGATTGGAAGTAAACGAACCACAACAAAAAAACAATTATCCATTACAGATGGTTGGAAAGTGCTGTACTGTGAGGCTTGGAGAAATACGAACATTTCAAAAATTATTTAACTCTCTGATAACATCCTTCTTTCCTCTCCTTTTCATTCAATATCAGATGAAGGTTCAAATCTTGCTCCATCGAGCGAGTGTACAGTTTTATACGTCTGTGCATGTGCATTTGTCGTATGTGTTTTGCTTCTGCTGAACGCGAATTCCCTGCTGGTAAAACATACGCGATACTGAAAACTTTAATTTGGTTTGCACTACAAGTAAGGGAACTAAATTATGGAAGGGTTCCAAGGACAGTCAAATATTCAAAATGATCAATATAAAATCCTAATTTGCATTCTTAGAAAAATGAAATAATTTTAATATCCCAAGAAATTTTAATTTTGGCATAAAATATACCATTATTTTTTTACACTGTGCCAGGATTTCAAACATAAATTCACTGCTAGGGGAACCGATGGCTAGCTCTATAATCACGAGGACTATTATTTATTGAGTAATTAATACATACAAAGAAGCTGGCTAGGTCCTTCGCAGGCAGTATCTCATTTATTTCTCACAGTAACTGTGCTAAGTAGCATTTATTATTGCCATGTGATAGATTTAATTCAGACACACTTATGAACAGCTGGCAATAACTCTGTCATTAGTCTCTAAGGTCAATGAATGTACATAACATTATGCAAATATAATTGAGAGCATTTTGATGAGAAAATTTAAATATGTGAATTTTAAATGAAACACCGGCTTGAGTGATTTCTATTTAAAACACTCTATGAGTTTATTCCTAAACTGGCTTTTAATCTTACATTTTAAAATATCAAACATTCTCAAATAAACAAAAATAGCCAAACTCATATTTCCTAGGAAACACTCACGTAGTGATTGAAAGTCTAAAGAAACTTGTGAACAATCAAGAGTATGACTCAGTGTTTCACAGAGAAATGTTAATAAAAATATCTTCTCATCCATAACTCTAGCAGTAATATA
Organism: Pteropus medius; assembly: GCF_902729225.1. Classification (NCBI taxonomy): domain Eukaryota; kingdom Metazoa; phylum Chordata; class Mammalia; order Chiroptera; family Pteropodidae; genus Pteropus; species Pteropus medius. Next base: position 302,605 of record NW_024350396.1, read on the forward strand.
AATCCTAATTAAAATTCAAGTTGCATGTGCTGTCTTGTTAAATGATGACGAACTGTCTAAAATTTCTTTGAAGTTTGAGTTGTTAGGAATAAGATTGCCTATTTAATGCCTGGAAAATAATATACTAATTCTCTGAATTCTGAACCGTTCTTAGGAGAATACAGCTCTAATACAATATTTTGCATTATCTCGGTAAATTGGTTCCTCCTACCTTCTCGTTTGTGTTGAAATGAGAATAAATCAGACATTTACATCTTGTAGTAATAGACGAGGTCATTCGAACCAGCCCCCTTATTGGAAACAAATTAAAATTTGCATGATTAAAGACATCTTAAAATTCAAGCTAAAATCATACTTAGAGATTATAACACCGGAACTGATAAAAAGTGATTTTGTAGGTAGGCGGCTTTTGCCCTTGGGCATTTTCCATTCTGGAAGGATCTGCTGTATTAGGGGGTAAATGTCACACCTCAGTCTCCCTTGTAGCTGTGCAATCTGATAAATTCCCCCTTGCATTTCCCTTCGTCCACGGGTTTCGCCTCCAGGACAATTAGGAAACAAAAGGAAGTTCAGGCTTGCAAGAACTCATGGCCACCTGTACCATATCTAAGCCACTCAGAGAATAGCAGCTCTTGATGGATGACCCAACCTTGAATTGTAGTGTCCATAGCTTGTTTGCCCTGAAGGAAGATTCTATTCACCCAAGTGCCAATTCGTTACTGTAAATATCTTCTCTTCAAATACCATGACTAGTCTGGAAGAAAATGACTAAGCACATAAAGAAAGAAACAGAAAGTGACTAGGTAGGACTCAGCGGAAATAATAGTTACTGGAAAGAGATCTTCCCCAAATTAAGATAGTATCCTATCAGACATACATGATAACCCAATTTTTTGAAGAATATTCAAAGGACTTGAAAAAATTGAAAAGGTCTGCCGAGAGCGAGAAACCAAACAGAAATTCTAGATCAGAAGATTAGAGGAATGAAAATAGAAAGAAAAAAAAGAAGACGAATATGTCAATTTAAGGGTAGATTAGATAAAGCTTGAGAGAAATTGAGTGAACTTGAGGAAGGGTGAGAAAAAACGACCAAGAAGGTATCGTGGAAAGATTTTTTACAAACAGAGACTAAAGAGAAGAGAAATCGAAAAAACAAAATGAGAATTTCTAAGATATGCATCATCAGAATACTCAGAATATGAAGATATTAGTCAACGAGCTCAAGAAACAGTAAAGAGAAACAAACCCATGGGGGGCTGACATAATGACAATACGAGATGCAGACTTCAAAAATAACTAGGGAGAATATAGTCAAGAACATACAAAATTGAAAATTTCAAAAGTATGCAAATCATAAGAAGGAACCAAAATTAAGTCTAGAAGAAAATATGTAACAATATTATGAATGTAACGCATTGGTTTAACCACACATTAGATACAGAAGAAGAGAGAATTAGTGATGTAGAATATAGATTGGGGGGGGAATAATCCAGAATGAAGCCTAAAAAGAAAATTGGATAAAAATACAAAACAAAGGATGTAGATAGGGTCACGGGGATAAAATTATATGCAATTAGACTATTCACCGAAGACAAGAAACTACAACTGTAATGTTTGAAGAGGTAACGACTAAGCATTCCCCGAACCTAAGAAAAACACCATGGTAAAAGTTGAAAGCGATTAAAGAATTCTAAGGAGAGAAATGAAGAGAACTCAGTACTGAGTTGCATCACGTTAAATCTGCAGAAACTCAAGGGCAAATATTGTTCAAAAGACCCAGAGGATCGATATCTAGACCATGAATTATTCTTAAAGGAGTAACTCTTCAACGGACAGCTAAATTCTTTCCAGCAAGAATCCGGAGAATAGGAGAATGATTTATCTGATGGTTGAAAAAAATAATAATAGCAAATTAAAATTCAGCAAGAGTATTCTTCAAGAAGAGGGTATCATAAAGACGTTTTTAGAAAAGCTGAGGTTTCAACCGCTCACATGCTCTGAAAATGTATTTTAGCTCATCATCAGATGTTCTTAGGAGCACGATCACAGATAAAAGTTACAGGTACAAGAAGTCATGAAGAAGAAATAAATTGATGTCACTGGGAGAAATCGAAATTCATGTTGACTAAATTAAATATGCAGACATATTTCTCATGAGTTTCCTTAAAAAATACATTAGAAATTCAAATGCCAGTATTAACAGGTAAGTTAGATGGATGAATATGGAGCTAAAATATACTAATTATGTAGTAGTTTCAGAAAAGTGGAAATTGTGTTCATTTAAATTAGTGATTCTGTTAAAGATCTACATTGTAATTTCTAGCATCCTCTTTGAAAAAGTTACAGGTAAAATGTTTTAATATCTAATGTAGCCGAGGAGGGAGAAGCTAAGCAATGAAAAGATTAAAAAAATTAAAACAGGCAATTCGCAGGGAAGCAAGAAAGAAGAGGAAAAAATAGAAGTAGTATGCTAATAAAAGCACAAACTTAGGATAGAAGACTTAAACACAGATATAGCAAATATTAAATATAAGTGGCTCTACAGGTTAAAGCAAAACTTAATATATTTTACATGCAAAAGACAGTCAAAACATGGGTCAGCAGAAAGACTAGAAGAAAAACATGGAAATGATACACAATAGAAATATCAACAAAAATATGACAATATTAATATCAAGCCAAAAAGGCATTAAAGCATAAAGAACTAACCTAAATAAAGAAGATCACTTCATTACGGTAAGAAATTCAATTTGCCACAAACTAATGAAAAGTCTAAATATCATCCACTACATTAATAAGTATCTAAAATGCACAAAAGTTTAGAAGAATAGAGAGAGATGAGAAAATCCATAACCACATGGGAAATTACAAAGGCTTATTTTGGTAACCGACAGAACATGCAGACTATCAAAAAATATAGAATATGTGAACATAATTCAACAAAGTGAGTTATTAGACGTCTTTAGAATATTGCCGCCCACTACTACAAAAGAAACACTTTTCTCAAGGATGGAAAGCCCACCGACAAGAAATGAACAAAATAAAAAATGTAACTAGAAAAAAAATATGTATGTATATTTGGAAATAAAATAATTCCCTCTGAAAAATTCAAGAGTCAAAGAAAGACTCATAATAGGAATTATGAAGTATTTTATCTGAATAACAACAAAAGTATCTCTTAATCAGTTTGTGGAATGCAGCTAATGTATTTACGGGTTTATGTTAACACCTTAAAAACTGAGGATGTTTGAAAATTAATGAAATAGGCTCCTATTTCAAGAAGATAGTAAAACAACAGTAAGATTGAGAAGGAAATAATGAAGATGAGAGTAGTTAATTAATGAAAAATTAAATCGAGATACGGTAGAGGGAAGACTAAAACCCAAAGTTGGCTTGTTGTAAAGTGTCATCAAATAAAGTGAATTAAAAAAAAGAGAACATCACTAATAATGTAATAACTATGTGTAGTGCCCTGTGGGTCGTAAGTCTAATCGAAAGGATCACTTTGTAAGTTACATAAGTGTCTAACCACGATGCCGGACACCTCAAACTAAGATAAAATAATATTGAATGTCGACTGTACTTGCAAATTTTTTAAAAAGAAAAAAAAGAAGAAAAAAGAAATGGAGAGATTTCTAGAAAAACAGAGCATGACAAAAGGGACTCAAAAGTAAATAACAATTTAAGATACCAAGTTAGGTATCAAAACTCATGTCACGAAGAAAACTCAGTGCAGAAATAGCTGTGCTTATCAGTTCTGGAAACCATTAACGAAGAAACAGTCTCAACCTTAAACTTTTCAAGAGAGCATACGGAAAGGATGACAGCGCACATGCGCCCAGAGCCAGCAAGGAATAGGGTTAAAAAACTGATTAGGCAAGTCACTTGTAAATCAATATTCAGCAACATACGAGAAGCATAAGGATACACCACAGCTAAGTTGGTTTCGTGCTAACATGCAAAGTTGTATTACTAACATGAGAATAAATAGATCTTCTATGTAGTCTATGTATTATACAGCGGGACACAGATATATAGCAGAGAAAATCAATAGAGGAACAGAATAAAGAAAATAATATGACCAATTCATTGCAATTAGAAAAATGATGGTCAAAGTCAACATTCATACACAAAGATTTTAGCGAACAAATATAGAAAGAAGAAAATGCCTTTCTTCAATAAAAATTCTCAAGTAAAAACTTTTGGTGGAGAGTACCCAGTTGGTTAAATGCTGGCAATTTGGTCTTTAGACCCAGATCTTTGTTTCTATCTGACATCGCACTTGTGGTCTTGGTGACCACGGCAGGGTGAGAAAAATAAACACGTATTAAGCTGGAAAAGGAAGTGTCAGAATTGTTTTGACTCACAGATGGTATGAATGCGTAAGTAGAAAATCCCAAACAATAAGCCTGATCTGGCCGAGACATTAATTAAATTCTTAATTAAAAATCAGGTATTTATTTCTTTTCTTTTCCCAGGGGGAGATTCTAAAGTTCACATAAAAATGCAAAGATTCTTTTAAAGAGGAACAAGCAGAGAAAACTTATTATACCATCTATCGTGAATTATTATAAAATATAATGGTTAAGAAAATATGGTATCGGCACGAAGAGAGACAAACAAACAGACAGAGCTTTAACAAAATGGGATAAAGGTTTTTTCTTCCATAAATGTTTAGTAATCTATACAGAAGAATAAGTGAACTCATTACTCACACAATAGAAAAAAATAGCAACTCCATGTTGACTTTTAATATCAAAGACAAAAATAAGTTTTTGAGGGTACTATAGAAAGTACTTTCATAGATTTGAGTCCGAAAATACTCCTTAAACAAAACTCCAAAAGCAGTAAATCCTAAAGCAAATTATGGTAAAGTCAACAAACTAATTCTAAGAACTTTAGCTCATGAAAAGAAACTACTAAAACAGCAAAAGGCAGCCAGAGGATAGAAGATATTGGCCACATATATAATTGTTGAAGCACTCTAAAGGAAATTAGTCAATAAGAAAATGACAGACAATTCAATAGAAAAACTGATAAAAGAAAGACACTTCAGCAAACAGGAAATATATATAAACGGTCAAGAGCAAACATTGGGTTCTGAGCAAAACGTCCATGCTTAGAAAACATCCCTGAATTCGAATAGCCCATAATGCTTATTCGTAATTTTGGTTTACAGGATGAATATCTTAAAAAAATACTATCATGAGCCAAATGTCTCAATGGACAGTTTGGACAGGACCAAATGCCCTGCCAGGACAAATGGCCAACAGATATATGGAAATGCCTCAACAACAAGAAACGGTAAATCAAAAAACAAAACATGTTTCCATTTTTACCCCTCCCTAGGTTGGGAAAAAGAATATATGGTTTTGACACAACCAAATATTGGTGCAGATTTCACTCTACTGGTGAAAACATTACTTCCTGTATCAGAAAACAGCTCAGTCTTATCAGAACTAGAACTAAAGATTTAAATCAGCCATTTCGTAATGGGCATATGCCTCAGAAAACCCAGGCTTGTGAGAAATGAAGATGTATTTCCAAGAATTGTTTTAAGACCAAAGTTTGTATAGACAAGGTTAGAAATAACTCATATTCTATTAACAATAGAATGGACAAATACATTCTGACAGATGCATGGAATGGAATACTTTGTAGGAATTAAAATGAGTGAAAACAGATCTACATAAAACAACACGTATGGATTTTAAAAATACAATTATGCACGAAAAGAATGCAAAGTTCCATTCATTTATAGTCCCCAAACAAGTAAAAGTTAACTATGGGATTTGGGGATGCCTATATTGGTGGGAAAAATGGAAAAGAAACCAGGAAGTGATTTGTATAAAAGTCGGAATAATGGTCATCACCTGGGCAGGGAAGGAAAGAACAGGTGGTTCCATGACGATGTGACATTCTATTCCTCGACCTGATTGGTGGATACGAGAATATGTGCTTTGTATTTTCACACTGCACTGAACAGTGATGATGCTGTATGAACTTTTTTTTCTGTGTGTGACACTTCCGGTAGAGTTGGTCTATTTTAAAATTAGTGTAAAACTAATTGTGGCATGCGCGTGGACCCATTTACCTCGGGCGGCTACTGCGTTACTTCCTGTGACCCCAGGATGCGTAGCTTCTGATGAATTGTCCATCTGGCCGTTGAAGAAAATAGCATTAGAAACACACCGCATCACTGGGGAGGTAGGGATGTAAATGGCGAAAACGCGAAATGGCCACTCTGTCTGCCACCTGCCAGAAAATCGGAAAAGTGTGCAGGAAGCCTCTGGTACCCCAGAATTTGCACACTTGCTTGCAAGACTGGCAGCTGACACACAGCTCCCAATCTACGCATTTCCGTCATCAAACTTCACGTAAACGGAACGGTCTGTCCTTACACCTCGGGCATACTCACGTCTAGGGCACTGTCTGTGGCTCATGTGACAATTTTTCTTCTGTTTTCCTGATTGCATGCCTGCAATCAGGAAATTTATTAGGACTCTCTAAAAGTCTACAGCAATTGATACTGTATCTTTAGCAGTTTATCTAGCCACATGAAGTATTCAGAGTTATTCCTACGAAAACGACATCATAAAATTTTTTATTATTCAAAGGCACCTTTGAAAAGAAAAAAAAAAGCTAGGATTCAATAAAAAGCAGATTACCTAGGTTTTAACATTGAGCAGTCACCTTCCCTAGTTACCAGTGACTGCAAAACTGGATAAAATCACTCTGCAGATGCATCGAAAATTTAGGGACCATTTCATTCGACAGACCGGTAAGAGGCGAGGCTACCAAATGAGCTTTCCAAAAATAAGCACGGTGAGAATCACAGCTGCAAACAAATGCCGTTCTTTAGTCAGTCTGGAAAGCCGGAGAGGTGGCTCAGAGCATTTGACTTTCTCATTTCCTTGTGCCTTAAGCGTTCGTTGAATCCAGCTTACATTTATTTATAGCCGTGTCTTGTTTTTGAATTAAAACTGCATTATGCAATGTGGTCACGGACGTTCCTTCTGGAACGCTGGCTGTTTCCTAATATAAACCCTTTCTTAAGGATTAAGGGTTACCTCATAGCAAAACAATGAAAATAAATTACTATGGGCTCAGAAAAGTGAGCAGAAACAAACAAAGCTCACGCCCATGTTACTATACTGCAATTAATGTCTTGCCTCTGAAGGGACCCATTTGTATATAATCACTCTCTTTTAGGATATATAATTTCTGACGTGCTCGCTAAATTATATCCGCCTAATTATGTAATGGCACTCATATACCTTCGATATTTTACATGTACTTATTAAAATATTTGCCATCGTTTTTCAGTAGGTGAATGGATGGATAAACTGTGGTTCATGCAGACACCCGGATATCATTCAGCGCTAAAAAGAAATGAACCATGAAGCTAGGAAAAGTCCCGAAGGAAACTTAGTACGCGTGTTTCTCAGTGAGAGAAGCTCATCTGAAAAAGGCTGCACACTGTGGGATCCCAACTCTGGGACATTCTAGAAAAGGCACAACTACAGAGACAGTGAAAGATCAGTGGTCGCCAGGGGTTACGTGTAGGAAGGGCGAGCAGGCAGAGCACAAAAGATTTTTAAGACGGTTCAACTCCTCTGTGTGACACCATAATGATGGATCCATGGCATTAGACATTTTTCAAAACGTACGGAACGGACAAGACCAAGAGAGAATCCTAACGTGAACTACGGAGTTTGGGGAAGGATGATGGGACAAGGTAGGGTCCTCTTTGGTAAGAAATATGCTACTCCAGTGAGTGACATCGATAACGGAGAGTCTGTGCATGTGTGGGGATCGGGGGAATTTTCTATACCTTCCTGTCAATGTTGTTATAAATCTGAAATTAGTGTAGATATAGTAAGTCTTTAAACGAACAAATAAACAATTGAACATCAGACTGGAGTAAATAAAGACCTAAGGGAAACAAAATTAAATCTCAAATAATCACTAAAAATATGTCGAATATTATGAGAGTAAGAGATAATGGTGCATCTATTATACGAACAGTGATGTCAGAAAAAAAGACCCTCGAAAAGGCCTTTACATGTTTTCAAATATAAGGAATAAAATTTTATTTTATTATAAAGTTTCATAAAATTAAAAAAATTAAAAAATATATTTATTTTTTAAAATTAAAATTAAAAATTAAAAAATGTATAAAATTTAAAAAATTAAAAAAATATATTAACTGTACAGAAAATTAATTTCTTAGAAGTCACGCAAAAGCAAAGAAGATAAAAATAAGTAAGTTGGAAAAATAATTAAACAGTTCCCATATCTGGCTTCTAGATTTCGGAAGATCTTTCCAAGATGAGAGTATAAAAAACAGATGCGAAGAAATCATCATAAATTAAACAAAACAAAACAAAACAAAACAAAACAAAACAAAATACTTCAGAACTACAGGACGGTAGTCTCTGAATGAAGAAGCCCTATTGGGCATAAAAATGAAAAAAATCACAAGGCTACTCACCCCACGCTGAAATTTCTGCACACCGGAACGTCAAGGCATAGACCGTAAACGTGTTGGAAAAAAAGTAACTACACAGAATGTAACATAACGAGTTATGTACAGATAGAGAGAGGCAGAATCAGGATTCTATATAAAAGCCAGACAAGACAGTGTACATATTTATTCTCACTTTCAGGCATTCAGTACCTCGATCGTTTATTCTTTCATCGGGCAAGTCTTCAGCAAAGACCTCTGGTGCTCCCAGTATGAATATAGACTCTGAGCATGAGGCAGAATCCTGAGCGATGCATTTGGGCTCAACAGACAAGAAACATAACGACCAGCAAATATCATATTGAGCTTGATGGCTGCAGGGTCGGGGCAGGAGGGCTGGGGAGTCTTTAGCCAAGAGGCACCTGCCGTCAGGTGAGCTGAACCTACACTCACCTCTGGCCAGGTAATGCAGGCTCACAGGTACACGGCTGCAGAGTGGATTTACGGGTACAATTCAGCCTCCCTGGTTCCCTTAGCCTTCTCGGTTTGCAAAGTGTACAATCTCTACATCCACAGGTGCCTGCAGGTGTGTGTGAGTGCGTGTGTGTGCGCTCTTTATTATTTTGAGAAGAGTGAGCTGATTTGGGTTGATTTGGGTCGCTGCCGCCTTTCCCCGTTCCCCAACACGGCAAGTGTGAGACACGGCTTGCAATAAGAACACACGTGCACCGAGGCAGGTCTAGGATCAGAAGCCAGGGCCCAGGTTTTGGCCGTGAAAATACGTGACTTTGTGAGATTGGCAGCCGTCTGAGGGTGGTGTCCAGATGTGAGCAAAACAGGAAGAAAGTGGAAATGGTTATTTGTTTATGAGTTTATTTGGCAAGGGACCGATATTAGGGGACATGGAGTTTCATTGAGGGAGTGCCAAAGGTCTGCTCCTTTTGTAGCTGCATCGATACAAACAGGGCGAGTGGCAAACTTCCTCTCAACTTCTGACTTCCTGTTCGTTCCTGGAAGCAGAGAGCGACCTGCATGGCCCCGAGCGTGGCCTTCGCAAGAGCTAGTGTGCTCTCTGAGAGCAAGATGGAATTCGATCGGGTGAGGGTTGAAATTCCCTGGTTCGTTAACCCAGGAGGAAAGAAGGCCCCTTCTTAGGGTGCCACATTCAAAGGGAGACACAGATTATATCCGTCCGTGCTAATACACACGTGTGAACGATGCCACAGCCATTGGTTAAGACCCCTGAGGAGACGGGAACACCTCTTGTGGCTGATAACGCCAACAGGTTATAATTGGAAGCAATGACGAGGACGGTAAGAATGGCACGTGTGACGTGGACCCAGGCTTCTTGCTGCTTGTTTAATCTTCATGCTAATTGCCGTTCAGCGTTGCAACCTGATTCTGTTTCACGAATGGGACAAGAGGCAGAAAAAGAGAAGTTTATACATTTCGACCACTTGGAATCCTTGGCAAGAGACGGACTGTCTCCCGACAGAGGCCACTTTGCCTGAGGGACCCTAATACGGGCCTCTTTCCTGCTAGCTCGGCATCACCCGATGTCCCAAAGCTGAGCACAGAGCGCCAGTCACAGAATCACACTGCTGAAGTGCCTAGTCTCAGCCAGGCGCGTCTCTAAACTGCATTTATACCTGCAACGTAATTATGACACGTAAACAAACGAACGAAGTTTTCAGAGGCACAGAAAGATTAAGGAGCGTGGCCAAGACCATGGGCAGAGCAGGGAGGGCCGGCTGGTCCGGGGAGCATGGCTTCAAATTCATCGCTTTTTTTTTTTTTAACTTCTTTATAAAGCTGCCTCCTAGGAGCAATTTAGCGGGCGACGGAAAGCGTCCCCAAATCCTAAACCCAGGCTTTTGTTTAACCTGAACTCTGGTGTGGCACGGTGGCTGGATGATTCTCTATTGTGAAGGCTGTTCTGTGAATAGAGAAAAGATTGGAGGCATCTTTGGTGTCTAGCCCCTGGATGCCACCCCTGACCTCAAGTTATGACAGCAAAAATTGTCTCCAGACAGGGCCAAATGAGTCCTTGGAGGCAAACTTGTCCTCGCTTAAGAGGCAATGGTCTAGAATAACCACGTGATCGACGAGGACAATGCTTTGACTGCTGACTTCTGGAATTGGGTAATTCTTTGTGGGGGGCTGTCCTGTGCCTTGCAGGAGGCTTAGCAGCATCCTTGGCCTCCACCTGATGGATGCTGGCAGCACTCTCTCTGCTGTTTGTGACGAGAAATGCTTCCTGCCATTGCCGACTTCCCACAGAGGAGAGACACAGTCCTTAATGAGGGAACAAGTCCATCCAGGTGAGACCTGCACGTGTCTCGTGGCTGGCTCTGCCACCGTCAGGCCACCAGCCTCCTGCAGGATGTATCAGACACAGGCAAGACTGAGGTGGAGGTTGGAGATGCTGGAGGGTTTCTGGAGAGAGAGCCCGATGATGGAGCCAGGGCGGTCCCCCTAAAGGAAGCATCGTTTGGTCATCTCGAAAGGGACCCTGCTTGAGAGGAACAGCTCGTAAGACCAGGTGAGTGGAAGACCACAGGGCCACGGGAAGCCAGCTGTGGATGAGAGAATTCTAAGAGAAGAGGCGTAAGCCAAGTCCAATGAACCACAGCTGGAGGACGAGCCGGAGCACCCCATTCCATCCATGTCTCAAAAACGAAATTCGGCTGCAGACATCCGCCACGCCCAAAGGATAGTAGGATCCGATTGTAACTCCATCGGCCACGCGGGCTGGCTTTTCCCTTCTCATTTCCAGTCCCTTCTTGATGAAGAAAGACACAGTCATCACCCTCCTTTCTTACTGGGCGTCTGCCCCAGCTGTAGCTGGCCCAGGAAAGTGAAAACGCTTTCCCCCCGCAGGAGGAACTGCATCAGAATGAATCGGATACTTGTGACACGCGAGTGGCTGGAATTGCTAGGCCCCCGGTACGGTATTTCAGCCAAAGGTGAGGAGAAGTAAGTCAGAAAGGACCACTGAAATGGAAGCTCTGGCAAGGATGCGCCTGCTTCTCATTGGCTCGCATCTTCGTGGAGCCTGTTTGTGGGGATCCGCCCGCGGGACGTTGGGGAGCTTACGCCAGACGGTTACTGAGCACTGAGAGATGTAGTAAGACGACCAGTGGGCTCTGCTGAATCTCTTCTTCTATCTTAAACGGTCTTTTTAACACAATGGCAGGAAAGTTTAGATCCCTCAACCCACACCAAAGTGGTGGGTGCGTTCTGTCCTTTGCCGTGGAGAAGCTCGCCACCAGACATGCCCACGAACGAGACTTAGAAATGTAAGGATGATTTCACCGAAGACGCACAGGGACCTTGCAGGTGTTGGCTTGGAGAAAGGGCCTCTGGCCTCCCAAGCACACCCCGCAAAATGCTGTGACCCCCATGGAACTCTGAGATAATTCTCACCTGTTTGCAGACAAATGAGTGTGCACTCTGTTTTGGCAATGCTTGTGGGTTAAACATACTTGTCGAGAGCCTTCAGACCTAAGATACTTTGAGATCCATGTACCATCGCTGATCAGAAGCTAATAAATCAATAATGCTAACATTTAGACCTTCTTGGACCTTGGTCTCGCCCGATGCTTTTGATATTTTATAATATTTCGATAATCTTTTATTTGGGTGTTATTTCTCTTTCTACGAGCTTTGTCCCCGCTGTGCCACCGAGTGAGTATTTTTAATAATCCCTCTCAATTTAGCTGTGTTTTTACACAACTTTATCCTCCCTCATCTGGTAAGCCGATGGACATGCCTTGGTTGAGGTAAGTGAATCTTATTTAACACAAAGCATCAGCTCATGAAAGTCCCGTCCAGTCTTCCCTTGGGAAAGTTTGCATCCTCAGATACTTCTGGGTAAATAAGCAGTTTGATACCTCTAAGAAGTGGCACCCCAAATGGGAGGGGGGACTCAGGCACAAACAAATGAGTCACGGAGAAACCAGAAGGTGGAAGGTGTTGCCATCGACACTCAGGAAGAGCTTGACTCAAGAGTGTGGTTGTTAAGCGTGATTTATTCTCACCGATAAGGGGAAAGCAAAATGCGGCATTCGGCAAAGTGCAAACGATTCTGTAGTGAACAGCTGGACAGGTGCCACCTCATCCAGGCCACATGTCGACCAAAATCAAAACTCGGCCAGAGTTTAGGAGCTGAGAGCTCACTGGGCTTTACCTGCTGCTTACATGGGAAGCGGCTGGCAGATGGACTGTGGCCGATGGCACGTCAGGGGCTTCTAAGAAGCTCTGTGTAAAACACCTGAGAGGCTCAGCTTCAAAGAAGCCATGTTTGACGGGGCGTGAGAAAGCTCTACACGGAACAGGGGCTGGCGTCAGGGCGAAAACAGCGGATGGCTCTAGAAAGCAAAGAAAACACGTGTCGTTTGGACCCGCAAGAGCCCTGACACCTGTACACCAAGTCACCCCGCGCCATCTGCCTGGGACCTCGAATCCTCGCTCATCCTTCGAGACAAAGCCAGCTGGCGCCTACTGTGTATACAAACCCATGCAGACAGCCCCGCCTGGAAGACTGCATTTACGTGAATGAGCCCTTTGTCGTAAACTTTTCACGAGCATAGAACACATGTTTTCCTAACACGCCACGTGACTAGACGGCCAAAGATATCCGTTCCCGGCAAAGAAGAGAAGATGCCTCGACAGCGAGACCAGCTTAGTCCTGCAAGACGGTGCCTCGGCTGACATAAGGCAGGGATCAGAGTAGATAAGGCCCATCTAATGTCCAAAGCCGTCCCAGCATCTGAGCGCCAAAGCCTGTGGTCCAGGGGAGCCGCTTCGTGACGAGGAGCCCACCCCGGTGCCTGCAATGGCAGCCTCCTTTCCCTCGCGTCTAGGAGCTCTTCGCGGCTGCACAGACGTCAGTACCTTTCCTCCCTGTCCCTGTCACTTACGTACGGACAGGTGACAGAGGGTGAAGTGGCTACTGCGCCCAGTGCGGGGGGCTGTGGGAAGAGACTCGGGGATAATGAACGAGCATCCTTTTCCAGCTGCGAGAGAGAGAATTCGAGATGGGCACCTGTTTGGGTGCAGTGTCCATGGGCTGGCCCCATGGGCACCTGCCATCACAGGGCTTGAGCTGTTCTACATGGAGTAGGGAATGAGGCAAGACCAGACGGACACAGATTAACGATGCTCCGGGCGACAAATTCTGTCCGCTGACCTCTATAGTGTTTGCAATGAGAAAATATGTGATAAGATAATAGGGTTATAATTAGTCCACTTGGTTTTGCTGCTGTAGAAATCGAATGGGATTTGAAATTTCTTTTCTGTTAGTGTCTACTTTTTGGGGGAGAGTCGGGGAGAGGATTAGGTTAAACGAACAGATTCTGTGAAAATTATACAGATATCTATTATAGATATTTGTTTATATTTACGTTAAAAATATATTTATATATTACTTACATGTATTATGTATGTATATATTATATAAAATATGTGTATAAATATGCATTGTTTGCAATATAAAATATGTTTATTTTTATATTTCATAATATACATTTTACATGCATTTACATTATGTAAAACAGGTGTATAGATATACGACATATAAATATATACATTATGTTTATCATATACAATGTATATATAAATTAAATGGACATATAGAAAATGATTTGGGAAAGCTTTATATATATGTATTTGTTATACATATGTGTTTTATATATATGAAACTTGGGAAAAATATTTACTTATATACTTATATATCTATGCATGTATATTTACTATCTATAGTATGTATAAATACATAGCACTTATATTTATATACGTACACATATGCATATGTAGTATATATACATATGTGAGTTCATATAGGGTACAATACGTATTTTTTCCCCCAAGTCTTCTGCCTGAGCAAGTTTCTTCCATAATCTTCTGAGATCCAGTAACGGGCGTCGGCTGTTCTTTCTCTAGGACCGAAAAGGACCGCCCTGCACTAAACATGATTCTGTTCCACTCACACTTGGCTCTTGGGAGTTCCCGAATGCAGCGGGGAGGTTGCAAGTCAGTCTGCGGGATGGGAACGACAAGGAAGAGCTTGGATGAGGACCGCGGGGGCCTGGAGTGCCTGTCAAGGCGTCGCTCCCTCGGCCCGTGGAGAACACGCATGCCAGGGATGTGTTTGGAGAATCAAAAGAAGCAGGTTAGGGGGACGTTGGAACTGGACCAAGTGTAGGAAGCAGGCCGTGGGGACGGGGTGCAGAGGGGTCAGGCAGGGCACGGAGGGAATTTGCAAGGAGAGTAAAAGCAAAATCTTGACTCTCACCCAGCAGAATAATCTATGACTAGATCCATACATAGTTTACACTCTTTGTTTATACATGTGTATTATTTAACCTATGAAATTGAGATCAGCTACTACGTACGTACTGCTCGTTCTTTCCACATTTTGAATGCTTTCTTTTGCTTTTCTGCCTTAGAAATCTTTGTCCGGCAAAAATCTAGATATAGTGCCAGGTGCGTACTAGACTTATTGAGGGATCACTTAGAAAATTTTGTAAATGTCTAACCACTATGCCGGACGCCAGAAACGGATACGAAAGACTGAATGCCAACTGGCATTGAAAATGTAAAGAAATAAGGAAATGTTCAAATAAAAAAGATCTATTAAAACCCTTTTTATCTGATAGGAATATATTGACGTAAGAAACAGAATCCTTGATCAGAGCGATAGCCAGAAAGAGCGCAGGATCGGGGAAGGGGGCACGGATAAAAAAAAAAAACCTGTCAAAGCACTACCCACGATTAAGCTTTTCAGGCTGACAACAGTGCGACAGCTGACCTCGTTCCCAGTGTGGAGCAGGAGATGAAGTCCAGGCCGTAGAAAGTCTTCATAACGCTGTAAGGAACCCGAGCTTCAAGCACACGAGTTTCGACTCCACCTGTCAGCCGCGGAGCAGACACAGACACTCGCCACTGGATGACACAGTCACGTCCGAGAAATGTCTTAGGTGATTTCGACGCCATGTGACCATCACAGAGTACACTTTACAACCTCGATGGACTGTGGTACACCCCACTACACACCCACGCTGTGCGGTACAGCCCATCGCGCACTTACTGTGTGGTACAGCCTCCTGCTCCCGAGGCTACAAGGCTGTCCCCCAGGTTACCTTGCAGAAAACAATAAGAGACAGCATTAAGCACGAGAGGCCGTGATGTGAGAGGCAGACGGTGACCACGAGCTGCACGAGGCTGCTGCGGAAATCGCGCAGCAGGCTGTTGGCGGCCAACTTAATTTTTCGATCAGCAGAAAGAATACGCTCTACAATAGCGATAAAAGCTTCGGGGCGGTAAACACAGAAACCGGTCACATCGTGTTTTTCGTCGCTGTCGGCGCTGCGTACCGTACGCATCTGTGCGTGCTACACTGTTACATAAGTGACAACCCGCCTGGCTTGTTCCTGCCGGCGTCAGCACGGACACGTGAGGAGCGCAAGCTGCTAAGACATGAGCTGGTCTAAGAGCTCACTAAGAGCCAGGAGCGTTTCAGCTGCACTGTAATCCTCTGGGACCACCATCCTGTCTCTGCGTGGCCCGTCCTTGACCAATTTGTCATTACGTGTGACTGTGCATGACTTTGGGCACCTGACTTTGAATGTTTGTAAACTACGGCTAAACATCCTGGCTGATACTGATTTAGCTTCTGGACGTGGCGGACGTTGATATCAACGCTTCTGAGTCTCACTGAGACTCCAAGGGTTTCTCTTTTCTCCATTTTAAGGTGGAGAAAAATGAGTCCCAGAGAGGCCAAGTCAAATGCTCATCACACACAGCACGAGCAGCCGTAACGTGACAGTCATCCCTCCACAGGTAAAGGTACCAGGAGCAGAGATGCACTTTCGAGCGGCCCTAATCTACCTTTGCTCAACGCTGCATCTTGAAGGCCTTTGCGTGCCTTCCGATATTCTATTCCTATACTCTCTTGGGTAGGAAATCCAACGTATGAAATTCGATAGTGTGTCTTTTGATGACTTCCCCGTCCGTGCCTTTTAAGAACGGTTTTATTCAGACACATTTCTCAACGCCGGCACCATTGGTAAAGAACACGTGTGGCCGACACTATCCCAAGACATGAAAATCACGCTAAGCATAGGTTCCCGTGTTTGGAGGATATACTGAAAACTATTTCCGGCGTGTCTGCTGATTCAGACATGCCATCAAAGCACAGTGGGTTTTTCCTCCTTTGGCTGAAATGACACGGCGAGGTGGTAGTTGCGTTTTAAAACGAAAAGAAAACAAAACCTGGTCATTCTCTTGGCTTCCGTGCTTTGAAAATACGGAACACTTGATAAAAAAAAATACAAAAATAAATAGACAAATCTATAGGGGGGGTGTGGTTTTTCAAAAATTTTGCCCAAATAAGACTTTAAACATTTTATGCGGTGTATCTGAAATCTGCAGTTCAAAACGACATAGTCCCTCTACGACGAAATGCCAAGCGTGCAGTGGAGTCCATTGCAAAACCCGCCACATTCGCCTCCTCAGAGCTGTAGAAATTCTTGTATCTCTCTGCCTTCTATTCGAGGATGCCCTCTTCCCCCTCATTCCAGGCAAGGCTTTTTCTAGCCCTGAGTGGAAAAGCAAACAAAACCCCAAAGACCCACCAAGACGTTGATCTTGCCTCGACTTCTATCGATCTCTCCTGTTTAGCCAGGAGTAGTTGGTTCCACAAAACGAAAAATACCTTATTTCCTTCCCACTCGTTGCCCACGTGTACCAGGTGTCTGCTAGCCTTGTTTGCAGCTTGAACACTCCTGTGCGTGGGCAAACTCCAAGCTCAGGTTTCAAGGCCACGGGGTTCCGTATCAGCCTCGATAACCCTAAGTAAAAAGTTCTGTATCTAACCATCTTAACACTGTCGGTCAGCTTGTTTTGTAACACGATCCTCTTAAAACCTTTGCACATATTTTGACCATCTAAGCTGTACTGATATTTTTAAAATAAGAGTATGAGTGCCTTTCTCACCACTTTGTCGAAAATGAGCTGCATTCGCTCACCAGAGGCAGGAGGACGACATGGCATGAATCTGTTGGATAAACAGAAGTTTATTTACATGTGTTTCTGGCTCCCCCAAAGTACAGTCACATTATAGGGAAACGGAGGCTGAATACGAGAGAACCAGGTAAGTCTGGTTCTGTAACTGAAAATTAACTGCCAGACGCCGTGTCCAGATTTTTTCTTTCGCATTTCATCTTGTGCTTTACACCCAAGACAGAGAAATGCACACGGCCGTATTCCTTACTTTTCCGAGCGTGGGTATCACCTCGGCACATCGCACTGTCTCCGCCAGCTCTTGGCCCTTTGCTCCCCTACACGGCTTGCAAGTGAAGTCACCATGGGGCACAAATAAAAAATACGGGAAACCACGTTGCTCTAAGGCGTGTAGTGATCATGGAGCAAGCAATCGCTCCGCGCGGTCAGTCTGCATCTGCAAACAAGGAAGACCCGACCACGATGATGTAATCAGACGATGCACCATTCGGTGTGGACGAGTCGGCCTCAGCCACAAAAGCCCATAAAAGCCAGAGATGCTGGTCTTCACCACGCCTTTCCAAGCAAAGTCCATGTCAGAGGTTGTCCAGGCTACAGATGGAACCCTGCCCCCCCAGAATACTCTCTTCCAGAGAAGAGACATGGAGCCTGCTCATGGGCCACCGAGGTGCTTCTGGCTTGTGAGTCACACAACCCTCTTTTTTTAGCTTCCGTAAATTCGAAGGCAGAGGCTGATAGAAATTAGACCCCGCTGGAGCACGCGTTGACCGTATACGTGTCATTTCTGTGACAAATAAAATGTTGGCGATTCGGTTTCCTAGAGAGGCGTGAGGGGTGACTAGTCTACACTCCGCTGCACAGTGTTTGTGGAGATGTCCGCTTGGGGCCTTGGTCTCCATGGCATCCGGGGCATGTCAATCTATCTGTTCCATTCTCAATGACCCACAAAAGAGAGGAACAGCCTCTGACACCTGGCTGCTGGACACTTGGACACACATCAACGCCCAAGTGTTGCTGGGAGCGGGCTTGGCACAACCAGCCGGGCTGTGGGGTTCTTCTGTGGAACATAGATCACTTCACGGAACAGCAACTTTGGGCAAAACCAGCGAATTGCACTCAGCGGTTCTTGGCCAATAAGCAACAGCTTCTATCTAATTTTTTCTCCTCTTTGCTCTTGACTTACCCCATTTCTGAACACTGCAAAGCCAGGCCTCGTTTCTTTGGAGCGTCTCCAAAAACACTTCACATGAGCTCCATCCTAAAAGTCCTTCCTCCAAACTCTTCCTGAACACCTACTCTCCACCCAGAGTGGGCATCTCCCCTCGTCACAGTCCATAAATCCAATTCTGTGCAGGTAGGATCTAGCGATCTTTGTTTGAAGAACACTGGTATACAAACGGGGAAAACAAGATAATAATGATGACCTTATGTGGCTTTGTGACCTCATAGCAAGACAATGATAACTTATTATTCTCTTAATATCTCCTTGTGACCCCAATAAAAAGAATAATAATGACCTCACGGAAATGCGATGAATCCCACAAATGCTGGGACGCTGGGAAGGAGATGATGAGTATGAAGTATCCTGAGTCGATCCCTCTCTAGAGAAATGTGTGCATATCCTTAGGGCAAGTCAAGTGTGTACCAAGGATAAGAAAATTCTTATTGTCCGCAGAGTTGACGCATTTTCCTGGACTGCTGTGATGAACTCAGCAACCACAGGGCAACCCGGTGAGGGCATGTCACTCGGCTTTCCCTGACCGAGAGCAGAGCTCTCTCAAATGGTGACACTGAATCAATCAGAGTGTGGGCCCTGCAGAGCCCAGTGCCTCGGCGTCGACCTCAGGGACGATACTATTTTACCATCCGCTTGAGCACAATGGACAGCTCCTTCATCTTCAGGGTATGTTTGCTGTATTCAAGCAAACGGTTTGACCGGTCGGAGAACGGAGAGATGAAATCCTTCAGGTTACGTAAGTTTTTCCTTCAAAAAGGTTCTGACTCATACCAGCTACAAGTCCTAGTGGTTAGTCCTGAGGCTCTGAGTTACATCACTCCGATGCCCATCGCCCCTCCGAGGACAGCCAGCCAAGTTGTCACTGGACGTGCTCGAACCCTCTGAGCCATGCTGCTCTTTTGGTAAAGGATATAGCATCTTTATGCTGTTTTTGTGGACCAAAGGGGACACCACAAGCAAAGACCTTTACAGCAGGATGAGATGAGAGAGTAGAAGCCATCGTCATCGCAATGACTGCTCATAGCGTCACTATATTTATGAATCGATGCAGGTAGTCGATTTCTTATTTAGCTTTAAATATTTATCGTAGCCTTAAAGGAGCAGAAAACATCAAAAACAACAAAAAAAGAAAGCCCTTTTTCCTGGACGATTTCACCATGCGAAAAGCAAGGAAGCTGGTCAACTAGTTCAGCTTTTAGAGAAAATATGTTTTAATGCGCTCACGCCTTAATTTGGACTATACCTAAAATATGTAAAGTTTAAAAATTTTACTAAGTTATGCCAGCAAGAATGTTGTAATAGTTATTGATGAGTGGAAGCTTTTGACCTGTTGTTGTCTTTGTTTTAACCTTTTTGCCATTCATTGGCGTCTTAGTCTCTAAAAAATATTACTTTGGAAATGACATTTTTTACAGTGTCATTACTATGGAATTCTCAGGAAATGATGTTAACATGAGTACATTTTTTTCCCATTCACTTCTCTGTCGCCCGACATAACTACGGTCTCTGCTTGATTTGGGCCGATAAATAATGCAGGCAGCAAAATTTCTTCATGCTGATATGTTTCTTTGCTCCGGGTCGGACGAGCATCTCAATTCTGAGACCCAAGGTCCATTCCGCTTCGGAACATGGCTTGAGAATGGGAATGGACTCCAGGCCACGTGTCCAACACTTCACGAAGCCAAACTCCGAACCCTCAGAGCCTGGAGCAAAGAAACGTTTATTGATGGAGAGGTCGCCTCACGTCCATGTTGCTCCTTGAACTGAGTCAGGGTTTTGTAAGCACCCAATGGGGGACGGGAGTGGGAATCAAGGTCAATGTCAATGGTCTTCGTCCTCTTTCTTTTCTGCAGGGCAAACCTGTGACTCATTGTTTCGTGGTCTTTTCCCCTTCACTTTCTTCTAAGAGAAAGAACAGATATATTACGTTTGGATGTCACCCGTCGTTTCATTAAGATGAGTGACAGGTCACAGGTTAATTGATTCGAGAACATGTTGCAAGCGTACTGAGTCTTATGGGTAGGATAGTGACCTTGCTGCAACTTGTGGTTACAACTGAACGAACAGGTTAAAGATGTGAAGGTTCTGCTGGTCCTAAGCCGGGGTGGGGTAGAAATCAATGTGAGGGCTCCGCTGCCAGGGCAGTTACAGGATGCCTATCACCCGCTGCGCTCACCCCCTCCTGGCTTTCTACAAGGGGCGGCGACGAACGTGTCACCCAGATTGTGTGTGGAGAGCTAGCCTCCTCCGACACCTGACTTGCTCTGAGACTTCATTGAATATTGAGGACTGACTCAGATAACACTTACGGATACTTAAAACGATGTTTGAGCCGGGAACATCTGCCGGAGTACACCAGGGTCATCTCTATGACATGATTTCGGGATGAATCGCCTTGCTTTTCCGAGTGAGAAAAGATTCTAAACCTTGCCTTTTAACTCCAGGAGGATTTATGTGCACGACGCTTTCGAGTAAAATCAGCAGGAACGCTTAGCCACGCAAAAGTTACTCCGTGAACATTATAAACCAAACCGTGAAAAGGAAACAGATGTTGTGGTTAATACAGAATCAGAGGATGTATGTTTGGGTCTCTTAATGTACTTGACTAAGAAATGGCGTAATTTAAAATGACTTTTCATTATGCTCAGGGAGGGACCGGCTGTAACCGGGGCGAGAGAGGCTCACATTTTTTTATGGCAAATCACTAATTCATTGATTGCGATGACAGAAGATTTTCATCCGCAGGATGATGGTTTGGATGAAAGGAACACCTGTGGGTTTTCGATCTACCGACATGGGAGTAAAAACCATTTCGTTTAGGGATTGGAAAAACCGCTCCTGTCGAGGGCCATTGAGTCATGTCTTTTGAGTATGAAAATCACTGAATATAACCACCAAGTCTTGCCAGGCCCCTAGCGAGGGCCAACCGGTTCCTAATTAAACGCAGTGTGAACCAAAACCCTGCGAAAGAAATTAAGGACAAAGTCAAGGTGGAATACACTAGATCCTATTTCCTTATAAGAGAAGCGTTTGATTTTGTTTTTTTTGTTTTTTTAAATCTTATTTTGAAACTGGTGGATTTCAGAACATGGCTGCTCACTTCCAAAGGGTGTGGAATATATGTGTCTATCATTAATTGGCTAAGAAACTTGTAAAGAACTAGTAGGTTCTGTGTTTTCTTATGTGCTGCATTATGCTGAAGTTGCCCTTAAAATCCGGGAGCAGGCAGGTTAGTCGCCTCGTACGCACCAGCCCGGCACAGGATATGACCTCAACAGGGATGTGAGCTAAATGCATGAAGAGAGACTTAAAAGATCTAAACATTTTTAACGCCCCACACAAACGTTTGCTTTGCACACCGAAAACAAACACAAAACCTTGTGTGATGATAATCAATATATTGCCTTTGTTTGCAGATGCTCTGTGGCTCACAATTCGACTACATGAAAGCTATAAAACCGAAGGGAACGCAGATAAAAATGAAGGTCAGACTTGCTACAATGTGCTTGACGTCTGTCAAAAGAATGCCACCCATTCAGATGAGAACCCAGGAGTCCTTAGTTACGAAGAGAGTGCAGTGTTTCAGCCACATCTTATACTCGCAGAAAGAGTGGAAGTTACACTGAGCAACGTTGCATTTCATCAGAAAAGGAGGATGGAAATCGCTGGAAAGGGAAGGCTGGGGAAACGCATGCTTTTTTTTTTTTTCCTGTCACATCTCAGTCATGCCGATTTGTCGCTTCCTGGCTCAGTGTGAGCTGGGTTTTAAAACCAGGAAACTTTGGAACATAGTCAATAATATGATAATAACTGTGTGGCGCCAGGTGGGCGCGAGACTTGTCAAAGGAATCACTTTGTAAATGGTCTAAAAAAAATGGCCTTAGGATTAAGGGCGTGAAGCTTCAGGAATCACTCATGTTTACACGGCTCTCTATTTAATCCTATAACTGCCGCGTAAAATGCACTTACCTTCAGACCACGAGTAAAGCTGTGTCCAAGTTGTGTTTAAAAAACAAGTACTGTTCGTGAACTAGAAAAATGTCTATCAGGAAACCGGGTGGCTCCCGTGAGGATACGCCCTGGATTCACTCACTGTAGCATGTGCTGTTGTGTTGTATTTGCAACGATAACGTGTTTGTCCCCCTCCCACCCGGGTGGATGGAGAGATGGTTACATTCCTCGGACCTCTAAGGCCATAGCAATAAGTGGCAGAGGTCGCTATGTACACCTGTTACAGGATTGCCAAGCCACCTAGTTTTATAAAGATGTCTGAGATGGTAATGGATCCGTGAATGGTGTTCCATGTCCTGCTAAGCAAGGTAGCGTTTACGCTGTCACATGGAGCCCTGACACACAGCCCGGGGTGACTGTCGGCACCCAGCCACGGGCCCTAGCCAGCTCCCGTGTGTGTGTGCGTGTGCTGGCGCAGGTCACAAGGAGGTATAGGTTCTCAACGATGACAAAATAGCGAGTTTAAGGGATGGGAACAGACCCTCCCTACGTCTCACTATAAGTGAAAACGGATCTCTAATACTTTGAGAAGTAAGAGAAAAAAAAAAAAATCTAAGCACTGAATCTCAATGCCAAATAACAATCTGAATGAGAACCGTCTGTTTCCTAAGACTCCCCAATTTTGTTATTATCCGAGTAAAAGTCAGGAACGTTTTGGCACTTGGCTCAAACGCTGAGTAATTTGGGGACTGTGAACCACACAGTAAGAAAAGGAATAAAATCAAGGCCGAAAGTGATTCTCCAACAACTTTCATCATTCTGAAAACAAGTTTCCCTTCTCCGATGCATCTCCTTTGAAGCCTGTGCTATTATCCCCACCTCTCTTCTCATGGGGCTTAACTGTGGCTTTGTCACTAGAAATTACAGGACATTAATAAATGACTGGCCAATGTAAGTTTCCCTTCTCTTTGCTGGAAGTCATCATTTTGACTGATTACAATACAAACCACGATGAATGACATATCGACTACTGAAAGAGAAATTGAAACTTCTTTCCCTTAAAGAATAAGCCCTATTTTAACATGATTACTTAGGATGCCACAGCACAGAAATAGCTGGAACTAGTCAATAGTTATATATTCCAATAACTATGTAACATCACTACGTTAGCAAGTCTGAAGGTCATTTATATGTGCAAAGCAAGGGGACAATGAGTTTGTTTTGCTAATCCTCAAAGAATTAAAGTGGAGGTTAAAAATGTTCAATTCCAATAATAATTTGTCAATAAAAAAAACTCAATGGTTTACGTTTAAATGAAAATATAATAATTGCGTTGACTTAAACAATACCTGCCAACAGGATAGTGGATGCAAACGAGAAATAAAACTTGCAGTGTGAGCCCAGAGCCTGCGAAGGGCAAGCTCGCAAAGAGCAGCTGCTGCATGAGATGCCAAAAGAGATGCTGGGTACGAACTGACAACTCGGTACGTAAAATTCTCTCTTTCCTACAGGTTCCGAGTTTTAGGGAGATTTCTTAAAATTAGGTTTGACCAAAAGCATAGACATTCAATTAGCAACTCGAGTTTGCTCTGAGATCTAATGGAGGCATTGGAGTGGTTCAAGGTCAAGTGTGACCCCATGATAAAACAGAACTGAATGGAGTGGACAAGGAATGATAGGGCTTTGGGGCCAGTTTGGTTTCGTTTCTCTCTTTTCGGGACGGGGTGCAGTGTGTGTCGACATGTTTGTTTGCTGTTCGGTCAGTTTACGTGTTCCTTTTATGAACAAGCTCCAAACTGGGCTCCTGCTGGATAATTTTAAGAGCGGAGGAAAATGAGGCATACGTTGGCATCACACTTTATTTTTCTCGTGTCGATGTGAAATTTGTAACAGAAACACAAAATTAATCTTTTTTTTTTTTGATCAGTCAGAGTTGACCCTGGTCTGACTCAGGGTCACCTTCCCTCTGCGAGAGAACACACACCTCTATCTATATCTTTCCACCATCATGTCTCTTCCTCAAACTTTAAATTCCATGGACATTTGGACTTGAAACTCGATGCCACATGGGTCCCACCCCTAGCGATCCAAATAGGATAGTCTAATGAAGCAAGTTTGATTTGACAGGTAACTGCCACTGTATCCTGGTTCAGTAAGATGAGTCCATGAGCTCCGATGCCAGGTGGCAGGCAGCACAGGTAGGTCCGGTCTTACCTGTACCGTACAGTAAGTGGTTGCAGAACAGGTGTTCACCCAGCAGGTAGAAATGCCGATGCTCTGCTTCTAACGACCAGAAGTACTTCTCTGCTGGCCACTCCATGCTTCTGCCAGGAGCCCCGAGAAGGGGTACCTGCTTGCAGCCCCTCACCAAGAGGAAGCCCTCACCTTACTCCATTCTCTATCATTATCCGACAACCCAAAATGTTAACCCCCAGCTCAGTAAGCCTCCAGGATCTCCTACACCCAGCCTACGATTAAATACCATTGGTAGATATCGGCTTGGTAGGTTGAGGATTCTACCTCCTTCTGCATTAAACATTTTGATTATACTTTTTCTTGGATAATACGAACATCACAGATCTATTTTTTCTACATCAATTAAGCCATTAGTCATTTTGAGGTGCCGTAATCTCCATTTCTTAAAGAAACATAGGATGGTTCCCGAATTGGAACTTCAAACGGATGGCTTCAAGATAAATCATCAAAGGCGAGTGCTTCACACACAACTGATATCTTCAAAAGGGACTGTAATTAGAAGTTACACTGCAAATTCAAGAAATAGTCCATTTCAACTATTAATAATATATCACGTTTGTACTCTTCTATGCCTATCTTAAAATGTTTAATAATCTGTACATCTATACTTGTACCCAACAGATCTTAAAAGATCTCATCCCATGAAAAAGATTGTAATTACACCAAGCGATGCATGTTAACTAAACTATGCTGATCACTTCGCAGTATAGACATATATGAAACCATCATTAGCTAGAACTAATCCAATGTTATATGTCAGTGACATCGTGATGTAACTGGGAAAACTCTCGCAGAGTAGAGGCTCTTCATGTCAATTAATAAAGGAAGAAAGAAGATTAATAGATTGGACCATTACTATCAGAAACTGCTAGCAATAATTTTGCCAAAAAAAAAAATGCACGTTTATTTCTATTCAAATTAATGTCCACCAACGACCACCATTCTACATTCAGAAATATATGTGTCTGCTTAGGAAGTAGGATTCTCTGCAATCACTCTAGGAAATAAAAAATAAAGTCTAAAAGATTTCCCTAAAATGGGCCAGCTCTCATTTTCACTGGCAAAACTCTCTGCTGGCAGAACAGTAAGATGATACTATCTTTCAAGGAGGGGGTAAAAAAATCCCCCCCGTGTGAGCCATGGGCTAAGATGTCCATTAAAAGTCCACGAGTCACTTTAAAACTTAAGATGTATTTCAGTAAGTCCCCTGTTAAAAACCCACATTAATTTTGTATGTTGATTTTGAGGAGCCTCCATTTTTGAGATGGCGGGTGGCCATCCAGCAATTTCCAGGTAGGGCATGAAGGAACATTTGTAATTGGGTTTTATCATACAGAGAAATGGTGGAAAGATCATCGCAAAGTGACAGCGTTCGCTTTACATTTATAGCTTTGTAATTTAAGAAGAAAATGGGAAATCTCGCCCCATGCATTGCTGGAACAAAGCCATACGCTTTGTAGCCAACAGGGAAAAACGCTTCAGAAGCTTTTAAAACTAGTGGGGAAGCTTTAAAGCTTCAGAAAATAAACTTCTTGGTCCAGCGTGACTCCGTTATTTGAAAGCAAAGAGGAAGAGAGAGGGGCGTGGCAGGATGTCCTAGGATGTGTGATGAATGCCGACTGGCGAGGAGAGGTCCAGATGGCATCCTGAGCCCAGAGACACCCCGACACATGGGACAACAAGACTGGGTACCACTGTGTGCACACGTGCCTATTACGGTCATGACCCATTGGAAGAAGTTAGGTACCATGGGTTGCAGAGGGTCCTCTAAAAACTCATGCCCACGGGAAAGTGCAGAACGTCACCTTATTGGGAAGTGAGTCTGCACAGGTATCTTTAGTGAAGGACTTCGAGATGAAATCACCCTCCACGTGGGTGGCCCTAAACCCAATGGCTGGTTTCCTTATAAGGAAAAGGGAGACACGGACAGAGAGGAGAAGCCATGTGAAGGCAGAGGCAGAGATGGGAGGGATGCAGCCACCACCCCAGGGACGCTTGGAGCCCTGAGAGGCCGGACGAGGCAGCCATGACTGTACCCTGGAACTCTGCAGGTAGTATGACCCTTCAGACACCTCGATTTCTCACTTCTGATCTTCTGGACTACGACAGAATACATTCCCGTTGGCTAAAGTCGCCACATTTGATTTTAGGATCATCTAAGAAGCTTGCCAGCCATGTGCGAAATCTAGGACCGCTCTTGGGAGTTGGAGGGGAATCACAATTATTAGCATAAGTATTTAAAGTACCCACAGAAAGAGTTAAAGAAAAAAAAAAAACTTGTCTCATAGAGCGCTTCTATTTTAGTTTGTTTTTATAACTCTCAAAATCAAATAAAATATGAAGATGTACAGACTGCTAAATATATTTTAAAGCTGAGGTTGCCGTTTAAGATCAAATGCAAGGCACAAACATAAAATGTCTCCACTCAAGCTAGCTGACATGTAATGAAGATCAAGCCTCCACTGATGACTCCGGCATAAGTAGATGTTTCGAGGAAAATAGAACCTGTCGTATTTGTGAAAAAGGAACAGCTGCCGAATGGAAGAAGTGGAAATAAACATGGTTTGCATAAAATTAGGCATTCACGGATTTTGACAGCCGCGTTCACTCATATCGCAAAAAAAAAAAAGTTCAAGTAAATACATTCTCTCCTTTGATTAATTATCTTTCATGAGCAATTCAGAGTAAGAAAGACTACAATAGGGAACCGTCCAGAAGATGTTTACTACCCGCTAGAAGCTCAGAAGGCAGACTCAGTGTGAGCTCTCGCCCAGCTCTCAAGGAGCTTGAACTTGGTTACAGGAAGTAGACAGAGCCACGTGAAGGAACAAAGCCACACACGACCGATGCGAAGGGTATGGCACGAAATGTGTTCAGGGACAGGGGACATCACTGTAGCATGCCCTTCGTTCTCAGAGAGGAGAAATACACACAAAAACAAAAAACAAAAAAAAGTAGGTGGTTCTCAATGAAGTTGATCCTTCCTTCCACCTCTACATTAGGGGACACTTAGGGACACCTGGAGACATTTTGGTTGTGAAGGTGGAGGGTGGGAGGTGCCTCCGACATCCAGTGGGTGGCAGCTAGGGGTGCTGCTCAACACCGTACGATACACGACATGGGTCCCCCAAACCAGGAACCATTCAGGCCAAAATGGCAGCAATGCCCAGGCTCAGAAACCGTGAAATCGGTCCTATGCTTAAGCATGAGGGGTTCGAGTCCTTCCGCAGAATCTAAAATCAAGAGAAACAACATTGCACTTTGAATAAATGTATACAGAACACATAACTAACTGGAGCAGAGGGATGAAAGTTATGACATAAACCCCAACCTAGTGCCCTTCTGTGGTCAATAGTCACATGAGCACTCATGATGCCATCTTACTATGCATGTGTCGCATGACATGTGTATGTTACTGTTGTTTTTTCCTCACCGGCATAAAAATATTACATGCTCAGGGATTTTTGTCTTTTTCTTCACTACTCTATTGCCAAGAGAAGGCACCATGTGGCAAACAGCAGGTCTTCAGTTTATTTCTTGAATGAATGAATGAATGAATGAAAGCCACTATTATAGATAGTTTCCTTGGCAAAGCTATCTTTGTAAGGGTAGGAAAAGTATCTTAAAATCATTTAAATTATACAGTCACAGCTGTCTTTCTCTCTCATTTATTTGTTTTAAATTCAGGGCTCCCTACAAAACCTTCTGAATCTCGCTTGCCAATTCACAGTTGAAGGATGTCTTATCATTTTTTTATCGATAGTTATGGAAAGTTACACGCCTTTCGGTCAATGAATAAATTTCCATCGCAGGTCGGTCAATGCTGGTGTTCTCCTGACACATAAATCAACTGCTGGCAAGCTGAAAGATTTGGACTCTGGAGCCTGCAGAGGCAGCAGTAAACTGCTCGAACTCCAGGCACAATAAACTGCTCGAAATGGATATGAATTTGGAAACTCTGTGATGGCACATGATCCTAGTGACACGCCACTCATGCCTGCATCCATAGATCGGATTTGTCAACGATCATACAGCAGGGGAACCACTGAGACACTGTCCTAGAGCCCATCTATTTGGGCCAGAAAGGTCATCACTTTACTGCATCGAGAAGTGAAGTGAGCACTAAGTTGTCAGGTACAGCAACGGTCAGAAACAGACAAAGGTGGGCTGACGGTCTCTCTCTTTGCAGTCAGTATTTTTTGAGTCATATGGAACTTTTTCGTTTCACGGCGCTGGCTGAAATTTCAAGAGGAGATCGCCTCTGGATGGGGAGACAGACGGAAATGACAATTGACGGAAAGATCGGCAGGAAGCGTGAGTGGAAGTGCCATCACCTTCGACCTGAGCACTGAAGCCTGACAGCAAGTGGGCGCAAAAGGGTGACAAGGTCTGAGAAGAACTGTGAGTAGAGAAAGTGGATTTAAAAAAAAAATAAGACAAAAACAAACAAAAAAAATAAAACACTTTCCTCAAAAAAAAAAAAATCACAGGCACTGATGACTTCACTGGTGCATCCTATGGATCGTTTAAAGAAGAATTAATACTAATCCTTTACAAACTCTGAGGAAAAACAGAAGAGAAGAATCCTCCCCACTCATTCTGTAAGGAGAGTCGTATCTGACTCCAAAATCAGGAAAAGACACCACAGGGAAAGAGATTCATAGATTCATCTTTTTGTGGACATAGATGCAAAAATCCTCAAAGACACGGGCAATCAAATGAAATCTAAAACTATATAAGTCCCGGAAAAATATAGGAGTCATCTGCTACAAATTCGGGTTAGCCAAAGATTTCTTATGCACACGAAAAAGAGCAAAAGCATACTAAAAGTACAGAAATTGAACTCAATCAGAATTTTAAAAACGTGTGCTTCTAAGGGTATCATCGAAAAAAGTGGAGGCAAAATACAAAATGGGAGTACGTATTTGTAACTTCTATATCTGATAAGAAACGTGTATCCAGAACATGTTATTTTAAAACACGCGACTCAATATGAAAAAAAGAAAAATATCCCAATAGAACATGGGCAAAGAATCTGAATAGACGTTTCCCAAGGAAGATTGATGAATGGTCCATAGGGACGTGAAATAGAAAATGCTCGGAATGATTCTTCATAAGGGTAACGCGTGTCGAATGTGATACGCTGCCACACCCACTAGGATGAGGATGTGGAGAAATCGGAACCTTTCTGCCAGGGGAAATGTGAAATCGTGCTGCCACCACAGAAAAGCATTGCAAAGTTAATCAAAGGGTTAAGCGGAATTATCATACGGTCCGGCAATGCCAGCCCTGCGAGAATACTCAGGAGGCATGAAGACGTGTACCTCCTCAGAAACCCGGACATGAATGTTCGTGGCGACGTTACGATCCTCAGAAAAGTGGAAACCATCAAAATGCCCATCAACAGATGAATGGATCGACAAAACGTGTTATCTCCACACAATGGAATATTATTCGGCCATGAAACATAGCTAAATAGTGACATTTGCCACAACATGGATGGCCCTTGAAAACGAGATGCTCGGTGACAAAAGTCAGGCACGAAAGGCCACGTTGTGTGTGATTCCATTTCTATGAAGTGTCCAGAGAAGCAAAGCCACAGAGACAGAGAGTAGACTAGTGGCGAGTCTGCGGTGTGGGAGAGATAAATGCCGGGCGTCTCATCGGAACGATGAAAAGAATAAAAAATTAGATGGTCATGACGGTGGCACTTTGTGAGTACACTAAAGGCCACTGCATTGTGCATTTTAAATGAGCACAGGGCACACAAGCTGTTTCAAACGCAACACGCAGACGACGGAAGCCAGGTGTGGAGTCGGATCCAGGGGGCCATGTCCCAGATCAGGATAGAGGAGGCTGCATTAAAGTATCTGGGTATAGTAAAAGGACATGGAGCATCGGAGAAAATACTTGTGACATATAAGTGGTCCTTGGCAGAAGACTTCCATGCAATGTGATGAAAAGGGAGGAAGTTTGCTGGTTTAAGCACGAAGAAGGAAGAAGTAGACACAATACAACTAAGAAAAGAAGAAAAAAAAAATGCCATAAAAAAAAAAAAAAAGAGATGTCGCAGTGATCAGAGGCCATTTGCTCAAGACTCTTTTCATAGAGACGAGAAATCCTATGTGTGGTTTCAACAGACAAGCGCTACGGGAAAGGGTGAGTGGGATTTACAGATGATATGTTAAGTTTACACTTAGTCACGAGAAAAAGACAGCCATTAGGCAAAGAGATACGTAGAGGCTCTTAATGGTATAGAAAGAGGTGGTGTGGTCAGGTTGGCGTCCTCAGGTGTTCAAAAGTACAGGATGGAATAAATCAAAATGATATATATATTTACATATGTGTGTGTACATTTATATAAATATATACTTCTATATTTATATTTATTCCATCCTGTATACATACTGATATTTATTCCATCCTGTATATATACTACATATATTATATTATATGTTAATGTGGAATTATGTGTAATAATATATATTATGTCATCTCTAATCTAATAATAAAGGACATGGATATATTAACCCCATCTGTAACAAAAAAGAAACTGGGTCGTCTAAACACTGACCGCAATGTTTTAGCAAACAGGCAGGGTCACACCGAACACAAGAAAACCGCTCTCGACGCAAACTTGAACCATTTCCGTATTCCAAAATAGTTCCCCCGCCTCTGGTACAAAAATCGGTTTTACCAGGAAGAACTCAGAGCGGTTGTGTGAGAGATGATATTCATGTCTACACCGAAACTGCATCTTTACGATGCTGCAATTATGTTGCCCGCCTGTGTGTGACCGCACTCACTTCACAGAGCCTTCTTCCCGAAACACCTAGACCTGTGATAAAATGCACATCGGCTGGTACGGAAAACCAGTGTGTGCGACCTCAAGCGATTAACCGCATCTACAGAGCCTTGCACAGTGTGCGCCCGTAAAGACCTTGGCTCATCCATCCCTTCTAACGGCTGTAGAAGGCAAAGGACTGTTGCATTTCCTGTTCTGAAATACTTCTGAATTTTGTGTCCTGGGAATTGCATGCGTCATTCAAAAAAAGCTAAGATTATTATTTTTTTAATCGAAGAAGTGCCCCCTTAAGTGCCCCCAACTTATCCAGTCAATATGCTACAGTGTAATTTTATTTGAAGAATACATTTACGGTGCAAATGCACAGTGTCTGTGCCACACCGAGTTACACTTGGCTTCCTGAGATATTCACTTCAAACCCATGCTTTGTGTCTCTTAGGGTTCATTGTCATAAAGCCGGTGACTTATTGGTGTGTGACTGGGAGTTAGGCTAGGACCAAGATGTCCCCGTGGGATGTCTGCTATGCTGTGGGTGTACACATGTACATTCATTTCAGATTTCTTATAAAACACACTATTTCTGGTTTTCAGGCCAATGTCAAAAAAAAAAAAAGAAAGAAAGAAAGAAAAATGACCCACGGGCCAGAATTTGTACAGTCGGGGACAGTCTCAGTCCTAGTGGTCTTTAAACTTCCCACTCAGATAGAGTTTTAGAGATTTTTTTCATCATCAGACTTGAAAGGACTTCATTCCCCTGGATATAGTTGGGGAGGGAAGACGAGGTACAGACAAAGCATACCATTAATTATCTTTTAGAGATTGTTTAAAAACCATTTCTCTGGCAGGATTATCCCCGAAAACTTCATTCATTCCCAGTTCCTCCCAACCAAGCGAACCTATTTTGACTCTCAATTTCAATACTTCTCCTTGGAACTTTCCAGCGTCCCCCAGCACCGAAACACACATCACTCGCTTCTTTTCTTTCAGAGTGATGTTCTCCCCTCTACAGAGGCAGAGCCCACCTGATCTTAATCAGCTAAAAATCGCCAACCCTGCAAACGCCACGTGAGGAGCACAATGAAGAAAATACACCGAGTAGAAAATGTGCCTCGTTTCCTTTAGAATTCACAGTCTTAAACGTAAATATTTTCAAGAAAAAAACAAAAACAAAAACAAAACAAAAACATTTTTTGAGGGAATTATTAACTCAATCTGAAACAACACTCCAAAATCAATTAACTGGACGTTATTAAAATTAATGCTCCCGCTTATTGAGTAGATTCTGCTATCCAGCGTGCCCGAACACTGTGATGTGCAGAAATGGCTGGGCGTGTAAACATAAAATTCCAACTTCTTTGACGACATTCTGGACCTCCTTGACATCTTTCCGGGCGATTCAGATTTTTGTAAAAGAAGTTGGATTTTCTGGTCAATCGCTTTGCGCATTTGAGATGGGGGGAAAAGGCTTCTAGCTTCTGTCTGCCCTTCCGCTGGACTTTGCGCACCCTAAAAATCATTGCACCTTTTTTTTCTCTGTGCTGCTGAGGTCCTGTGTCACCTGTGTCACCTCGGGGGTCCTCTTGGCTTTGTTGTTCAGACCGACCTTTACGTAAAGGACAGCTTTGTCCTTATAGAGGCTACGAGCCACCGCGAAGTTTTCCGTATCTGTCCCCACACGTCCCGAAAGTCTCAAAGACAGGACATTTCACCCCGGTGAACCCTTCTGATATCTGCTAAACCCATCAGATTAATGCACGCCGGAAGCCACCAGGAGGCAGAAGAGGAAAGTCGAAGGGAATGGTGACCCAGCATAGCCTGACCACGATGTCGTCCACACCGAGTGCCACCGCCTACCAGTGACGCCAGCAACAAAAATGGACGGGATTACGGTGCTTGCAAACGAGAACGAAATGCAGAGAGAACAGTTGATGGAGAAGACGATGGAAGACTTTTTTTTTGGTAAAAGTAATTTGGGGGGGCATACCTTTTGGATCAGATCATTTATGGCAGGCCTCCCTTCCCCTGTGTGTCCATCCATCCGTCCTGTCACTGCGTTCTTTGGGGTGTCCAGTCCCCTCCTTCCCCAGCCAGCCCATGTCGGAGAACCATGTGAGCAAGCCGGGCAGACAGGAGCCCAGCCTCTCCCAGGCGGGCTGGCAGGTCCCCCAGACCCCTCCCGGTCTTCCTCTGAGGTCACCACGCTCTGTCCCCGCCTCGCTGTCCATCTCCCCTCTGCCCGTCATTTCCTCTGGCGTGTCCCATGCTTCTTATTTCCCCCGCGTTTATTTCCTGTCCCTGAAGCGGAACGCCTCCCCCGTCTGCTCTACCTGGTGAGCTTCTTACAGGGTCGTTTGGCTTTTTAGGTCAGTCACGGATGCTTTCTCTCGTAACGCAGACAAAAGAAACTTTTCCAGTCGGAAATCGCATCAGGAGAGGAGAGGAAGATGGAGTCAGGAGAGGACAAAGAGATCCTCGAAGGCAAAAAAACGTTTTCTCCCTTTACGCAGACAGTGATGAACGTCTGACTTGATAAATAGGACGCGTTCCGTTTGTAGTTCAAAATTCTTAATAAAGTATAGACAAACAAAGGAAAAGGAAAGAGTGCTTTTTAGAAGAAAGAAAAAAAAATCAAGGACGGTACCCAGTAGTGCACATCTTAACCCAAACGCCCACACCTGGAGTTCGGGTCACAGGTCTATACGGGAACCTTCGGATCCCAGACCCCCGCACTGAATGGACTTGGACACGGCACCAACATTGCACAGGGTCATCAATGAAACCAGTCTGGCTGATGCGACAGCGGCGGTGCACATGTCGGCCCCCCGCTCGCTCCACTTGAGGGGCAACCGGGACCCGCGCCTCAAAGGGGCCGGGAACACCAGAGGCGGCCACCTTATGGAGTGCACGTGGCTCCGGTCACGCACGTTTCTCCTCGAACGCTCTTCCGAGCTGCCCTGAGTGCAAGTCATCTCTGCCTCATGTTCAAGTTAGGACGTGGGAGCACCTGAAAGCTCATGAATGAATGACCTTGAAGAGGTCATTCCCACCTGGGGAGCGCAGAGCAGCCTTCCACAGACCTCGTCGAGATGCAGACCCTCGGGGCGAGCGCACAGGGGCTGTGATGCTCCTTGAATCCGTGAAATGGCCTGTGACAGGCACTGTGGGCGACATTTCGGAAGGCCGTGAAACCCACGTGCAGTGACAAATCTGTGGCGTCATCCTGTTGGCCAAGGGTCTTAACTCCCCTTGCGGGCAACAGACAGCAAGCAGGGGCTGGCATGGCACCAGCAGCTGTACCTCCAACTCCCTGATAGAACCTGAGGTCTGTGGTACCAAGGAGCTCTCATGTGACAAACGCCACTGCAGATGCTGATGTCGCCGTGACCGCCAGGCACCACTGTGCGCCGTCAGTGATGACTGGAGGGGAATGAACAGCAATCAAACGCCCAGTTCTGGAAGCTCCACCTGATGCTAACGTGGCACTCGGCACCCTAAATCATTTCGCAGTTGACCTGTTAACTTCAGCTCACTGTGAAGTTCACAGCTACCTGTGACAGGCGAGGCTGGAGGGGGCATCTCGTGGGCAGGGCTGGCCGGAGCTTCGGCGTCTGTGAGACCTCGGTTCCAGTCTCGGTTCTGATACCTACAAGCGGTGTTACTGTGAGTCAATCCCAGCACCTCTGAGCCTCCATGTCCTCGGAAGTAAGAGCAGTGACCCCCTCCACGAGTTCATGACGAGTTAGTGAAGGGACATTGATCTACAGCAGCCCACAGCTGGCCACGCAGCAGGCCTTGGATTCCTCGTTGCTCAAAAGCATACAGACGGCAGAGTTTTGAAGCAAAAACGAATTAGAACATGCGTGACACATCAGATCATCCAGTAACCAGAATGGTTAACATCACGTGAGCTAAACTAGAATACAGGTCCGGATAGATTTAGACTCAACCAACCGGCCACGCCAAAGGCAAGCGTATTGGAGACGATTTGTGAGGGGTGGGAGAGGTGAGAACCACAAATAAATAAAGCCAAGCTTTTTCTATCCGTTTGCATCAGCAAGGGGCTGCTTCTTTTATGTCGAAGGCCTTTGAACTATCATCAAAAAAAAAAAAAAAAAAGAGGCGAATTTGATGGAACTCAAGTTCTGGATTTATACCCCTTCCTAATGAAAAAGACATACAGCAGAACGAATAAGAAATATGCTCGTAAAAGAACATCTTTGAAAATAAATGGAACACAGTTAATCACTGGCGCTCATGTGGGCGTAAATAATCGCTTTATGGCCATGATGATCCAAACCTAGTTTATTAATAGCAGATTAAGAACCGGATCAGGCAATAAATTTTAGGGTCGATGGCTAGCGAGATTGCATCACACTTGTGATTAGAAAAAACAAAACACTCCTATTTCACAAAGCGAGCGTGAAGATCCCCTCATTTACTCCACAGGATAAGTGTCATACAATTATATTTTTTAACTAAAGTGCTTCAGTTTAGATGATGGTATTTGATGGATATTAGCCATTACATGTGTGGCCAGTTGCACTGATTTCCCTGGATCAATAAGGAAATTAATACCACATCAGTGACATCACTAACAGAGGAAATTGGAAGGTAAGTGGGTATACTCGTTGCCGGTTATGGCTCTGAGACTTCCAAGCCACAAAAGCATTGGACCTTGATACTAGTTACCCAATAACCTCGCGAGGGAGAGAAAGTTACCATCTTCTACAGAGACTCAGAAAAATTATCTGACTGTCTCCGTGTCATGTGGAATAGAGGGAAGATGCTGGTTCATTTCTGTCTCTTTGTAAAATCTATGTTCTTTCCCGTGGCGACATCCTGTTCCGGTTTTGCCATAATTCATTTTTTTTTTAACACTTTTATTTGGGGTAGGACAACGGCACTCGTTACTCTGTTAAGAAAAAATAATAATCACAACAATGCCTAACAATATTTCCCCACTCCTGAGGCAGGAAAGTAGCACTTACAATTTATGACTTGTCGAAGAAAAGGAACTCACACCAAATCTCAACCTTTTGCAAAAACACTGAGCTGTTCCTATCCAAAGCGGTTAATTAAAAGGATGACCATGGAGTATGTTGGGCCATTTTCTCTGATCATCGTTTACAAACCTGGATGCCAGCCCTTTCTGAATATTTTTGAGACAGTTAAGACCTATTTCCTAAGACAATAAAGCGAATGCCGGCCAACAGCTTTCCAGAGAATGATGGCAGAGGCAAAGTCCATGATAAAGATAAACGAAGTCACATTTCGAAACCATATCGCCGCGTCTCATCGCCGGAGTTGGCACGCTCGACTCCGTCACATAAAAGGGGTCCGTCTGTCGTGTTCTGGGCAGCCTCACGCTGGCTCATTCGCGGATGGAAACAGCCCCGCACAGAGGTGCTAGAGTGCCTCTTTTATTTGTCTGCCACCCGCCTCACAGCTCTCTCTGTCCCTATGATTTTTCTAAACTCTCCATAGGAAAAGTAAACTTAACATAGTTCAATGAAAAAAAAAAACGAGTCGTAAAAGTAAGGTTTTATTTTTCCTTTTCTTAAAAAAAAAACAAAACAAAACAATCACGAAGAGGTGTGTCACTCCCGTAGTACTTTTCAAGATCAGCACTTATTTCAGAAACGGCCCGAAGCGATAATAGGTCACTGTGGAGAGGTGCTTAGTACCGTCTGGCATGAGAGCAGGGGCAATTGGTTTCTTCTGAAGCCTCAGCTTTTAAATAACGTGCACACGTCATGCACGCAAGAGAAGATTTTATGATTGCACCAAAGCCAGAACTGGCTCAGTGCCCATTTGCTTCATGCAGTAAACAGCGCCCGGAGCTCATCGCCACTATCCTGACGTCCGACACACTGCCCTCTTTGAAACGGCTCAGTGCAGGGCTCCGATGCTGCTCTTTCTCCCTCCCTACCTCTTTCTTAGAATGGACCTTTTGTAAAAGATCGAGAAACACCATTTCCTGTTTGCAACATGAGTGGCCAAAACCAGGAGCCAAGAGCCCTCGGAAAAATACCCGTAGGTCCGCGGAATTAGCTAAAAGGATTCCACAAAGATCTGGTTCACAGAACTGACGGAGAAAAAGAAAATGAGATAAAGTCATGAAATGAGGAGGCTTTTAGATGGCTCTAAAAATCGACGGGGGAAATACTACTGTAATAAGTATGCATGGCGTCAGGTGGGCACTGGATTCATCGGGGGAGTCACGTCGTAAGTTACATAAATGTCTAATCAATGTGTTATCCACATGAAACTAACAGAATGTTGTATGTCTACTGTAGTTAAAAGATAAATTACTTTTTAAAAAGTCCAGTAGGGGATTTTGAGTAGTTTATCAATGCTCCAAAAGGTACAAGTCTGCAAACATCTGGGAGTGATTTGATTTCTAGGTTAGAAATGCACTCCACGACTACTCACCTGCTTCTAGGCTCCTTGACAGGTGATGTTTTCACTCACCAATGAAAAAAAAAAGCTCAGAAGAAAATTAAAATCAAGTCGAAACCAGGATACACTCGGTAATATTTACCATGTGGAGCAAACGTCTGCAGCCACATTGCTGGTTTGACATAGCTCCTTTAAGTCGTTTCATTTTCTTTTTTAATATTTTCCCGTGACCACACTGCGACATAGAGATCTCACTCTCATAACCACATAGTTGAAAATTCCATTTTCTGCACCATTTCAATGCGTTTTTGTGTTGGAAACAAACATCGTTGCATACGTCTAGGAATAGTATGTTCATAAAGTGTCTGACGGCAGGCAAAACCACAGAAGAAGATAAATCTCAAAATATGACCCCAAAAAGACATATTTTTCCCCACACCCAGCTGGGGAAAAAATGGATTAAACACCAAAGTAATGGAGAATTACCCTCGAAAAACCATGCACTTAGCCAACGTCCTTTTACTGCACATCATAAAACGTTTCAAATTTCTAAGAAGCATGAGGTGGCATTGCATGCAGATGCGAACACCACGTGACCGCACGGCAGTTCACTTGACCACCCAGCAAGTGCAGATAATCCGCTACGGAATTAGCTCTGAGATTTCCCAGCACACGAGAAACTAAACGATGCACCTGCACAACCACAGAAGGAAGCTCACATCTATGGCCGTTATCAACCATTGCCACAGAACCATCCATTACCAAAGTCTTCACAGGCTTCGCATCACATAGACTGGGCCATCGGAAAGTCCCAAAAGGAACACGCGGATCCTCTATGTCAAGCGAGCTCTTTAAAGAGAATCTCCTAGGCATACGAGTAATACAGTTCCAATCCGATCATCCCCACAGCATAGAACACGCGGGGTCCTCATTCCTTCCGGCACCGTGACACAACAGGATGGACTCACTCACCTAGAATCCCCAGCCGGTAGTTAATCGTGATCACGATGACATTCCCGTAGCTGGCCAGAATGCTCCCGTCAATCATGTTGCCTGTCCCCTCCATATACGACCCACCGTGGATGTAGACCATAACTGGCTTCTTACTGTTCTGATCATGGATGTCTGGGGGGAAAAAAAGGGGGGAAGTAAGAAAATACAGTAAAAACCACACTGAGAAATGGACACTAAATAAAGGGCAGAAGACTGATTACGTCCTAGCTTTGACTTGAACCGATCACGTCTGTTTTTGAATTCTATGCGCCTTGATAAGACTACCTAAGGGAAACGGTCAATGTTACGCTATTTTCTACTCGTAGAAATGATATTTTGAGAAGTATACTGACATCTGAAGTAATATGTATGTTTCTGTATATATCTAAAAATGCTTAAAAAAAAAAAAGGATTTAGATGAATTACCTAGTTCCTAAATAGTGCTCAAACTCTACAAGCGGACTTAAATTGAAGGAGCTCATGGCATCCGTCACAAAATACTTTTTCGGCATTTAAGCGTGACATCGACTTCGAAATTATAATTTATTTTTACTGTAACTGCCAACTGCAGTCAAAGGTAAGCTTTACAAGAAACGTCAGAGCAGTAGTCAAACTACAAACTCTCAATACACGATGATGACAACAAAGAACCAAATGCTTAAAAATGATCAACAGAACACAAATGTGTAAAAATGAGAAAAAAAAATGTCCATGCAAGTATTTTTGCTGTGGGTGACTGACTACAATATCCTAACATATTTAAGGGACAAAAAAGAAATAGATGTAATAGAAATGGCACAAAATTCCAACCTCAAGACAAAAATCATGGAAATGCTACATATTTTCACAGGGAATATAAAATCTCATTGGGATCTGTAACCAATGTGTACCCTTATTAATTAACATTTTATTTAAAAATGTAAAAGCAAGGTTTTGCAATGGTCTGTCATGATAAAAAATTCAGAGACCATTTGTCCATTAGTAGAGTGTGCTTTCTGAAAAAATATGATTCAATAACCTGTTTAATGTTAAATAAATGTAACCCTTAGATTTACATGCTTACTTGTAATGTTTTAGATATCTGACCTCAATTATAATTTATTCCTGGATGTATGTGTGTGTGTGTGTATGTATATGTGTATATACACACACATATATATGTATATGTATATATACATGTATATATGCACAGATACACATACTTGTGTCTAACTAATTTAAATTTAAATATCTGTATGCTATCAAAAGAAAATCAAATATACCTAAGTATACATATATCTTTACATATTTCTTTTTCAATAATATTTTCTTATCCTCATTCACCAAGACAGTTTTGAAATATCAGAAAGGAATTTTAAGAAAATGAACCGTCATCATTTGGATGGTGGCCACAAATGAAATGAATTATGAGGCCAATCTCAAAGTGAACTCATTTGTTGTCTGCAGTAAGCATAGAGAAGGCTTCGGAAACCCACTGCTCAGAGGCAGGCACAGAAAAGTGTGTCAGCATGCCCACGTGTCTGCAGGCGTTTAATCCAGAGTAGACGAAGAAAAAAAAAAGCAGCTCTTATTTTCTCATATAAAATCCAAATAGAAAGTAAAAATCTTTCGTTAATCATTTATTCATTCTAGGCTACATGGAGCAGAATGCAATCTGGTGACATTGGAGCTAGCAGAGGTAAGGACGGCCCATGAGTGCCGTAAAATGATGACGACGATGATGATGATGATGATGATGATGATGATGATGATGATGCAGCGGAGAGAGAAGAGTCGGCATACAATCCATGCTGGTCGAACTTCTTTTCCTGGAGAGCCGTGGATTTATATGGAATCAAAGAGGAGTAAGCAATAGATAAAAGGCATTTTCAGGGAAATTTTGACGACTGGCAAGGATAGCAGCTCACAACTCACTTCTCCCTCTCTTTTTTTTTTTTAATTTTATCAAACTTACTGGGGGTGACCTTGGTTAATAAGATTGTATAGGTTTCTAGTGTACAATTCTATAACTCATCATCTGTGTAATGCATTGTGTGTTCAAATTGCCTTTCAGCCGGAGAACCAAATATATTTCGTGATGGATGCCATGAACTCAAGCACCTTCATCTTTTTAGGGTAAATAAGTGGACAGCCGTGCATTTGGCCACTCAGATAGGTGAAATGCGCTGTTTCCTATCATTTGAAGCCTTTGTGGAAACTTATTTTAGACTTGTTTTTTTTCTTTTACACCATTTATTCTGCTGAAGGAGGGGATATAACGTGTTAAGTGGTCGTATGGACGCCACCTCTCTTTCATCTTTAAAAAAAAATCCATTTCCTTCTGGTGGATCACCTGTCAATCAATGTGGGATTCTTCGAGAAGAAAATTTCAAGAGGTAGCAAACATCTTTTGGGGGGAAATGTTTTTGAAACAGCAGTGGTGTGAAAAGAAAGATGGAGAGAGCTCGCTCTTCTGGACCTTTCTTCAATTCTTGGCTATCCCTATATATTTTTTTTCTTTAAATGCTGCTAAAAGGCAGTGCTGAATGAAACAACATATCGTCGATACAAATATACTTTTTCATGTACTGCACTGTGAGCCAGAGAAGATTCTTGAAAACTTATTTATTTTGAAATCAGTGTGTTTCAAAAAGAAAACAAAGTGGAACGCCACCCCCCTGCCCCAAAGTCCCAAAGACCCAAAGGTGTCTCACAGAGCTCTGCAGTTGATAGAAGGAATGAAAAAGACGAAAGCTCCAAATACAGTATGAACTCGCAAAAGGACGTTTGGAAGGAAGGAAAGAAAGTATACATGCACGTTTTAAAATTCCATTTTCTCTTCTTGTGACCAAGCCGAAAAAAGAAAAAAGAAAAAAAAAAAAGAGGAAAAAGAAAAAGGTGGACGTTCCTTGCAAATCACCTTTGTTTACTCCACATGGAGAGACAACCTTTCTAGGTCCCGTCACAAGCAATTGCCTGTCATCTACAGTCATTGAGGTTAAAATGACAGTGGTTTTCAGACAAGAAGAAAATAAGGAAGTACACCGAAGTGTACTTGTTTCGGGCAAGGGGAGGAAAAACAACTTGAAATGGAAAAAAAGACAGAGAACGAGAGAGAGAAATAGATATCAAATCATGCATCAGGGTCGAGGTTTGAAAAAAAAAAACACCAAAAAATACCTTCATCTTCACCACGGTCATTACTGGTTATATCATCTGCGTTTTTCTTTGTGTTGGCTCCTGGGGTCATATTGAGAAGGAAAATAAAGGGGAAAAAAAAAGAGAATTCAAAAACAACAAGTTTGCAAAAAAGTCAGAAGAAAGCGATACCACCCAGCAAAAGAAAAAATGGAAAAAGTCACACAAAAAGTCGAAATCTGTTTACACTTGGGTTTCAAAAAAATAAAATAGGGTGATACAAAATGCACAGAAACATAAAAGATGTCAAGAAGAACAAATTCAAAATGTTATTTGTGAAAAAAAAAAACATTGGATATCCTGTGAAAATGCAGTTCGGGGGTTAAAATGATATTACTGCAAAAAAAAAAAAAGCTAATGTGAGATTAAGAAAAAAAAGAAAATTAAATTATTAAAAAAAAGATTTCCCATATTCTTAAAAGAAATGCATATGAAGTAGTCAATACCCTTCTGGTTTTACATGTAATAATCGAGAGAAATTTTTGAAATGTCACTGATACACTTTGGTTAGGAAATTCCACAATGTACAAAGAAACACATTTAAATAATAAACATGAAAGAACTTTAATCAAAATATCTTACTATTGACATCAGTTTCATGCTTAAGAACTTAAAAACACCAACTTTCAAATAAAAGTCAGCAATATTACTAAGTCACTTTCAATGATGAACGTTCACCTCTCACCAGGGGCTACAGAATACTAGCCCCTTGATCTCTACTATAAAAATACTAAGACTTTGTATAAGTATTTCTTAAGTCAAGATGAAACACTATGAATAATGTTTTCTGTATCTGATACAGCTATTAAATATTACTTGAAGTTCATTGCTATTTGATTTTGTTAAAAATAAATGAATAAAATGAAATCACCTACCTTGATCCTCTCAAACATCTGCTGCATAGGTATTTCCATGTAGACAAAATGTGGGGACAGCGGCTTGACCACAACCACCAAAGACTCCCACACAGGGCGCCATTTTGGTTTTTATATTTTTCAGATATACAAGAGGTCAAAACATTTAAGCTCACTGGCTCAACTGTCTTCTTTTGATAGACAGACACGCTCAGGTATGCATACCCCAGGTTCTTTAAGTCAAAGTGTCTCCATCAGTGAAGGCGGTGTTTCCCTATTATCCTATCTGGTGGTGGGATTTGTGGGTTAAAAGAGAGGGGACAATAGTACCTGTGTCTCAAAATCCTTCTTCAGTTCTAACCAACCCAAAGGACCTCAAACATGCTTTGAAACCAAGACCCGAAGTCAGTGTTGTCGGAGCTCAAATGAGGGCTGAATGTCATGATTTCAGGGGACTCAACGCACTTGTTGGTTTTTGAGGTTTCAGTATCCACTCCCACGGTAGACAATTTGAAGCTGGCCATGCCAGGTAATTGAAGACAGAGCTGGGAAGAGGTGCCTGGGACCCTGGAGACCAGCAGATTACAGGACTCACGTAACCACCCAATGGTGGAGTTGACTCTGGGAGAAAATGATCTTTCATGCATTCTGATACAGTCATTTCCCATTCCTTAGAAAGTGTACTGGGTACACAGGATGCTGAAGTGTTAGTCTATTGACCTCGTTAGCCCGATATCAACATCTATTCATGTCCAGGATGTCAACCTCACTTGAATATCTCAAAGCAAACTTTAAAAAAATTAACCTCCATCAAATTAGCTTGACAGTCTTTTAGGTTGCTTCTGTCAGGGTTTATCTGTCAGTAGAGAAACTATTTCAAAGCCATCTTGTAGACCGAATTTACGGCTGAGTTGTGTAAACAAGTCTAAAGGGAGTGCCTTTCTTAGAGAAATAACGTGGATGATACTACTAAACCGTTTGTGTCAGAAAATAATCTCGCGTTTCTGGGGGAAAAAAATACTCAATTCATTCAGGGAAGATATTCATTTTAAGTTTCTATACAAAGCAGTCATCTCTTTCATTAAAAACGGAAAGATTCTAGAGAAACGAAAGCTGTACTCAAAAGGCAGGGAATGGATGAGGGGAGAGAATTTGTTTCCTGCAAAGCCGATTCCCTCGGAGAAGAGCTCCTGTAAAGTCTGA
The DNA here is from genome assembly GCF_902729225.1 of Pteropus medius. Taxonomy (NCBI): domain Eukaryota; kingdom Metazoa; phylum Chordata; class Mammalia; order Chiroptera; family Pteropodidae; genus Pteropus; species Pteropus medius. The sequence goes on from NW_024350396.1 coordinate 346,971, forward strand.
CTCCGCCCCCTCATTGATATGGGAATGCTTGTAAAAATTCTTAATCTTTTAGCAGGAAATGATATGGGACATCTCTTGCAGAGTTCTTTATCTTTTTAGTAAACCTAGTTAAGTTTTCTTCCCTCCTTTCTTTGGGAAAAAGGCCCTCTTCCTCAAATCTTGATAACTGCCCTGAAACTGGTGACTCAGAACTTCTGGCTATTGATAAGGATCATCGGTCCATCGTTAGCAGAAATGGTGTTAGGCCAGGCAGGGCCCTTAGAGTCTGAGGGGGTAGGGGAATTTAGGCCAAAGGTCTTTTTTACTCTTTAAGAAACGTATTAACCAAGCCTGTTTCCCTTTACTCGGTTAAGAGGCAAATCAATAATAGAAATTAATAGATATATGAGTTTGTACCTTCTTTTCCTTGTCTAGGGACTGACGTGGCACTTCAGCAGGAAATCCAAGACCCCATCCTGACTGAATCGGGAAGGGAAAGAGCTCCATGGAACCCCAATAAGCAAGGACTGTGACCCTCCTCAGCAGGAAGCAGATACGGAAGAAGAGACCTTCTGCCCGTAAACATCCATACTAATAATAAGGGGGTTTCGGGTCTGCCTGCAAAGACACTGAGGTCATCCTATCCTAGCAGGGGTCCGCCCTCATCCGCCCACAATTAAGCAAGCCAGAAGGCATTTTTGAACTCACACAAAGAAACCAGTAGGCAGAGAATTAGGTACCACTTTAAGCCAGTCACTCGCACCTGCGCAATGAAGACCCCAACGACCTTCGATTCACCTGAGTCTCGTTATACCATCGTTATAATATGATGCATATGCTCGGAACTTCATTAATATCATTATAACAGACTGAATTCTGGGAACGAACATGCGCAGAACGCAAAATGCTGAATCACTTACTCCCGTCAATCCTAGTTGTCAATCAAGGAAGCCCACCCCTTTAAGAAAAGTGACCGCCCACAGCAAATGGGGATGAAAACCCCAAAGGCTTTGTCACCAGGCCTTTGAGCCATGCTTCTCTTGCTCAGGCCCGCGTCCACGTCTGAGAGTGTAATTTCCCTTCTAATAAAGCTTTTCTTCTCTACTGTATTTCAGAGTCTTACTCAATTCTTCGTTCGAGACATCAAGAACCTGGACAACTCTCTGATAACATTACCACTGCCTTCTAGAAAACACGTAGTCCTCATTGAGAAAGGTCTTCTTCCACTAGGACCCGACAGTTAGAATTAACCTTCCCATCAGCCTGTCCTCACAGCTCAGCCTTCTTCCAAATTTTCCTGCTCTAAATGTATTTTCTCTTCCACGCTACAGCTGGAAGCGTGAACTCTGGCCTGGCTTACACCAAACAAAGACCTTCTGCAAGGTCTGGGGTGAATTAAACGCCGGCACTGTCCCCACCGCCCATGCCCCAAGACCCAGCTCACCCTGAGGACATGAAATTTGAGGAATTTGAAATCATTCCGAGGGCAGGATGAGACGCTGCGGTCAGGGAAACTTCCCCCAACAAACGGAGGGAAGTGTTCGAAAGATTCGTCAAGCTTTCGCAGCGCTTGGTTGTACACGGTCGAGGCCACGTCGCCGATTAAGTGGCACTCCAGGCTGATCAACGGTCTCTCCGATTCGTCACCAAATTCCTTCGCTAACCCAAGTGCGTTTTTTAAGAGCCTCGCCGCGATGAAATTTACATACCAGAAAATCAATTCATCAAGGAATAACATTCCAGATCTCACGAATCTACTTTCTCCCACTCCATCAATTTTCCATTTCTGAGCGTTTCATGGAAATGAATTCATACGACACGCAGGTTTTGCGTCTGGCTTCCTTCCCTCAGCGTGATGGTGTCAAAAGTCTATGCCACGCTGGCGGCGTGCATCAACGCTTCCTTTTATACGGACGGATAATATTTTACTGAAAGAACAGGCCATCGTTTCTTCCTCCAGTGATCTGCTGATGGCCATTCATGTTGCTTCCAGTTGGTGGCTAATGGGAATCATGCCGTGGTAAACATTTGTGTACAATTATTTCCTGTGGACATATATTTTCCTTTTTCTTGGAATGAAATCTAGGAGTGGAATTGCCATTTTATACAGCCCATTTATGTTTAATATTTTAAGAAACTGCCAGGCTGCTATGTAAACCCGGTGCATCATCACCCGGTCCCACTAGAAGCGTTCACAGGTTCTAATCCGTCCACCTGTTATCTACCTCCTACATTTTTGATTATAATCATCCTAATGGTGTGAAATGGTGTCTCGTCATGGTTTTAATATGCATGTAGTAAATGACTGCTAGTGTGGAATATCGTCTGCTGTACTATGTTCTTCGTCTAGTCAAATATTTTGCCCGTTTTAAAAACTGAGTTCTTTGTTTCTAATGACTGAATTGTAAGACGTCTTTACATTTTTAGATACAAGTCTTTTATCAGAAAGGTGACTTGCAAGTCTTTTCTCCCAGTCCATGGCTGGTCTTTGGTTTTCTCAATGGTGTCTCCTGAAGTACAAATGTTTTTAATTTCGATGAGGTCCGAAGTATGCCTGTTTTCCTTTAAAGCTTGTGCTTTTGAGGTATTATCTAAGAAATCCTTCTCAACCCCAAGACCCTGCAGATTTTCTCTTTTTTTCCCCCCTATATTGAAGACCTGCGTTTTTATATTCACACCTTTGATTGATTTTGAGTTCATTTTAGTGTATGTGGTAAGGGTTGAAATTCATCCTTTTGCATATGGATAACCACATGACTTAGAATCATTTATTGAAAATACTGTTCTTTCGTCATTGAGGCTTTTTTTAACACTCTTGGCAAAAGCCGACTGACTTTATGTAAACACGAGGGTTTGTTTCTCTCGTCTTGGGTTATATTCCATTGATTTGTATTCTTGTCTCGGTCACTGTTAACTTTACAGTCTCTTTCCAAGTTTCTCCTGCTTTTTTGAGAGTTTGGTTACATGACATCCTCTACCTTTGCAGACAAATCTTCGAATGAGTTTGTCACTTGAACCCAACCACCCGCTGACATTTTTTACAGAAATTATTTGCCAAACCGCAGTTTTAAATGGATTTTATACAGCAGAGCCTGACCCAGAAACATAATTAGATGTCGCCTTTACTGTTCTATGCATATTTACCTCTCACCATTCTGGATTTTTTGCACTAAACCATTGCAATATTTGTCCTCACAAATAGAACTAATTAAGTGTCCCCAAATCCAACCGAGTTCTTAGAGTATGTAATTTAGCCACAATCGTGAGCTATGTAAACACGGGTATTACAGGACACGGGCGATAAAGATTCTGCTAGAACTCATTCCAGAGCAAACGCATCTTGTGGCTGCCGAAAAAAGCCATCTTAAAATTCGGACGGTCCATTCTTTTTCTGTTTCCTCCTCAGACCTGCCGCTTCTCCAAAAACACCAGAAGAACATCCCTTTACATCTAATAATTACCATCTCGATCAAACCTCATGGGGGAAGTGGTTTTAAATATTAAAGGGGATATTTAAATAACTTCAAACAGACGCAGAGATGTTGCATTATTAAAAATTAAGTAGGACTTTATAAATAAAATATCTCCATGTCCCCATTCCTGCGCACATCCATCGTGTTTTATTTTTTTATACATACCTGTTCTCCTGATGTTCCCCTTTAATGCTTTATCTACATCCTTTTCAAAAGTCACACTATTTAAAGCAATGCTTTGCATCGTACATGGCATAGAAACGCTTTGTGGAGAACTCAGGAAAGACAGACCAGAGTTAGGAGAAAAAAATCAATGGAAGACCCCTACGTGCTGCTATCAACATTTTGAGGCAGGAGAGAGCTCTCATGTGTACCCTTCTTAACATATATTAAGATTGTCACCACTTCTATATACATGAAAACCATCAAATAAAGTCATCTGATAGCATAATGAGAGCTCTCAGAGACATTATCTATGCAAGAATGTAAAGAAATGGTAGAACCAAAAAAAAAAAAACCATTTACAATTATTGCTGTTGATACGCGATAGCATGTTAAAAACGTCTGGACCAGTTCCCATCTTCTTTCGTCTTTTAGGAGGGCAAATTCCAAGTTCAGCTTGGCCTCGTCACCTTAAACACAAGAAGGGCATGTGAATGCTAAGTACGGATTTTGGTCAATGTGGAGGGAGGATGCCGTGTGATGGGTATTGGGTGAGTGAAGACTTCCATGCTCATCACAGATATGTGTGTGATTGATGAGCCCGTCACTGGGCCACAGAGGAACATTTCTCTAACCTCGCAGTCCAGCCCTGGGAGGGGACCAGTGAACATCGTGTGAGTCCCCAGTCCACTTCAGCAAGAAGCCCAGTCGGCTCCACCCACATCCAGACACCTACGCCTTGCTAGTTTATTCTGCTGTGAACCCACTGCTTCCACAAACACGTGCTGATGCTTTAAACCATGCTGGCCCTGAGGGCAACACGCCGCCTGCCCATGGAGAAGGTCAGCCACATCAAAGATGGACTGGCATTGGATGATTTGCGTGGCGGTTGAAAAACAGATTCATTCATTCGTCACCCTGTCCTGGGCCCGGGGGTGCAGTCTGTGATATCATGGTGCTTGCCGGGGACGTGGCGTGTCTGAGCGAGCAGGGAGGGCTCGGGCCAGAAGGGGGAAGGGCAGGGGAGGACACTAGGGACTGAAGGAGAGGCAAGGAGGGTGGGGACGCAAGCAGGACACCTCGTCTGTCACTCCTGCGTCTTGACAATTGGCTGTCAAAGGGATAAGTGCTCCAGACGTACATTTGCACCCGCGTGTTACCTTTCACTGTAATTTTATCGGCTCAGAGAATGTGAACCATAACTCAAGACATGTCACCTGTGGATTCCACCCAGTGCATGTGCACCTGTCACCTACAGAAAACTTCAATGTCTGCACGTGAAGGAGTCGGCAGAGCTCGCCTACTGCTGCTTCTTTTCCTTCTAAAACCAGACTATCCGAACAAGACCGTGTTTCACTCCTCGTGGAAATACGTGTAAGGTTGGGAAGTGCTTCCAACGAGCCTCCAACAACAATGCTTCCCCAGAGCCGGCATCTGGATGAGGGCGCTTACGTCACACGCCATGGCGGGCAGGACAGTAAGATTTGCCGTGGGTGGTGGAGGGTGTTGTTTCGTAACGTGGGGAAAAAAAAATTTTTTTTGTGGTGACCAGAAAGCCTTAGGAAGATTCAGGGGTGACCCGAAACCCTGAGTGTACGTAAACCGATTTCTCCAAAGTCTTCAGTAGAATCACTTTGAAAAAATTTCGGAAAGGCATCCCCAAGTTTGAAGACCTCCGCTGCAGGATGTATAAAGGGACGTAGGATGGCCGAGTTATGGGGGAGGTCTTAAAAGTGCCATACCCAGCATGCGTTTCCAAGCATTTAGCATGTGGCTTACTTAGACGGGCTGGATATCGTGCCACTCATTGCGAACTTGGTAGCAAAATATCCAGCGTGTGGAAGTCACATGACAAATACCTGTGGGGCGAATCATGGATTTTGACCTGAAGATCACACCTACGACAAGGCAGAGGTACTTACATCACCCGTGAATAATAATAATTAAAACAAACAAACAAACAAACAAAAACACCAGTGAGAAAAACGTGGACTGAGCTATGCTGTGTGTATGATTCTCTCAAGTATGGAAATATGGAAATGGACCGTTGAATCCTCTCATGTGATTTTTAGAATCAATATTGGATTGCGGTTTATCATAATTTAAGTTTATCTTGGGTTGTCATCTCAGGAAAATTGAAGGCATATATTTGTGATTACAATAAAAGCAAGGTCTAGTACCTTCTAATTTTCTACTAGTTTAAAAATGTATCATTGTACTAATGGAAATAACAGGGTTTTTTTTTTTTGGTCTATTTTCTTTTTGTCTCTGGCTTTGGAAGACAGACTAAGAGAAAATGTGAATGGTAATTGTTTCTTGTTTTGCCGGAATTAAGGAGAATGGATTTCACACTTTCTTTGGTAGGAATCAAAATAAGTATAAAATTTTATAGGTCTCTGAAATATGGCTGTGCTTCTTATTAAAATCTCAAGTCATTGCATAGCCTTACATTACCAATTATTTGTTGTGAATTTTATTATTAAAATATTTCTGTTCTCAGGAATGAAAGACAAATCCTATTAGAATTTTTAACTGATAGAATATATTACCTCCCTGAACAACATTTATGAGCTTGAGATTAAATCACAATGTATTTAAAAGCTGGAACTAATTTAATATCGAATTATGCTAGAAGTCTTTTATGCATTAATGTATAGAAAGCTCGTGTTGAAAATGAAATGGGCTTTTATTTGCCCCGAGACACCTCTTGAAATGTTGTATTAAAACACACACACACATATAAAAGCTGTGTGTGTGTGTGTGTGTGTGTGTGTGTGCGCGTGTGTGTGTGTTCTCCTTGCCAGGACATTCTAGAAGGTTCTGAGTTCTGTTGCATATACTTAACTGATGAAAAGTTTGTTCTGCAGTCTGAACACAGACTGCTGACGACCGGGTTGAACCTCCATGCCGTGTGTCTTTTGGGGACGATGGAGAGCTGACACCAGTCAGTGGTTCTTCTGTTGCTGTTTATGCAAGAGAGTAAACAGCCCACATCCCAGGTTCTTCCGTCTTTACCCGTCCAATCGCTCGAGTCGCCTCGGCTTGCCGTGTCTGTGGGACTGACCTGGGGGCGTAGCACGCAGTCCTCCCCAAAACCAACATTCACCTAGATTTCTACAAAATCATCCCACTCCTGAATCGTGCATGCCGGAAGATGCAAATCAAATGACCTCTCTTAAAGGGCCCTAAAATCTTTTTTTTTTCCCCCAAAGAATCGCAAGGTGATGCACGCGTTGGGGACGTGGGATAAGTTTTACTACAGATGAGGACATGGGCCGCTTTATCCACTTTTTGACTTAGCGGCAGCTGACGGGTCACATTCGAAATGTTCCTTGTGCTCACTAGAAACTAGAGGATGTGATGACAGAATCTGCAGCCAGGAGAACAGGGACTTACTTAACAGGGACAAACTTAACAGCAGTGGCTCTCGGGCCCCTCTCACTGTGATGACCTACAATGTAACTTGTTTGGTATAGAAGAATCTATTACTTGTTCAAAATATCCCGTGCCCTCTCCGGGGAACTACGATACCTTCCCTACGGGCTAACTTCCGCCTTTGCTAACAAAATGCGAATGAGGCAGACACGTGTCACTTCCGAGCTGAAACATTTTAAGCTGTCACATTTCTGCCAGATTTCCCCTTGACCACCAGACCATCATGTCCCTGGTAGAAACTAACCCTTCCGACCTTGATTTTCGAAAGAAAAGGATGTACAGGACAACCAGTCAGCCCCAAATTGACACAAACTTCAAAAGAGAAAAGTAAACATTGTTACGGCAACCTGCTAAAATTTAGGGGCCTTTTGTTACAGTAGCGCGACTTAGATTAAGTTGACGGTTACAGCTATTTGCTTGTCTCCATGAGGCACACACACAAGCATACACAGACACACACACATACTCCGACATATGCACACTCAGACTGGCACACACACACACACTCGGACATATGCACACTCAGACTGGCACACAACCCCAATATATGCCTCAATCAAAGAGATCATTTTAGATCAGAAAAGTGTCTGATTGCCTAACATGCTTGATATTTGCAAATCAAAGCCAGTGTGATGGCTGTCCCTTGACATGCATGCCTTACTTGCCTATTAGCACCATAATTCTGTTTACCAATTCCAGAAAATCGATGTTTTTGGACTTGACACTAAGCACCGCATGACTACTAGGGGCCTCTAGAAAAAGGCAAAGACTAGATTTCCCTCCAGGTCCTCCGAAAACAACTCTTGATATCTTGTTTTATTTTTAGCCCGTCGAAAGCCATTTGGGACTTCTGACCTGCGAACCTGTAGGATGATGTCATGTTGTTTTAAGCCACTGACGATGTGGTGATTTGGTAGGACGGAAGTAAGCGATGGATACATTCCGCTTGTCTGTTTGTTTATTCAGTCATTTATGCCAATATGGGGTGGTGGGTGTTATTTGACACTTTCCAGTTATCATCCACGACTTAATTTTCTCCTTAAATATGTTCTTGCTTTGGCCGGTAAGAACTCACTAAAGGTGTCTTTGGGGCCATCACTGGGGTTCGTCTCTGGTTTTTACTTTGTTTGCTTGTTTACTACGTCTTACTTTCTGGCACAATGAGAGGCTCCAGGATCATCTTGTATATTTCCTGCCCCGTTTCTAGAATTAGACATTTATTTCTCCAAGGAGCTGAGTACTTCCTATTCGACACCTGCATTTTATAGGCTAAGAAGCTTCAGGAGCTAAAATGAGGGTGGATTGGGCTAAGTGGAGTACAAACTCCTCAGTGACCCAGTTGACATCTACATAATAGGCTTTGCAGTATATAAGTGTGTCTATTATACATGACAACGTAGGATCGAGTGGAAATCACCTCCTCGCTCTCCTTACTCCCTCATCCGGTTGTTCTTCGTAATAATGACAGGTTATTTCATGGTGATCCTATTAATAACGAAACGGCAACGTCGGTGGATACAGTACAGGACACTGCTCCAAATAATACTTTGTAGCCATCTGAAAAATGTCAGGAAGTATCTGTGCCCACACTGTATCCAGATCAGACAACCGCAGCCAAGAAACACTCATGGAAACAGGAAAAATGGTACCTTTTTAGCCAACGGTGAAAACCGTTTTATACAAGGCCATACGTGGGTCTCTGGCGACGTGACTTTGTTTTGCTCGGTCCCCACCCAAATAAATGATAACACGTACAGATGAATAATAAACTGTAGACGGTGTCCTAGGACCTCTGGCCCAGTGAGGGAAAGGAAATCACACCTGAATGACTAGAGGAAGGACAGCTGGTATTTGGGGGAAAAGCAAGAAGTAGGTGTTAGAGACTGTGTGTCCAAGAGGGAATGGAAAAGGTGGAATAGTAAACGGGAAGATGCCTGTTTGACCCGGGGTGCGTCTCTTAATCAGTGAAATGCCATTTATCACGTGTAGCCCACTCGACAGGCAGGGCTGTGGCCCTGAACTTGAAGGAAACACTTGTGTTCTGACTGCAGTCTCAGGCATTGGTGATAAAAGCGATTTTTAAGACATCACAAGCCATCGAGCCCAAGGACTCAGAACCCTTCGGTAACGCTGAAATCATAAAATAATACCCATCTTTATGAAGCACATTCCGATCATCCCATTTCACCTCTGTTTTAATATTCTCACATATTTACGTTAGCATTGTGTTGCTTCAGAAAATAATGCCACGTGGGCATCGCGTGATGGGATTTTCTGTAATACGAAGGCTTAATCCCATACACTTAATGACTCTAAGCCAATCAATTCATTTTATTCTAAATCCATAAAAGCATTTGCTTCAGGCCAAGATGGAAGCTTAATATCTCTCTAGGTGTTTACAGATGTATGCTACGTGAGTTCCGTTTTTAAAAGCATGTTATTTTGAGATCTGCAGACAAAGTCATTGCCAGCTTAATGATTTCATTTCTTTGGTAATTATACGCAATTTCAGGTATTTACAAAAATCTCTCTAGGTTACAGATTTTCTTTTCCATTATTATTGTTACTTTCTCTGGCATAAACAGGGAATGACTCAACGCAGCTTGAAATATTTAAGAGCGTAAAGAAGAGTTCATAAGAAACTGGTAAACAGCGTTGAAATATGTTGAAATGCCCGTCGTTTCCAGCAGGAAGCCCACGCCTGCTCCGATTGTCACAAGTGCTTCCTGGTCAGCATCCCCACCCACCAGCTTGCAGGATTTGGGTAAAACGTTCTCTGTGGAGCCTCTTCTCTTAGAGCGACTTCTCAATACGGCGTCCAGGTAGCATCCCGCGGTGCGAATTCCCCAAGTAAAGTCCCCGGGAAAACAGAAAAAAACAAGGGAACAGCACAGCGTTCCCAGAAGAGCTGACACCCCAAGGCAGTGTCCGGGGTGGGGTGGGGTGCGGATTCTATCAACCCGTCAGCGAGGGCGAAGACACTGCAGCCTCTCAAGGGTCTACACGGGGCACTATCCACCCCTGCGAATTCTTTCATAAAACTGATATCGAGGACCCCGCAGCTCTGCATCCCACCACCGGTCACGGAAAATAAGTATCAGCCTCTACACACCAAGAAAGCTGGGCAATGTGTCCTGACCTCAGGATGGGGGAGAGGTCATCTGTTTATTAGCTGAGAAAACCTCCCGCGTGCTACCTCTCTACTTATGCATCGAAATGAAACAAAACTTAAACTAATCAAAACTCATGGGTAAGCAGGAGGAGGGAGGGCTAGTAGCTTATTGCCAGAGCCGGACGATGCAGGAAGTCTCGGGACCAGAGTCATTTCTACAGGCTTGGCTCCCGTGGAGCTTCGGAGCGTTAATTAATGCCTGCGTTGCCTGAGTAGCGGGCAGCGCTGCCCGCAGATGAGCATGGCGTTAGCCAATGAACTTGAGCCGCTGAACCTACGAAGCACTGTGAAGGGCTTGAGTTTCTAAGGAGCTCCCCAGCTACCTGTGCTGGAGGTGGGTACCAGACCTTCAAGGGACAAGGACTTCCTGGACCTTTGAGAAGGGTAAGGATATCTCGCAAGCCCCTCCCTGTCAGTGGGCACCGAATCTGGGTCCATCCTAACTTGTTCAGAGATGAGGAGAGACGGGGGCGAACAGCACGTATCTTATGGGGCACGAAAGCAGAACAGAAGATAAGCACAGCATCTAAAAGGCTCTGTGCGGACACGTTGATAACCGTTTGCTGTTTTTCATGGAGTCGGAGAAGACGTAGTTTCTTTGGTGCGGAAGCATAAAAAAACGGGCACCGTCTGAGAAAGAAAGAAAGGACAGGTGGTCAAGGCTGGGGCGCAACGTTCTGCTAAAGAACCTCCAACTTGGATACATGACGTGGGAGATGCCGCTCGCTAGATTAGCGGACGTCGTGTGAGATTCTTTCTCGGCCGACTGCAGCAAGAGAGTCTCCTGCTGGCCTTGACGTTCAGGAAGCTGCCATGTACTGAAGGAGCTGCTGGCAGCCACCGAGAAAGGGGGATCTCAAGGCCAGCGGCACAAGGAACTGAATTCTTGGAAGATCGTGAGCTCCAGAAAGCAAGGTGGCCCACTCGACTCCTGGACAGAATCCCTGTAGGATCGAGAACAGAGAACCCAGCGAAGATGGGGCCAGAGTCTCACCCCTAGACTCAGCAAGACAACACATGAGCACTGTCTTATGAAGCCACTACATCTGAGGTCATTTGTTATGCAGCCGTAGAAACCGATACCCGCGGGCGGCCGTGTCTGTCCTTTAAAGGGGACATATCCCTGCTCAACTATTCGCTCTCAAGTTACATAAGGAGCGTGTTCAGCCGGCCCCATGAACTGCCTCGAATTCCAGGTACTGTGAATTCTGTCAGCCAGCCAACGAAGGCAGGACCCGAAGGACTGCCCGCCAGCACCAGCGAGCCATCTGGAGGCCGGCAGTGAGCACGGGCACCGGGCCGGCTGTCACCTGTCCTCGTGCAGAGACAGCTCCTCCGTCTGTTCAAAATACGCCCTTCGGGCCACCCGCATTACTGCACGCCGAAGCGTGCACGGGTGCGTTCCCCTGGAATTCTAAAGCGTCGCTCACTCCGTGAGCTGGCGAACGGCTGTCGAGGTGTCACCAAGAAGGGGCGTAGCCTCCGTCAGGTCCTCCCCGAGCGTATGCGTGGGAATTCCATACAAGCCGTGGACATTTCAAGTTATATCCCGAATCGTGACGTTACTGATCCAGTATCGAATCAGACCAACTCGATAGCAAATGGCGGCGGCCCTGAGAGAGGAGAGCTGTGACCGGAGAGCGTGTGAGCTGTGTCCTCCGTGCTTTGTTTGGGACCTGGTGGGCGCTGTGCCTCAGAATCCTTTCTTTGCCTCCTCCTCACTCTCTACCATCAACATTGGTTCCAACAGCCACCGGCGAGGCAGGATGGACACTCGCCATGTCCCGGGTCAGGTTAATTATAAAGTCTGGGATGACGATGACGGAGGTGGACGGAAGAAGGGAGTCCCCACAGGAATGGAGGCCGCTTTGTCAGCCATACCCGGCGATGCCCTTTCTAGGCTGTGAGGAAGGCAGACGTGGCCGGGACGTCACACCTCGGCAGAGAGGGGGCAATCATCCGCATCCTCGAACGGCACGTCGACGGAGCCGTCGCTGGGGAGGGAGCGAGCGTTCCCACGGATGGCGTGAATCCACAGGGAACGCACATCAGTCACTGAGCAGCTGGCGAGCAATGTGAGAAGCCCCTGTTTCTCCACGTGGTGCTCGCTCGGAAGACTGGACCTCCCCGAGCACACTGGCCCAGGGCAGGGCAGAGTCGCGGCGAGGGTCCCCAGCCAGGCGCCGGTGGAGGCGGCCAGTGCGTTCTCTGCTGCTCAGATGGCACATTCATCACACCAACGGCGGGGGGAGAGGTTCCCTTAAAGGGCCGGTCCTGCACCTGCAGGCGTGGGACTAGCTTTCCATGTAGAGACATGTACAGCATCATTTCGCTGCGATGGAGCTCGTTTAGCAAACGCCACCCCATTTCCTAACAGCGTTCTGTGAACATCGTCCAAGTTCACGCTGGCTCCTGGAAAAAAGGATCTGTTGGTGCCTGCCATCACGCTGTACTGAGGAAGCGTTCAGACAGGGCGGGCTAAGTAAGCCATTCACGGCAGGAACACACTCTGTTGGTCGGATGCTTTCATAGCTTCCACCTGGGATGCTGCATTTTCTTTCACCATGAATGGGGGCAGCGTTCGATTCCGATGCAATTTGCAGAGAGAAATTATCTCTGTAAGTCAAATCGCAGCTATTAAAAATCAATAGGTCTCACGTATTATTATAGTGTTGCATATAGTAAAAGAAGTAACGATTATTTCCAAATAAAATCATTTTGGCCGCTACTTAGTCAAGAGGGAGCTAACGCACTCAACAGTTTTTATGTTTGTCCCCAAATTAGAAAGTGCCATGTTCTTTGGAGGTGTAATACAGTTGGTCTAAATTTCATCCCATTTAACCACAGGTCAAAACACGTATGCTCCATTTGACCCTAATCTTCCGAAAGCGTTTTTAGAGTCCCTGGATGAGGATAATTATACTCATGTGACAACAGCGGTGCCGGCGGAAATGAATTTCAGCTGTGGATCTCTCCACAGTAATTCTACGTCACATGAAATCGCTGTCTTGCCTCCCTCCATGGGCCTCTCGTTCTGCCATGCGATCCACACACACAGACATACACACACGCACCCCCTTCCGTTTCAGGTTTCCAGTGGCCATCAGCCCGCCGCACACAGGTCAGAGAAAGGTCAGCGACTGTACTGTCTAAGGCAAACACGCCCCACAGTGACGGAAACAGGACGGCCAGCAAGCAGCTCAGCACCTCACTGAGCACAAAAAGCTCTCCAACTACACGAAGCTCTTGAGGTTCACGTGTCCTTCTTCCTCCCAACACCTCGGAAGGTCACGTCCAGCCGGAAGGAAGGATCCATTTGCCTACCTCATGACTACAATCCTTTTTCCCCTGGGATGAACCCTGTGGACGCACACCACCCATGGATCCCCTAAATTTTCTCAAATGCCAACACTCTGCGATCGTGTATGGCGGACGCAGTGATTTTGTGGTTCATGACCGATTCTTCTTTTACTCAGCCAAAATGAAGAGTTCTGACAACGAGCTATAACTTGAACTGGGCACTTTCATGCTCAGGAAGGTAAAGAAGGGAGGGCCATGCGATAAACCTTATCTTAAGAGGTTTAAAACGAAGCAGAACTGAATGTCACGCCATTGGCCACTGTTTCGGTTTGGTTTGTTTAGGCCGAAGGAAGAGCTGACCTCCCCTCGGATTTGCATGAAACGGGTGTTAATCGGACGGCAAACGCATATGCGGAACATGCCGTGTTGCTCTGAATCTGGACAATTGGGAAGAGATGACAGGATTCAGGGCAACAACGCGTTAGCATCTTTTAGCCAGACACCATGAGTCGGCGGGCGAAGATTGTAGCAAGTCCACTGTGAAGATAAATTCCAGCATGAACCGAACACGTATTACTTTGGATAGAAAGTGAGAAAAAAAAATATTTCGCAAGTCACCAGCAAAAGCAGGCTGTTGACAAAAGCCAGCAGAAAGAGATGAATGGCCTCTACCTCCCAGCAAATGTCAGGGGTAATTGCATCAGCCTAGGGAGAGACATATTCCTCGGCCACTTGGGAGTGACTCAGCGATGCTCTGAATATGTTTAATGACACAGATTTCATGAAGCGAAGCACCACGGGAAAGCAAAAACAACAGTAGAAGAGACGTGACATCTAATAGGTATGTGACCCACGGTGCCGATGTCCAACACCAAGGTTACTTGAACAAATAGATGACATCGTCGCAGTGTCCCGTTGGAAGGCAGAAAGTATGCCCAAAAGCAGTTTGGTAATTTTGAGGAACACGCCTGTGGAGTTGGCTTCTGCTGCTCTAGGAACCTGGGCTGCAGGATAAAGGATTCGGGTTGCTATCTGCAGGTAGCTGGGCTTTGCCGAATCCGCTTCACCGGGTGTAGACTACGTCGAAGTCACAGGACTGTAAATAATGCTCTTGACCGAGAGGACTCCGAAGACCAGAGAGGGAATGTAGAGGAGAGACGACAACCGTGAAGAGGCTCAGCGTCACTCCGCGTGAGACTCGATGGCAATGAATTATATTATCAGGTCATTAAGTAGATTACGTTACCACGTGCTTTTAGATCCGTTCGTTCCTATTTAAAACCATGAAGACGCGCATTAGGGATGCGTATGATGGATCACGAGTTTTAGGAACATGTCATCGTTGTTAGATAATCGGGTTAATTTAACTCCGTGCATCACCGTTTAGGCTCAAAGTTCTTATTTGAATAAAATGGACTTTTTTTCTGATACTTGAGTACCTTTCTGTGCGCTAAGGGGAGATGTTACATAAATTGAGCCACCGGAAAAAAAAAAGAAGTAGAAAAAGTCTTTATTTCCAGATTAGCACAATGAATAGTGAAAATCAACAATCAAACGCCTCCGGATGAGCCAAAAATATCAAATTTTACTTAGAGACAATGTCAGCTCCTACATAAAAAGTTTTCAAGTAATAGATTTGATCAACTCATCTTTGCATGGTAAAACTTGTATATATGGGGTAATGAACATTTCAAATTTTGAAATGTAACAAAAAGATGTTATAGACACATTGAAATTGACGTAGCTTTGGGCAGAATTTCAAGTGTCATAATCATACTGTTAAATGTGTACCGACACACACATATACACACATGCATATATATAGATGTAATAATTGAAGTACTATGAATTCGCATATAAACCAAATTACAGTTTTCACCTCTAAGACAAATTTGTAATAGTCACCATTCGATGTACACGATGTGTTCAAGGTATTCAACGGTGTGACTAAAAAAAGGAATATATATTTACTAAATTTCCTAAAAATAGATCATTAAGATGCCATGAAAATTAATCATCTGACCAAAAAACAAAAGCAATGGAATAATGGAGGAAAATAGTTATTTTGTTTAAATCGTATTATTCAAATCACTACTTGCATATTTTTCACTTTTATAAAAACGAGCCATTCATTGTTAGGAATTGTTATTTTTAGCATCATATGCGCAAAGGGAATAATATGTGTTTAGGGGAAGAT
The DNA here is from genome assembly GCF_902729225.1 of Pteropus medius. Classification (NCBI taxonomy): domain Eukaryota; kingdom Metazoa; phylum Chordata; class Mammalia; order Chiroptera; family Pteropodidae; genus Pteropus; species Pteropus medius. The sequence goes on from NW_024350396.1 coordinate 362,689, forward strand.
ATATCAAATTAATAGTTATTAAAAAATAAATGACTATTCCTGGGCAATAAAGAACATTACAGGTTCACCTATATTTAAAATCATTAAACACGATTAAACATCCCAGATAAATTATGAGCGCTGTAGGATCGCGTCAGTTATTTTGTCTCTGTAGGCACTCTGAAACGCTCTGCCAACTGCGTAAGCTGTTTCCATAGAATAAGTGAGACTATACAGCAGAGTATGATGTGAATTTACTATGATGGATGTGTTTGCCTCTGGTAAAGGATGAGTCATTAAAGATTTCGTATAAGCCTTATCCCACAATACCTGTCCTTTGATTAATCATGGAGGTATTTTTTAGCAAAGAAAACTCAAGGAATCCATATGAGACTATGGATCGAAGAGAATTAGAATTTTGGAATTAGCTCCGAAGTACGCAGTGGAACGCAGCACGCTCAAGAATGTGGGCTGGGATGACTATTGTGTATTTGGGAAAATTCCAGAAGGGCAGTGAATAGCATTTGATTTTGCTGTCTACCTGTGACATGGAAAGTCGTGGCATAGATGATACCGTCTCTCTGTTTACAGGGTGCCACAATTTCCTGGTGGAGTAAAGGAAGCCAAAACCACCATTCATGGGGATAACATCGAGCCCCACTGACGCTGGTTGGAGGGTCACGGCACAGGAGATGCACAGAGCGCCCCCAGACAGTTGCAGCCCACACTGGTGACGTCGTCTTTAATTTTTCATGATCGGGCAAAACTTACAATCAGCACCTTAAAACATCTGTGTTGCCTCGTTCTCTGATTGTGTGCCCCACACAGGCTGGCAGTTAATTACATATTCTCTTATTCTCTAATTGCAGTCTTATTCCAAGATTTGCGGGTCCTCGTGAGCTACACCGCAAACTACGCTCCTGTCACAGCGGCTGCCTGACCTGCGAGATGCAAAATGTTTCAACAAAGACTTTCCGCCTCACCGTAATCGAATGTCCCAGGCTGTGAAGAGGACAAGCCAAACATTAGCTGAGACACCGTGGATCTCGACTGAAAATGACGAGAACTTAAGCCAGCCACTTATTTACTGAGAAAAGACATCTATTTTTGCTATTTCCTGTTTAAGTACGGTTCTGCTGTCCTATATTGTTTATTCTTTCGTTAAAATGATTTTTTTTTCAACGTGGCACAAAGACTACTTGAACAAAGTATCTAAGAGTCTATCAGTCACCTGACTGATCAGCTATCTGCCTTGCTCTCTGTATTCTTGAGCAGAAATTGAACAAATGACAAATGTCTTCCATCTGTGTCGATAATTAGCTGCGGCACCACTGTAATTATGGAGAACACAAAAAAACACATTCTCATTTCTTTCTCTTCTTCACTGCTTTAGTTTCAAGGATCGGCATGATTCATGTTTTCGGGCACATTCTGAAAGCTGTCGTAATTGACGTGTGGACAAGTACATGCAAAGAGGCAACATGTTAACTCTTTTTGGGCCCTAAGATGCTCCACTGAGAAACACTCAGAATCCTGTGCAAATACGTTTGTTCTCTCTCATTTCCAAGACGAGGACAGTGACATCGAGTCTTTCTTAGAGTTCTAGAGTCATGGCATTGCAAATATCTTCCATTCCCACATACCAGCCTTTGTTATGTTAATATATTTTTAATTTTCCACTACAGCTGATATCGAATATTATTTTATATTAGCGTCAGGTGTACACTGTGGTGGTCAGATGCTTACGGAACTTAGGAAGTCTGGGCCCCACCTGGCACCACATGCAGTTATTACTGTAGTATTGAGAATATTCCCTAAGCCGTACGTTTCACGCCTCGCTCTTCCTTCTCGGCAAAATCGTGATCCCGCTGAAGTCTAACTTCCCTGCAACTTTGCCAGTGAGCACAGGCGAGAGGAAATGTACATCCTGTCATCTGGTCTCACCCTAAATTCGTGACTGTGAGTGAATGTGCAGTAGGTTCAACCAGGAGATGGTTCTCCAGGTCCTTTAATGCCTGTCCCTCGAAGCCCCGCTAAAGGACCGAAGCCCTCCCCTGCCCCCCGTAATCTGCAATCCTTCCGGTCCCCATTCTCACTGCTGCTCTGTGAGCTCGCTTCCTAGAACATGGAAAAAATGAACAGTCTGAAGAAGACATCCAGCAACCCACGAACCCGTTTACCCACATGCCAATAAGTACCTCAACTTCTGTCCCCCACGCCTGGCACCGAAGGTAAATGGCAGGGATGCTATCTAAGGCTACCGAACCCCATCATCGACTCTTTCCAATCCAATAACTAAACAGCCTTCTCTGGCTAGATCACAGTCGTTTTCCTCTTGTGGTGTGTTGTGCGATTGTTCAGAGTACGTTCTCTTTCTTTGTATGGGAGAAACATACATCCGTTTGGTGGCGGGCCTGGCCGTGACACCTCCTGGAGAAAACACAACTGCTTCCCCTCCATGATTAGATACACCTGTTGCAGTTGCTTTGGCCCATGACACGTGAATGGAAATCGGGTGCCATTTCTAAAAGGAAAGCTTGAGGAGTCTGCTGTGGTTGTGCCACGTCTATGTCCCATCTGCCTCACAGTCACGAAAGGGCTGCCTGCGTCCTAGAATGAAGAAGAGATGGAGAAGAGGTGCTGCCAATCCCTGAGTGTGAGAGAGAAAGAAATCTTGGTGGCCACACGTCACTGACGCTTCGTGGATATTTGTTAATGCAGCGTAACTTAAATGAAACTGTTACAACATCCCTCTAAGATCATCCATCCTAAAAGAAACATAGTAATTCTCTCCTGGGTCTGTAGATCCCTCCAACTATTGCGCCCTTGCTCTTTCACGAGAAAACTCCTCCCATCTCCTGCCCACACACATGACTCCAATTCTGCCGCTTGCCGTGTCCATTAAAACACTCCAACAGGGTTCATGCCCCTGGCACTACTCTGTTAAACCTACCTGTAACCCCAGCTGCCTCAGCCTCTGCCTTCCCCTCTCAGGCATCTCATGCTGTCTCTCGCCTTCAACGCCATTGACATTGACCGGTCCGACGTGTGTCCCTTCAGCCCCAATCCTGCCCCTGCCCTGCAGACTCTGACAGCCGCCTGTCTACGGGAGTGAGATGCTCACACGGCAGGTGCATTTCACGGCAGGGATGTTTGAAAGCCAAACTTTCAAGCTTCGGGACTCGCTGTGCCAGCACTTGGTCTGTTTGTGGGTGACACATTCTTCCCCGTGCTTAGGTCAAAAATGTTGTGCCCTGCGTTTTGTACGTTCCACATCCAAATGAGTGAATCTTATTTAAAAATATATATACATATATATATATACATATACACATAAGGAATGTAAGCACTTCCTCCCGGCCCTACTGCCCCGCCCCTCATCCTAGACGTGCAATCTTAGTGCTCACACTGAGTTCTGGGTTCTTCCGACTGGTCTGCCACCTGCTTTCTGCTCAAGAAACAGCTAACGTGGTTCTTTCGAATGCATCTGGCTTGTCACCCCTTCTGCTGAAATCTGTCTGTTGTCTTCCTTTTGTTTCAGAATTAATCGACGTTCTTACTGGCCTCGTCCCGCGTGGCTCCCTGTCATTCATTCGCATCCACTGCGTCTTCCCCAGCACGGCGGGAATGTTCGCATCTGGAATGTTCGCATCTCGGGGTTAACCTGCTGTTTCCTTCTTCAAGCTGGACCCAGCAGATAACCTCCGGACATGCTGCTTTTGTTTGCCAAAAACATAGACTCTATTCTTTGTAAAAACAACAACAACAGCAGCAAAATTCGTATGGCTCCAGAAACACGCCCTCAAGGATTTGGGGCCTCCATTTTACTTTCCCATTTCTTGATTCCCTGACGTTATTTGTTTGTTTTGTTTCTAAGGCTGCCTTTTTAAGGTATTTACACTTCTGATTAAAAAAAAAAAAAAAAGTCAAAAAAAAATAACCCGATAGAAAAATACCTGCCGTTTTTAACACTGGATTCGACTCTATGGTCACCTGAGAAATAAAGTAGGCGGTTTATACAAACTACAATCATTCTACGATTCAGGACAATACTCACTTTTGAGGGACACTCTCTGGACCCGGTTTCTCATGCACCGCCCTGATGGATCGGAAGCGGTTTCAGGGAAGTGCCTGTGTTTTCACACGGCATTGAAGAGTGTGTGGAGTTGGACGTTGACGTTTTGCTTGCCCCGCTCAGGGCTGTCACGTCTCTCTCGTGTTTTCTTTGTCCTCGGAGATTTCCTTTCCTCGTGAACACCCTGCCCGGTTCACCCGTTCGATGTCTTCTCGTGTCTGCCACTTGCAATTCTTCCGCTGCCATGTTCTCGGCCCCCCTGCGGCCATCGCTCTTGACATCCGATTCAGGGTCTACCTGTTGTCTCCTCTACTTTCTCTTCTGCAGATGCCCGCTGTGTTTTTTTTTTCCTTGTGGCCTGATCGAGTTTTACATTCCCTTTCACTGTTGAAATACTGTTCGACATAACAAACAAGGAAATGTATGTGATTCTGATTAAGTGAAACCTCAGAAGGCATGTATGACTCTTTCATTTTTTTTTATTAAATGTATAGGGGTGACAGTGGTTAACAACATTATGTACACTCCAGGTGTACGAGTTTACAGCACATCATCTGGGCCTCACTGCCCACAGTCTAGTCTCCTTCCATCACTGTGTATTTTACCCCCTTTACTCTCTTTGTCTTGTCCCTAATACCCTTCCCCTCTAGTAATCACCCTTCTGTCGTCTGTATCTGTGAGTCTGCTTGTTTGTATGTTTTGTTCCTTCGACCTGACCAAATCCTTTGCCCAGGAAGACACACAGATGGCCAACGGGTATATGACAAGGTGCTCGGCATCGCTAGTTAAACGGAAAGACAAACGGACACAAGTGATTTTGTAACCATCACTTGCCAGCTCATCAATGTCCTTGGCAGTGTCCACCCCTAATGGGACAAGGCTTTCCGGTGACCGACAGCTTCCTTCATCACGCACCACGTCTGCTGTGACTCCGTGGTCTTCACGTCCCTCAGCAATGCCCCTTCTCCTTCCATCTTCCCTTCTTACTCGTCTTTTTCTTCTTGCTTTGTTCCTTCTCTTCCATGTAAATTGTCACCACTATTCTTTTCATATGATGACACCTTGATCTCAAAGTGGGGACGCATGCCACCGCCCGCCCCCCCCCAAACACTTGTAATCAAGGTTTTGTCTTCATACATGTCTTTATTCCAATCCTGCCATCGGGCTGAGCTCACTGGACTAGAATTCCACTGCAATGCTCCACACTCCTTCCGAGCCCACTCACACGCCCCGTCACGGCGTCTCTGCCGGCACCTGCCCAGGCAGCTAGGGATACACGACGTGGTACCCATCATCCCGCATCACAGACCTCTGGCCTCTCCTGTGCACATGACCATGTATGCAGGATTTAGGATGATCTGCAGTTCACATTTTTTTCATCACTTACAGGCATTTCTGCTTGCAAAAATAACAACAACAACAATAATAATAATAATAATAATAAGTGTAAATATGCAAGCCACTTTTATTCCTCCGTTATTATTATTATTATTATTATTTTAATAATAATACAACGGAGGAATAAAAGTGGCTTGCATATTTGCACTTCAATCACTCATTTAAATTACACTGTGGTGATAATCTCACCCTCCTGTCTTACTGGATTCTGTAATACTCTCCAAAGCTAAGGAGAGAAGAAACTGTCTTCCAACAGTCTTTATTTTGTTTAAAAATGAAAACAAATAAAGGTCCTCTTTCAAAGCTGCAGATAACTGCTGCCTCCCCCGGACAGCTTCATGGCATTTTGCCTGCTCTCTGCACTTTTTGAAACCTGTCTCTGTGTTTTCTGTTAGCACATAAAAATCATATCTCTGAGTAAAGCCCCCAGTCTTAGTTAGAAAGGATCTGGCACCTTGGATTGCAAAATGCAAACAGGGAGCTTTAAAAAAGAAGAGACAGATATTTATCACTTGGCAAGAAGGCCAGTGACGGATGCTGACAGCTCAGCTACTCAACCATCTTTACCGGAGCCTCGTTATGACCACACTGCCATGTTGGCAGTCGAGTTTTCACCTTGTGCTGCAGCTCCTGATTTAATAAGGCCACACAAATGACTCGCATCCATGTAAATGCAAGGGAAGTGGTTGGTGCAAGATGCTTGGATGCCATTTATTAAAAGAATGGAAGCTTTCTCAGAAATTATCCACATAAGATTCTAGAGGTTGTCTCTTTGCTCCCACTCATCACTGAGGCACCCCACTACATACACCCCCACACACACACACACGCACACACACACACACTGTAGGTAGGCTGGGGAAGGGCCTTGGGCCAGCCAAACAAGGTATGTCTAGTTCTAAAGACTGTTTTGCTTGAAATGAGAAATCCTGTTCTTATGCCCAAATGTCACCCAACTAAGATCGAATCATTTTTCTAATTCATCATGCCCTTTGTTTGAAACCAACAGCGTAGAGGAACACTCCATCACAAAGAATAAAGGCAAACGACACAGATTTATGTAACATCTCCTGATGAAGGATGTCCTCTTAAGAGCTGAGGAAGACAGAGCAGAATGAAAGGCAGAATTCTGGTGCTAAGGATCGAGGAGACAAGAGATACAGAAACAAAACACTGAATGAAAATTAAATAAAGATGAATATCCGGACCAGAAAATAATATCATGAAATAGTAATCACTGTCAAAAGTAATTTCCCAGCCTATTGCTGTTACAAAGACAAGTGAAAGATTACTAATTAATATCAGTAAGTTTTCTTTCTTGTAGATTTCAAATCTCAGACATTAATGTTACAGAAAGTAAAACTGAACATTGTAAGCAACGCAAAAACCGTTTTCAAAAAAATCACCTGGAAATACAGAATGATCCAGTAGCTTATTCAGAAGTAGCCTACGAGAACTGTCTTTAATCATTTTACAGACGATGACATCAGTTACCCTGCTGTTATTTGCGACTATAACGAGACATGCCCTTTGGTGAGGCGAGACACTTCGCTGTGAAAAATTTATGATAATTGTATTCGTATTGCAAAACAAAATAGAGGAAACCTTTCTGGGTACCTGAAATGAGAAATGCCTCATGGGTGAACATCTCGGAGATCGTCCAACGCAAATTTAGTTTCCAAACTGGAAAGCGATGATGTAGGAAGGGATAAATGATGCACAAATCTCATAGGACAAGAAGCCATGACGATCATCGACTCAAGCCACAGTCATAAAGTTCTCTCCTACATGCCCGAGGCCACCTGATTTGCTCAAATAAGGCAAAGTCCGCAGTCCTGAGGTGTTCCAGATTAGCAGGACAGATAAATAGCAGAAACAACACCACCATCAACAAACAAACAAAATGCATAGAACCCTAAAAAGAAGCATGCGGTAGATTTTAGAAACACAGTATCTTCTTTAGCTATGACAACTGCTAAAAAAAAGAACTTACCCTGAAAATCCAGCTATTTCTCAAATGTTAATACAATATATTTTAATAGTATTTTCTTTCTACTTCATAGACATGCCCCATAATGCTGGGCAGAGAAGCTGTATCTCTGATAGAAAAACCTCAAGACCTACTCACACGAAAAGCAGCGTTTAATCTCAGCTCATGTGAAATCTTTGCCTAAGTGAGTCAGAAGGCATTTAGAGACCAAAAGCATCATTTTCATGACAATTAAGAAGGTAATATCGCAGCAAAGAGACGGTATCCGTGGTCCGTTTGGATTGTTTCTACGTTCTGGACCATTGGTGATCGCGAGAAATAAATATGTCCATTTAAGTTTCACTGAAACTTGAAAATAAATCCTCTGTGACGACAGTAAAACGGGCATCTAGAACGGAATCTAAAAGCTGTGAATCGAGATGGGCGGATCCATGAAGAGCGGAGCCTGGTCGCATCCGTTTTCAGTCTCGCTCTGCTTTGCATCGTCAGCAGTGAGACGGGGAGGAGCCTGAATCTGAGTGACATCGTCATAATTCTGGACACAGCCAGCGGCTGTCCACTTTGCGATGTCTCATGACATCACTTTCAAGCACTTGCGTTTCAGGCGGTGGCAGAAATCTCTGGATGTCACTTGAAATCCTGCCCTCGCTCTGTCGTGAGCAAGATTTAGGTTTGAAGGGGACGCCGAGGCCCCTCGGCCGCCATCAGGAATGATGATATCCAAGGAGTGCATCATAGGCGACAACCTGGATGCTTGAAAGCAGTCCAAGGATTCAGCTCGTTGAGGCGACAGAGCCATCATAAATTCAGCACCATGGAGAGCTGATGACGACCAAGAGACTACAAAGAAAACCATGGACAGCAAATTCGTGTCCTTCCCCAATTCTCCCTTTTTTAATGAGTTAAGAGAGACAATGGTCCAAGTGGTGGCACAGAGGGCATATGTTTTCTCTCACTTTCCAGGGCTGAGGGAACGCAGCAGGTAGATTTCCCTGGTAATGGAGGAAGGTTTTATTGTGTGAATATCTAGATGTCAGGGATACCTACCTTCAGCTTTTTCTTTCCTATTCTCTATGAGACAAACTGAATTACTGAAGACCACAGATCTTGGCCTCTGGGTATAAGATTCTGAATTGGAACTCATCACAAGCCCCCCCCAAGTAGTTCTATTTCTAGAGAACTTTATTTTTTGTAACCATCGGGTTACATTTACGATCTACGGTGAGTTATCTGCAGATCTCAGCTCCTCCTGCTGACTTGTGTATGTGTCATCCTGTTCTTAGTATCTGTCATTAACCCTCACTGTCCCTCGCTGCTGTCACCTTGAGCCCACCATCTAGATAATTCTCGCGTGCATGCTCCCTTTCCCTGCTGGCATATTCCTTGTAAATTGTGTCTCAACCCTCACTGAACTTCTGCCCAAAGCTCTAAAACTGCTGCACTCCAACTTCCACCTCCGCTTTTCACCTGGGCGAGTCCGTGACGATAGGCCCGTGTCTCCCGACACTAGGGTCGACCACGCCCAGACTCCACATCAAGCCAAATTCTGCTGTCACCCATACTCATCCGGACCATTTCCAAATCTGTGTCCAGGTGAACATGGCTTTCCATCCTGAAACGGACTCTGCCTTAGAAAATAAGGACCCCGTGTTCTTCCCAAATTATATACATCACATTTTCTTATTCTGGCACCTTGCTTCTAATGGTCCTTGAGCCACAATGTCCCATGGTTCCTCTCTTAACATTTCCAGGACCCAGGGAAAAGGGCACCTCTTTTATGATTCTTCTCCTAATGCGAAAATCTAAGTAGCCTTCAATCCAATCTCCTCTGTAGCCCCATAAGCACAAGTCCAGGACTATCTTCTTGCCCTGTCCAGAAAAGAGTGTTACCCACGTTCCTTTACGGTAGAAAAGGAGTTTTTACATTTTCCCCCCGAGTGGCACAGATCTCGATGGTCTGGACCGATTTGGAACTCAATAAATAAACATTCGCTGGTGGAATGAATTAATGAATCGCATAGAATGCAAACACTGGTGCCAAGCTCATATATATTTAGAATTGGGATACATTAGAATTAGACTTAAGATTTACAGTGGATTTTAGCATTGTCGTCCATGGTAAAATTTTGTCTAGAAGATCTATGCCATCTTTGCCAAATGAGGGTCACGGTGTACAGGAAACATAAGCACGATGGCCATGAGGGAGAATTGATCACGTCGGCACAGTAGTCCACGCTTCGAAGAAGGGGCACACGTAAGGCGCGGTCTCTGCACTCACTGAGTAGTATGCGGTAGAGCGAAGCAGCGACATCCTCAAGGGTGAGCTGACTGAGGAAGTTAATTCATAATACATAAGATGCTGCATTATAAATTAAGGAAGAATGAAATGAGCAGAGAGAGTGAAAGAAAATCGTTTTGAGTATAGGGTGACCGAAGATCCAGGAAGAATATGGCAAGTGGTGAAGAGTAAGCCGGGTCTTCCGTGTGATTACCTAAGAAGAAATAAAGGGTTTCTCAAGCAAGGAAGAGGCGTCGGAGAGAAAACTAACTGCTAAGCCAGGATTCTGGGACGAGGACACTGATGGTTGCTCAAAATGATAGGGACGAGGAATCTTAGACTAAGAGAAAGGAAGATGGCAGCCATCAACCATGCAGAAGATCGGATGCTATAAAGAGGAAGAAACCACTAACATCTTTCGACCGGGAAAGAAAAGAGGACCACATCGGCATTTTCCGAAGAAGACTCTAGTTGAGTCTCCGAAGGTGGAGGCTGCAGAGGAAGAGAGACCGGGGCATGTCATAGAGGAGGAAGCCGATGGAACGTAACGGAGGCAGGAAGGAGAAGCTCAGGAGAGGTGAGAGCCGGGGCACGCTCAGAAACAACCCGCAATTCCCATGGTCTTCACTCCCTCCTCGTCCGGCCGCTCACGCCGGAAACGTGAACTCTTCCCAGCCTCAGTGCCTCCTTTCCCTCCCAACCCCCATCTGTAGCATCCGTCTTCCAGACGTGCCAGCTCTGCCTGCAAAACCTCTGCATGGACTTTCACCCCAACATGACATCACAATATCCGCACTACAGATGGAAACGATGGGTCAGCATTTGAGTGGCTGGAGGAAGATGGAACAGACGTCGGCTCCCCTTCATAAAATGGGAATTAATCATTAATTAATTAACGAGCACAGTGAGAATTAATTCTTAGCACCAGAGATAACTTAAAATGTAAATAACAGTGGGAAAAACAGTCCCATACACTGGTCTTCCATCAATCCTATTGAAATCCAGCATGGCCGTGACAACTGCCAACTCATACATGACCACCCCACAGATTAAAAGGGCTTAACGTATCCTCATTGGGGAACCAAGAGCGTCCGTGTGAACCCGGCAACGCTTCTGGTCATTAGGACGTGCTGGTTGAGAGTTTCACAGAAGCGAAACATCCTACATGCTTAGAATGGTTCGTTTCTGAGATTTTCTTAGCGGGAAAGCATGGCTGATGCACAACGGGATAAGTGGCCTAAGGTCGGGGTCACGGTCCTCTCTTCGGCAACTCCCAGCTGAATTCTGGGTGACATTTTTATCACCCAACGCAGTCTACCTGATCTGCATATAAAGACACTGGGGCATGCTCTACTGAACTCAGCGAGTCTCCACCGAAACCAAATGCCAATACACCGGACTCACGCAATGGGTCTTTCTTATTTCCTTGACACAGGCCGACAAGGAGAGATGAGGTTCACGTCGCTAAGACTCTTTGGATCTTCATCCTGTCGATTCTTGGTGTCCGGAATGTTTATGTCAAATGGATGCCCATCGAAGTTGAAGGGCGGTATTTAGCATCGCCTGTCATCAGACCCGAAGAGAACAAAGTCCTAAATGAAGTTTTCGCATGTCCAGCATGTTCTTTCGTCCGCATCCTCATTTTAACAAAATTTCACCTTCTGCCTTCCACTCCCACGTACACATGGAATATAAAAAGCGATATACCACCTGCCGTTCCTGACATTTGCACAGGTGTGTATTTGAAAACGTTTATGTTCCCATTTGGGGAACTAACGCACAAAGAGAAAGTTACATCACGTGGTTCAAGTACATTTTATATGATCTTTTCTTCACAGCTCACTATAGCATCGACGCTGCTCCGTTCCAAAATTTTACAGTTTTATACACCCAAATTACTTCATTTCTCCTTAAAATGTTGTCTGGTCAAGCTTGTATCCCTCTAGCATTAAATAGAAATGGCCTTTTATTTTTTTTCTCTCGTTTTCCTTCCTCCTAGCCATAAACATCTAGCTAGTCAAACAACCACCCACCAACTCAACCGCAGTCGAAATTAATACAGAAGTTTGGCTGACGAAGAGACAAGCATTCGTAGGATGATAATCCTCCTTTGCAAGGTTCCCTGCATGTCCCTTTGCTTGGAAAATGGTAGGAGATGGTTTCTTTTAGCCCATGATCAGCTCTGGGAACTGCAGATGGGATTTCTAGCAATGTGCCCCTTTCCATCCCAGCAGCCACGAAGAAAGTTGGGTTTCCCAAGAGTGTGGCCCTAAACTCCTACCGCCAAGTTTACCGAATTTTAGCAAACTTGCGAGGCCCTTTCACATAGCAAAAAGGACCATGTGCAGCCCCGAATCTCTGTCTGCGACACATCTGTCCTGCCCTCTACACCTTGATGTGTTTTTGTCCTTCACCTACAATCCCTCTTTCTCATGGCAACCTGCCTTGGCCACATAATTGAAAGAATCTCCATCATCTAGACTAGTTACAGCTCAGTAACCATTTCCCTCACAAGTGTCACCATAGCCTGAAATTCTGACCTTACTGGTTTTGTTTCCTGGTGTTTATCTACTTCCTCCCCAACTAAGGAGAAAAAAAAAGATATTTGTGTCCCTTGTTTTTCACTATACGCTCAGGGTCCAAAGCAATGTTTTATCACATCCAGTGATGGCACGGATGAATGCATGAATGAATGAATGAGTGAATGCATGAATGGAGGCACCTCTAAAAGGTTTGTTTAACCCACGCCCAGGTATCCACATCTCTCGACTGCCAGGGCTTCTTCTGGACAGCTGGTCCCTGTCCACTAACTTCTGATCTCCTGGGACATTGAGCATCTCACTCTGGGCCAGGATGCTGTGTGTGCTCTACCACATGGGGTTCCGTGGGCCGTTTCATGGCAGCGCTGTGACAATCGGGCAAGAAAACTCATGTCTGCCCCAAAGAAGAGAAGCATTATTATTTTTAGTAGCATCATTCCTATTATGTGTTGAGGGGTGGCTTTACGACCCCACAAAGCTCAGACGGACTCTGAAATCTACCACACCGTGATGGAGGATGGCCACCAAGGACATGCATGTCACCTCCCCCGCTTGGGAGGTGACAAATTCACATAAAGTTACAGGTGGCTTGGGTGAGGCCAGAGAAATAAGCATCAGGGAGGAAAGATAATTGTGTGTTTTAATGACTGGTTTCGGGACATGAAATACCCTTTCTGCAAGCCCAGGTGGTGTGCGTGACACAGTATGGTGTTGCCCGTCTCTCCGAGTGCCTCTCCCTGTGCCAGAGGAAGCAACGAATAATCAGACAGGCAGTGACACAGCAGAATGACCCGCGAGCCACACGGTCCCCTCAGTTACTGTCCCTGGAACAACCAACGCAGGAAAGAAGGCCTCTGCGAACTTTCGAGATCCCACGCCCAGATCTCAAGAGCGAGCCGATGGGTACAACTGTTCATTCCCACAGATATCAGGGAGTTTGTCCTATTTGTTTCAACGTGTGACTTTCTCCCACGCAAAGCCACTTCGACTCAATTGTTATGGGTAAATATCATCCCATGAGCGGAGTCCAAACCCTAACCCGTGCTATTTTTCTCCAACACATCAAACCGTCCGCTCCGCCGATGGCTTCTCACACACACATACACCTGCAAAGACTCCAGGATGATTTGCCAAAAAAAAATGTTCACGGTTATTGTGAAGCATTCAAAAAACGCGTAAGCGCAGGTACGGTCGCTGTGTCTCTGCCGACCCCAGCCTCTCGCCAGGCGTGGCAGCTCCTTCTCAGAGGTGAACGTTGCTCATTTCTTTCTGGAAGATTTTCCAGACAATGGCATACATATGTGCACATGCATAGAACATTTTAAATGCACGCATGTACCCACATGCATGTGTGTATACATAGAAACACACATCCACGTGTGTGCATCTGTGCAAGTACATGCATACGTCCATTTAAGGGGTTTATGGGACTATATGCATCTTCCCACTTTGCTTTGTTTCTTCCCTTTTAAATAATAATAAAAAAAATGTTTTATAAGTGTCTATAACAAGTCATTTACTCCATCCTCATGATGATGCAAATTTCAGTAGCAAGGTGCATGTCCGTGTCACCTGCAAATTTATAGGTTAAATGCTATCTCCCAATGTAATGGCAATACGGGGGCCTTTGGGAATTAATAGGGTCGCGAGGGTGGAGCCCTCAGGAGTGAGGTCAGTGCCCTTATAAAGGAGACCCCATAGAGCCCCCTAGTCCCTCACACCAAGTGAGGACACACTAAGCAGAACCAGGAAGGGGGTCGTCACCAGACATGAATATGCTGCCGCCTGGACCCCGGACGTCCAGACTCCGTGACTGTGAGAAGTACGTGCCGGTTGTTGAAGGCACCCCATCTCTGGATTCCGGTCACAGCAGCTTGAATCAACAGGGAGAATGCATCTTCGTCCCTAGGCATGTAGGGTGCATTCCCAGGAGAGGCTGCTGGACAGAGAAATGAGTCTTTGGAAACATTTCTGCACAGGAGGGCCGCTTTCTCCCAAAACACTGCATCAGTTCGCACAGCCACTAGCCTCATGTGAAAATGCTCACATCGCCACGTCCCGGATAACTAAATTTAGTTTTGCCACGAAGCTAAGCAAACGTAGATAGAATAAAACAAAGTCACACAGACTTGCCTTTGTTTCAATGCGAATGTGTCTGGGTATTGCTACGGACGACGAGGTTTAGACTTTATGGCTTCGATTGTGAGCTTTCTTGGTGCTTTTCACAGAATCATTTGCAACTGATTTGCCTACTTTCCTTGGTGCCCTCTAATGTCTTACTTTTATCCTCGATCTGTTGCTCTCCTCCGCACACGGCTTCCATACCCCGCCCACGGCATTTTCCTGCTTTGTGCGCCCGCGTGAATCCGCCGGCCCGCTGGAGGCGGAAGGTGACAACAATATCCTGTGGAACTTGGCCAGAAATGCCAGCGAAAGCGGTTCCATTTTCTCCGGGACATTTGTCATGCTCCACGCCTGGAACATTTTAAATTGCTCATCTGACCTTTTTAACAATAGCAAGAAATGCCACGAGAAAATGCAAAGCTCTTCATTTTCTCCCTCCAGCCGCGGTAGAAGCCATTTGTCACGGTCCACGGCCAGAGCCTAAGATAAGTGTCAAGGTGCCTGAAATAAGTCATCAGTAAGGGACCCGCTTTCCACCCAGGGCAGTGTCGAACACACGGATGACGCTGTCCAAAAGCAGCTCCTTTGTTCCTCAGCTTTAATTCAGTAACGGGGCCACGTCATCAACACTACCCGAGTCGATCGTGATGAAGACGAAGTTAACTCTTCATGGGGTTAGTGCCACCCAGAGAGTCCTCATCACCATGCTTAGAACACAGTCGCGTTCCAAGATGAGGTGACTAAAGGGTGGGAGGCTGGAGAAGTCTTTTATCAAGGACCTCGGGGGTTAAAACTAGAAAAGACGATATTAACTTCCCTTTCTCTACCCAGGCACCGTGTCTACTGCTTTCTAGTTCCTTTTTCGACCAAAGTAACGACAACTGTTACTGAGTCCGAACACGGTCACCAATAACATAAAAAGAACATGTAACACCAAATTCACGTAGATGATTGTTTTAAATTAATGAACATATCTCTTCACGGATTTAAGGGGCAGAATTTACAGCATCCGAGGAAGAAAATGCGTCTGTACAGTCATTGAAATTGGGGTATTCTTACATTAAAAAAAAAAATTCACTTTAAAAATTGGCACTACTTAAGAATTAATGAAGTACAATAAGGTATAAGGAGTGCCCCTCAATTATTTGAACTGCTTTTTTTTTTAGGACAATAAATTTCTGGTTATGTGTCCTGGTATTAAAGTAATTGGCTATTTTTTTCAAAATATCGAAAAAAATAAAATAACATGGATATGAGATCTGAAATGGGAATTTTCATGTGAAATTAAGGAAAACACGTCTTTAAAAAAATGTTGTTTTTTTTTTTTGGAAGACACATCTTGACACTTGTTTTTTCAAAAAAGGTTTCTTAAATATTTCTGATTTTCTTAATGTGTTCAGACTTTCAATGGAGACACTGAGATTTTGATCTCTTGCCAAACGTACCCATTTCGATAACTGCAACAATTGTTTCAGCTCTAAGAAGCCCGGAGATACAAACTCTCGAAGCTCATCCTTACTCGTCGTAAAGAAACAAGTTATCCATTTGATACCTGACAGGATTTTTGTGCCGTGAGGTCTCTCTTGATGCTTCATAATAACAAACCTAGTTAAAGTCTTAAATTAGGTTTGTTTTGTTTTTTCCATGAGAAATACACTGAAGAGATGCCACCTTACAAAACACAAGCATGTTGGAACCCACAGCACAAAAGCACTTATTACAAGAGTCAGCGACGATCACCCATGAGCCCAAGAAACAAAACTTTCAAATCTGAAATGCTTCAACTGCCTTCATGAAAGGGGGTGCTCAGGCTTTCCCCACTCGGTAGCCCACCCTACTCCCCCACCCCCAAACATAGCACATCACCGCCCGAGGTGCGCGGCACCCCGTTTCGGCTCCCGACGGCTGTTCCCTTTCTATCTGCTTGCCCTATATTCTTTCCCTCGAACTCCTTTTTTTCACGTACTCATCAATTTCATGATTTGGCCACGACATCGGAGGAGAGGGCGGGCGGGACCGTCCGTCCGATGCCCCAGATGTGCCGTCACTCTCGGCTTCGGTGCCGTCTTCGTCGGCTTCACCACCAAAGCCCCTGCCTAGCCGTGTGTCTGGTACCTAGAGAGCGCCACGCATCCGTCTTTTGGGTCGACTTTGTTTTCTCACGAGGCTTAGTCACAGGACTCAATGTCAGTGAAATGACTCAACCATCCTTCGGCGGTGATCGAAATGCTTTGCTCGTATGGATCGAAAGGAAATCAAGTATTTCCCCCGAGAGGAAAAGGAAAGAGTTGGTGCCACGCTGAAATGCTTGCTGGGTGACAATGCTTCCATCCCGACAGTGGCCGTCACGTAACCCATGGCAACGCCATGGACACGTCACAAGGTGTTAGTGTTGCAGGTGTATGGCTGTCTGGCTTTGAAGCCTTGCAGATCGCTCCCATCCACCTCAATAAAAAATCGGCTTTGTCTCCATCTAATTTCTAATTTTATGCTTTCAAAGCTTGACCTTTAGTTATTTTTCGTTGTCATGTCAAGAATAGAGAAGCACGCAAATAAAATCGTGACAACCAGAACGTGCAAGCTTCTATACCATGTTTTATAATTTTCTATTAATTAACGTCACCTTCCCCAAATGTTGTATTTTAAACTATTATTTATCATTCATATTATAAATTACCATGTCCGATTTATATATTCTGTTTATATAATTTACTATAGATGCATGGCTTGTTGTTAAGTGTCATATTTCAATGATTATTATTTGAGTAGTATTTGCCAGTCGTAGGATGCCATGAGGGAAAGAGTATTCACCATCTCATAATTCTAAGAGATGGCCGAGGGTCCTAACAGACAAACGCTACTCTGATTTCCCCATCCAATACATGTCATTCACACTAACGCTCACCAGTAAGACTTTATGTTCTTATTTATCTTCCCTACATTCATTATCCTTGATGGTTTCCTATTTAAGCCCTTATTCATTGAGTTAATATTTCGTACCGAGCATGACTCTCAGAGGACGCCTGCCAGGAAGGGAATAGCTTCCAAAATCATAAAGCACGAGGTCGCATGTAGTAAAAGGCAATGCCGTCTACCATCTCAGCCCAGACGGCAGTTTGGTAAAAGAACTCCTCTACCCGAACCTCTCCTCACGTCACCTGTAATCATCCGCTCTTCTCCATCTCTCTCCCCACGCACGTAGGTGTTCTACTTAAAAACTCAGAAGAGACTGCACCTGACTTTCCATTTTCTTCCACAAAGTCTCACTAAACCATTCACATCTCTGCAACTTCCTTCCTAAATCTCTCTCATAGGCCTCCATCATCCACTTCTTCTCATCGTGGCTTTTCTGGTCCAAGCTTCCGGCCTCTGTCTGCGAGACCACAGTGACCTGCTGATCAGATGCCCGTCGCACACGCCCCATCGCTGCCACCCAGAGAAATCTATCGAAAGCACAATGCTGATATGACACGCCTCTGCTTACAGTCCTCCCGGAGGGACCCGAATGAACTGGACACTCTTGTCTGTCATTCTCATCCCAAGCACCTCTTCCTGTTTTTATTTCTGCACTAACAAATGCGCCACCCCCAGACCCGAGGACGCAATGTCCTCCCATGTCCTTGTCACTTCCCTGACTGGGGATCACTGCCGTCCCCCTCAGCTCAAACTCCACTGTGTCCTTCTCTCGAACAAGAGGTCAGCTGGCTTGTTTATGGTCACAAAACCAATGTTGTTTCATGGTGTTAATCACGGTTTGCAGTTATGTATTCATTCGGTTGTTTATCTGATTATTGCTGTTTCCCGCACTTCTACGGTAAGTGCCATGAAGGCAAAGATGGGGCGTCTCTCTCCGGACCATTTTCGCCCCAAAGCCTAGCACCACAGTGTCTCACGCAGAGTAGATGGTTAACAAGTATTCGTGAAATAAACGAGCGAATTAAAAAAATAACCCTTACATTATAAAATTTCAACATGCTAACGTAATATCGAGGCTCATTTTAAGTAAGTTCCTTTAAACAAGTCATGACTTGGCAAGAATTTAATTTCAACCAGCAGATATATTTTTCCGTGATGATAATCCAATTTATTCTAAGAATACATTGTGACGAGTGGTGTGGCGGTGACGTGCAGTAGCTGCTGGTAGTTAAAATGAGGAATTGTTAATGTTTATTGAACTAAACAGAAATCGAATGAATCCCTCCCCTCTACAAGTTGAGATTCTTTCTCCCTGTCATCCTAATTGCCCATTAATAGTTTTCTTCTTGACGATACAGCCCGTGAAAAGAGGAGCTTGTCAATATCTGTACAAGCCTTAACTATTATCGTAAAATAATTCCACAGAGTATCGAGGATAGCTCCAAGAATACAGTATGTGTTTAATAAATAATCGCTGAATGGGAAGATGTAAAAATTGAGATATTTTTATGTAAACGGAACTTGCATGTCAACAGCAACAGAGAGATTTCAAATCTCTACAAGGAGCGTGTAATTAGCGTTAGCTTTTTCTGGCCCAGAGGTCCAGGCCAGGAGCATAAAGAAGAAACAAGTAGGGGAAGTCAAGGCAAAGAAAGGCTCCCTTCTACCCATAAGAAAGGGTTAGTGGGGGAGATGGAATGAGGTCGTGAAGAGGAGAAACCAGTCACGTGAGCATTGCATTAAGCAGCAAGGTCTAAAGGGTGGTGATGCCACGTCACCGAGAATGTTCTAGAGTGTCTGGCACGGCAGACTCGGCAATGCTTGCTGTGACAGCGAGTGAGACGCAAGGCAGATGCCGTGGCTGCAGACTTGGGGCAGCAAGGAGGTGGCCTCGCTTCATCACTGGTGACTGTGCCCAGCTGAGAAGGTACTTCACCCATCAGCGCTTCGACTTCCTCTTCCACAAAAAGAGCATAATTAAGAGGACACTGTGGTCGTTGTGTCAACAGCCATGTGCTTGCAAATCGGTGGACCAAGTTGAAGACAGATCTGACAACAGTCACCCACCTGTCTTACGATCCAGAAATTGGAATCTGCACAAAATCAGCACAATATCTAGTTTCTACAAGTCCTTCCTTACAGACTATTAAAGGAGATCCTGTTAATGGTTGACTGTCTGCTCCTAGAACTTAGAGATTATTCCCAATCAATACTGGAGGAGTTTCACTCACACACGAAAAATGGCATGATCGTTTTCATGCTATTTTTCTTCTCGACCAATTTTAAATGAGTATTCCTCATTACAACATGCAGCTGTATTCCTGCCAACGGTGTAATACTATAAAATCCCTTTTCGTGAAACCTAGTCTCTCATGGACCTGTATTACAGAGTAAGAGATAATCCGACTGTCTAGGAAAAAAAAAAATCAGCTCGTAGGACACGCACAGATGAGAACTGGCTTCGAAATGAGCAAGACGTTTCCGTCCTCCTTCCTGTTCACCCCTTCCCCTCTTTCCTCTCCCTCCTTTCCTTCCTTCCTTCCTTCCTTCCTTCCTTCCTTCCTTCCTTCCTTCCTACCCTCTACCTTTCTCTCTTTCTTTCTTTTGCAATATGGTGAAACTCTCTCAAAGAAAAGGGTCCACTCACATCATTGGCAGATAAAACGACACTCCGAGAGACCTTCCCTCGACAGAACAAGTACGTCCTGATAAGGTATAGTTAGTAAATGTCCGGGCTTACTCGTGTAAGAGAAATATTCAAGGTCGCTCTCCCCCATACCGTGCACCCCCTGCCCCAAGAGTGTGAGCTAAAGAACACCTAGGTATGCCGAACGATGAGAAAACTGGGGAAAGGCATTTCTCTAAAGAAACATGTCTGCAGCTGCACTGGCACCAGGGTGTGGCAGCAGCAGGTGCTGGCCAGTCAACTGAGTCAGCCAGGAGGAGCTGGACCAGTAAATGGGCTCAACTCTCATCCGCTTGCTTCTGCTGGAGGGAATCGCTAACTTGGTGGGAGAGACAGTCGCCAACATAGTTCTGAAAGTTCCCATGGATTAAGATCCAACAAACATGAGCCAACAAACATGACAGGAGTAGCCAAGTACGTGAGCACTCAGGCTTTAAAAGAACTGTATAAAAAATATAAATAGCTCAGTGAGAAACATTTTAGAGGTAAAAGGTGGGTTTGACAAGATGAGCCACATACAAGAAATCATGGGGAAAGTCAGAGAAGGTCTTAAAAATGACCACATAGAAACTGAACAAGTGGAAACTCTAATTGTTGAAATAAATGCAACTCGATGGATAAATGAAAGAGAAGATTCGATACAGTCGAGAAGAGAATAAAGGAAACATATCTAAGAAAAGCTTATAAAACACAGCAGAGATATAGAAATTAACAGGGGAAATGAATTTAGGGGACATGTGTGCAGAAGTGACGATATCCGCCTGTATCTCATCAAAGTTCCGGAAAAAAAGTGTTGGTTAAAAGAATCAAACACAGACACACACACACACACACACACACACACACACACATATTCACATGTGTGTACATTTAATAATTTGGATTACTTGAACTATTCTTCCTAAAGTAGATGCTTCATGTGCTTCATTTACACATACAAATCCTAGCGCTACATTTGAGTATCTTACCGTATTTTATATATCCTAAGTAACGGAACTACCCTCTTGAGAAAATAAAGCCAAGAATGAAGAAAGGACTCTTTTCTCAATCACAATCCATTTTTTCTTTCACCTAGTCATAAACAAATAAATATGAAACACACCGTAATATCATTATTCAGAAGTTACCAAAGTCGATACTTCTAGTTTTAATCAATACTCTAATGCATGTTCCCTTTGCAAAGCGAGGTAAGCATGGAGTCATCCATTGCCACGATACCTGTGGGAGGAGGTGGGCTTTTTTTCTCATTTTACAAATACCACAAGTGAAATGCAAAGAGGCTAAGTGCATGTATCCGGCATCGCTCGACGTGTAGATTTTGGAAAGCAGTATTTTGTCTTTTCTCGGCATCTACCCTGAAGTGATAGCAGGGAAATGGATATGATACACCCTGCAAACGTCAGAACCTTCATCTCAGAGCTGCAGAGGCCATCAGCCCTTCCACCGGACCAAACACTGGGGGGACCAAATGCTGGGGAACGAGGTGTCCGTGAAGTCATAGGGCTGTCAGGGCTAAAAGTGGGACGTTCTCGCACAAACCAAGATGAGCAGGTCACCCAGTGGAGAATGCTGTCACGGGGAGGAAGGCGGGGCCGGAGAGGGGGTACCCTATCTCTCAGCTATGGCCGGCATCGGTGAGGTGAATAGCTTAGAGGAAAGAAGACTCAAGGGGTCTACGACAGGTTATAAAATACCACCTGTCGTTTCTTCTTCTGGAGAGAGAGCTGGAGCAACTACGAACCCAACCACAAAGGGTAGAAGACTCCAGCTGCGGGCGTCCGCACCGAAGAGGGAAACAAGGTGAAGATAAAAAGCATGAACTTGTGACTATACTTTCAGGGGTCATTTCTATAGCTCGTTACTACAGAGCTTTCTCTGAACGTGAAGAAGCAGGAAGTTGTCCAGTCAGGGTGCACACATGCAGGGTGCAGTGTGGGGTGAACCGTGAGTAAAGGCATAGAGAGGTGATAGGGAAAGTTGCACTGGAATTTTCAGAAACAGGCAATCGCAGCAAATTTGCACGAGACAATTTTGTTCTAGAACAGGTCTGCTCCACGAGCACATTCAAAATCCTGCCCTGAACAGAGCTCCATGTTTACGAGGTTTAGTTGTTAAATTCTATTAAGAATGGTTAAGGGGTTAAGAAAGAGGGAGTGTGGCAGAGGAGGAAGGAGAGAGAGGTGGGAGGAGACAGGTAGGTAGGGAGGTAGATGATAGATAGGTAGATAGATAGATAGATGGATAGATAGATAGATAGATAGATACATACATACATACATACATACATACATACATACATACATGTAG
Source organism: Pteropus medius (assembly GCF_902729225.1). NCBI lineage: Eukaryota > Metazoa > Chordata > Mammalia > Chiroptera > Pteropodidae > Pteropus > Pteropus medius. Next base: position 384,982 of record NW_024350396.1, read on the forward strand.
ATGACAGATGACAGATACATGGTTATGGGTGGATGGATAGATATATAGATACATGATAGAGAGAGAGAGAGAGAGAGAGAGAGAAGAGAGAATGTGTGTGCGTGCAATTGTGCCAGTGTTAACAAATGCTCTAACAGGTGCATAAACCTGTGCCCTGAATTGCACCTTGGAGCATCTTATACTCAACTTCATGCTCTTCAGTGATCCTGTTCCGCTGTGGAGAATACACGTAATCCCATGCTCTTATTGATGAAGATTTTTACATGGGAATAAAGATAATGCCAACGAAAACTAACAGCTTCAAAACAGCAGCACCTCAGCGCTATACGTAATTCTGTGCTTTGCTACTTGTAACCTCATCGACCGCCCTTTGCCTTTTAAGCCACTGGTGCCTTAAGGAAGAACCAGCTTTCTCTGCAATACTCATTGATTAATACTAAACGTTTTTGTTGTTGCTGTTTTTAAAAATGAATTGTCATTTCCCAGTCCCCATAAAGATTGTTCACCTTTTGTGATTATACCATGTAATTGCAAAAACAATAAAGAATTATTCGTAGAAATTGTATTTGTGCAGTACGTTAGACAAGTTCTCTCCAATGACAAAATGCAACAGTCTGATATTGGGGATCGGGGAGAAATACTACCCTCTCTGCTGACGTTGGATATTACCTTGGAAAATGTCTGGCTGTCTCAACTGCGGAGACGTGCTGCTGAGATCAAGTGCATAGGAGCCACATGGGTAGGGGCCAGGGGTGATACTAAACAGCCTGCATAGAACGCCCCCCCGCAAGTGTCCACACTGTAAATGTTGGTAAACTCTGAATGCAGGGAAAAAACATAGGTAGGATAATCAAAGTCGCCCCCGGGCCGGCTCCGCGCATCCAGTGTCCGATGGGCCAGCATCTCGATAGGACAGCTAACCACATTCCTCAAGGTGAAGCTAACGAACTATTAGTTCTATAACTGGAGAACACACACCTGTTAAGATGAAAGTGTCTGCATAGCCGATAGCAAGCACTGTTTATCGTATGCACCCCAGGAAGAAGCTGATTCCACGGGACAGGTGTGCTTTCCTGCTGACAAGCTGCCGTCCTCAAAAGCTCACTCTTGGGACCATCTGGACAGCGGAGATGACAGCCAACCACGAGTCCAACACATTCAAAGCCCGGCCGAGGGCAAAGCCTTCCATCCCCGTCTCACTCCGTCTTCTGTTGTCCCAGCCACGTTTTTTTTGTTCTTTTTTTAAATATAATTGATTTTTTATTTAAGAAATGATTCATGCAAGTACCTTACAGGCGATTTTTGCATGCAGACGGTTATTAATTATCTTTGGAGAAGCAGTGCCCTACTTCTATTGTTGAGTTTTTCATAGCAAGACAGGAGTTCCAGATTTCTTTCCCGTGGCTGAACCATGTACCCCACACTGCTATTTTCAGAATATGAAGCATTTTTTCCGGAAACACGTGAAATATTGGATGTGTCTAACTCCGATAAACAATTAGCGGAATTTTTTTTCTAACAGAGAACAACTACTGAAAGTAAGTAGTGCAAAATCGCATCCACGAAACCACACTCAAGGAAAAGTGTAAACAGCTAGTGATTCCTGTCAGCGTTGTGTATTATTACTCATGAACAGATGTGTCACATCAGGCACCCAATGTATGGAAATGTTAAGAAAATGTAATATTGAGAAGATTCTGTCCACCCATTACCTTACTTTTTATGAAGACTTTAGCCAGATTTCTTCCCAGTCTCTCCTACTGATTCAAGGCCAACGGAAAATGGAAACATTAATATCGTCTGAAGTCACTGTGATCTAAGACACACTCGGTGCTGTCTCTCGATAAAACATTAACCTTTAACACGCTATCCTGAGAGTTAACCTTTAGATTATGCATCTTAAAAAAAAAAAGTCATGGTACAATGTCTCCCAGCACAATGATCAAATTGCCAGTGCACTTGGTGTTGAGTTTTGTACAGGAATGCTCACGTGTCCCCAGACTCGTCGACTGCCATGATGGAGGAGCGGACACCTGCACGTCATGTGTAGGGAACTTTAGGTGAAAGGCCTTAACTCTCTGAGAGCCTCTGGCCATTTGGTGGTAAAGCTTCGTGGACGTGGGTGAGCACCATCTTAGCACAGAACCCAAAAAGAAAACACTTCAGGAACATTTTTTGGCCAGAACCGACTGTTTTTGCCCCCAGCAAATAGAAGATTCCAAAACAAGGTATAAATAAACAAATCACTGAAATCGATGTCTGACTAGCTGTGTGACTACATCTCGAGGACCGTTCATTGTCGCCAGGCATGGAAATATTTCATCTGAACGTCGGGGCTGGGGTTCTCGGTGCGTTAAGTAGACCTTGGACAGGCCATTCACCTGTCACACATGGTGACCTCATCTATCAGTGGTGGGTTGGGGCTATCCCTCTTATATGAAAACAGTGATACTATCATCATATTTAAATGGTGCTTTGGACATTAAAAAGTCCTATTAAAAATGTAAGCAAAAATGATAATGTTAAGGGTGTAGTTCTGGGCAAAGATATGCTAAGGGTCAACTTCTGCTTCTGTAATCTGCTTGCTTGTTTGATGATTAACTAGGGTGTGGTTAATCTGCTTGCTTGTTTGATGTTACCTAGGGTGTGGCTAGGCTTTATAAGCTGCCTCTTTTGGGAGCTCGAGGCTGATCTCCTCGAACCCTGCATGGTAGAGACTCAGTCGCCAGCTGGCTAATAAAGGCTCATAATTCATCTCAATCGGCTCTGTGGGTCTTAGAATTGATCACGCCACAACAATATAACTGAATAAATTTATAAAATTCTGAATTCAAAGACATTGGTATTTTTCGTCTGTGAGGCTGCATAACTATGAAACGTGCGAACATTATATCAACTGGTTGAGGAAAAAAAAACCTGCTGATTACGATCATGGGAGACCCCTGATGTAGATCTTTTCTTCAAGAAAAGATGATCGGGTCATCTATAAATACTCTTCCTTGCCTCCCGAAGGTGTTTATAATAAGCTAAAGCTATAGCATAGGGCGAATAGAGGTCGTGAGCAGACACCGACCCTATACACATACTGTACAGAGAGAGAAACGAAAATGATACGTAAGAAGCCAACAGATGGGCTTCCTCCAAGCCCCACGGGTATATGTGAGTGCGCCTTTTAACTCTGGGGCATCCTACACCTTTGCCTCCCTCATTACCGCTGCTTCATTTCCCTTAAAAATGCTTCTTTTGATATGATTGGTCCAAATGTAGAAAGAAAGTAAAAGAATTATGGGGAGTAAGGACGAGCTACGTGGAGAGAGACCTCCCCGAAAAAATATAGTCAATAAAACCCATAGAAAGGGTGGTGTACCTGGTAGAAAGCTGAGAAACTATACCGATAGTTCAATACTGTAAAAAAAAAAAAGGAAAAAAAAAAGAAAAAAGAAAAAAAAAACCCTGCCTACAATTAGGAGAATATTAAATTTGGCCTTTTTGCTCTAAAAACCAACCCAAGGTTTATAAGACAGGATTCAATAAGAATGATTAAATATTAAATGTTAATTGGTTACTCATATTTCAGAAGAGACAAATTCGGAAATAATATTAGTACACCGGTTTGTCCAATTTTATATTATTTCCAGCTATTACAAAATGTAAGACATAGTGCTAGTCTAATTTGGCACCATCGACAGGGAAACGATGACTGTGCACATCTCAGAACTGCAGTCCCTTTGAGTGGACGCATTTTCGAATAGGAGCACAGTTAACAAAAAATGGGCAGGATTTCTGAAGTGACGGTGACAAACATCGTAAAGGAAAAAATAAAGAAGTTACAGAGAAACAGAAAGCTAAATTAGGGTAACGAGTTGGAAGGCTCAAGAGTCTTACATCGTCAGTTCTTTGGAAATTAGGTATAGATGCACCATGATTTTAGTGACGATCCCAAACCTCATTTCCCTGTTGCAAATGCACGGGTTCCGTAAGTCTACACGGTGCGACACCCTTTTCGCTAAGTTATTCCTACGGAGTGTATGCTTTTGGTTGCTACCGTTAATGGTGTAGTTTCGATTTGATTTTCCAGCCGTTTCTTCTTGAACACTGAAATAAGTATTTGCATATCTCATATATGGAGTTCTGGCTAAAATTCTTGATGTGTTTTAGTAGTTTGTAAATGCCACAGGAGTTTCTATCAACAATTATGTCATGTGCACGAAGAGACAGTGCTTTCTTTCCAGATCCGTTTGCTCACACTTAATATAGAAAATTCTTTGTTTCTCTTACTACACTGGGAAGACCTCCAAATCATTTTTAGGTAGCAGTGGGCAGAGTAGACATCCTTGCCTTGTTACAGATCTTAAAAGAAAAGCAATTAATAGTCCATGATTATGTTTTTGTGGGCTATTCTTTTGAAAATGCTTTTGAAAATGTAAGCAATAAAACAAGTCAAATTGAATAAAAGCATCTCCAAGGCATCGCTCTGGTTGTAGATGGCTAGAATTCTGGACCCCTGTCCCCCTAAATCCTAGCCAGGTGGCCTCTCTGTGCGACCCCAGAGCAAATCTGCAGAATCCCAAATCTGAAAACGTGGTTACCAAGATGAGAAGTACACAAGGGAGAGAAACAGTAACTCTTAGCTCTTGCCACAAATAGGTACCATAACCTTAATGTATTCTAGAACAATGCCTTTATCACATGTATTCTCACCTATAAAAAAAGAATAGGTATCACTTATTAATTGAAGGATTCACCCACACACAGTAGCTTAGCAAGTGCATACAGCTCAAATCGATTCAAACTCAGACTTCAAAAAAATATGACAGCTCTCCTCAAATCAGAACTATTTGCAGATGCAGGTTTAAGAATCCGCATCTGGCATTTCAAATCGGTGTGTGACGAGGTTCGATTGTTTGTGGTCTTACTTTGGGAAGAAATAAAAGAAAAAGGAGAAAAGTCAACGGTGAGGAATTCATAATATCGATGCAAAATAGGGAAAGAAGGTAAACCAATGAAGATGTTGAGAAGGAAACTGACATGCATTTAGGCATCATTCATCTAGTCCTGCAAATGTTTTATGACCGAACAGAAACTCGGCAGAGCAGGGACCACTTTTCAGTTCTGTTTGCACCACCCGAAGTCTATCATTGGGTTGGATCAGAGTAGACAGCAAAAAGACATTGCTACGATGATGCTGAAGGATGTTCGCAGCATCCCTGACCTCTGCTCACCAGACACGAGGGGTAAACCCCAAGCACGACGACCCAAACTGTCTCCAGATGTTGCCACATGTCCCCTGAGGGCAAAATCACCCCTGGTCAAAATCGACAAGCCTGGAGTGGGTATAAGCCGCATGAGGAAACCATGTGTGTTTGGCTCAATGTTCTAGTCCCAGAGTCTACGGCACACGGAGGCGCTCATGACATTTTAGTAGATAAATGAATAAACCAGCAGTAACCGAGTTAATTTTAGACATGGTTCCAGCTGGTAGGATAGTTTGTGATGCCCGGCGTAGATCAGCACGTCTTATTTACCAATTTCCATCAACCTTTGAGGACTAAAACGACTCAGAAGAATATGTAAGACAGACAAAGACTCTCTTGTTTTCTGTTGTGATGACGATGATTTTGTTCTTACTTATTACGCTCTAGTTGGCAACGCCTCGCTCCCTAATGGAGAAACACATTTCTTCATTCTCTGAGGTGTCCTCCTTCCCATGTGGCCTTTCAAAGTTGAATGGGATAAAAAATCTGCTCATTATTACAGCATAGAGAACTAGTGACCTCAGAATGTCTTGGGCAGAGCCAGCGTTTTGTAAATGTTTGAGAAACTGGATTGAATTCTATAAATCAAGATGAATTAATATTTGAACATGTTCAAAGTAAAGGATGCTGGATGATTTCAGATGGCAGTGTGATGCGGTCAGTGTGTGGACCATAGACTTGTCTGCTTACTCATTGGGAGTTAACACCCTATACCATCAGTCTCTCTCAGCTTTGTCTTCCTCATGTACTCAGCCTCCCCCACCTTGATCATTAGCTGCTGCACAGAACAAACATCTCCGACAGCTACAGGGCAAGCTCGTACTTCAGTTTAATGAAAAGCAAAGCCACGGTCTTCACTCAGTCAATTCTTATCATCTGGTAGAGCTGAGTGTTAGAACGTACAATAAAATATACAGATGGAGATAAAGTGCCATGGGAGTTCAGCGGAGGGAGATTTCTCTCTACCCAGAGCAGTTGACAACGGCGTCTTACAGAAGGCGCTGTCTGCCATCACTCTCAACAGGTAGGCACTGGTAGGTAGACAGACATAAGCCATAACAGCGATGACAATGCCGCGACTGATTTCTTCATTCATGCACTCCACAAATATTTATTAGGCAATTCATATATACTAGGCACCGCAAGCATAGTATTGAAGAAAACAAAGCCCCACCCTCTTGGAGTTTATATTTTGAGGAGGAGTGGAAGACAGGAAATGCACGTGTAAGGAACGTATGTCTCAGCTAAGATCCGTGTCCTCGTCCTTCTCCTTCCCTGCACCATCAGCAGTGGGAGCCCCCAAACGCAGGCAAAGGGTGTCACCCAAAGGGGCCATCTGAAAGGAATACGAACATGCGACTGAATTAAAAAAGAGGGAAACAAAACTTAGTTCCTGTGCTTGTCAGGGTGCCCCAATATGTAATATTACTTTAAAATCCATTATTGGATAGATATAGATATAGATAGACAGACAGACAGACAGATGATAGATGTTGGATGAATGGATGGATGGGTGGATGAACGGATGAACAGATAGATGATGAAGATGATGATGATAGATAGATAGAAAGAGATAGATCAACAGGTAGGTGGTAGATAGATGACAGATAGATAGACAGACAGACGATAGATGATGGATGGATGGATGGATGGATGGATAATGATGATAATGATGATAGAGAGATTGATAGATCGATAGGTAGGTAGGCAGATAGATAGATAGGTAGGTAGGTAGATAGATAGGTAGATAGATGGATAGATAGATAGATAGATAGATAGATAGATAGATAGATAGATAGATAGATAAAGATAGATAGCTGATAGATGATAGATAACAGAAAGATAGGTCAATTTATTAAAACATAAATAGATATAGATGATAGATCGATCAATCAATAGAAAGGTAGATAATAGATAATAGAGCTAGGTAGACAGAAAGATATGATATGATATAGTCAGATATACATGGAAATATATATATAACCTTATATATGCATGTATACATACATATATATGTGTATATATATGTGTGTGTATATATATATATATATGTGCATGTTTGTGAGTGGTGATCACGTGTGAGCGATGCCTCTGTGCATTGTGAGTGAGTGGTGTGCGCGTGTGTGTGTGTGCATGCACGTGGGTGTCCACACACTTGCGAATACATGGTTGTGCTTGGTGTAGCTTGTGTGTGTGTACATTTGGACTCCCTCTACGATCCATGCAATGTTTTCCGATACTGCATAGATACACGTTTTAGATTCCAAAATGCCTAAAGTTTATCCTAAATTTCACCTCCTCTGCAAACTCTTTTGTAATTGAACATTTAGTTCCTACTTAGTAATAACCAACCTAGAGCGTTCTGGGAATTACGAGTCTCCGTGGATTCCCAGAAATACAGTAATGAAACTTTAGGCTTCTCAGTGAGAAAAAAAAGGACATATTGTATAACTGTTAGCTTTCTTTATAATCTTCCCAAGTGAGGGCTTCAGTGTTATATAAGAAGAAGAATAGTATTAACTACCTTGCTAGGTGGATAATATCTCCATGCATGTGTTTCTGTGTAAACCTGGGAGGCTTTTTACTCAGGGTATTAATCTGTTGTCTGCCCACTTCCTTCTTCATCTTTTTTTCTCTCTCCTGCATTCTAAAGATATCTATCTATCTATCTATCTATCTATCTATCTATCTAATCTATCTCTATTATCTACCTCTCTATCTGCCTCTCTATATCTATCATCTATCAATCTATAAGTCTATCTACCTACTTACCTACCTATCATCTACTTACCTACCTATCTGTCATCATCATCATCATCATCGTCATCATCTGCATCATCTATACATTGATTAACCCACCCATCTATCCATCCATCCATCCATCCATCCACCCATCCACCCACCCACCTAATGTCTCTCTGTCAGCTGAGATTGAAGTAGAAATCAACATGCAAAAGAAACCTGGACCTAAGACCCTGAGGAAAAATTCTGGAGGAATGCCTTCAGGACTGCTTTTCCCTAGGGGCACTGAGATAATGAGACTAGAGTTGGGGAAAGTGGACAGGGAGAGAATGCACAGTGACATGGAGAGGAGATGATGGCCTCTCTGGGGACACCCAAGTCCCTGAATTGAGAGAGAGCAAGAGATGAGCAGCAGGTAGACGGACAGCTACGCCTCAGCATCAGCTTCTGCCCCTTGTACATTTCCTGCGGATGTGCGTTGTTAATCAGAAAGGTAGTTGTGAGCCACCTACATGGAGAAGGGACAAGGACAACTTATATGTGGATGGAGGCGGGAAAAAAGAGCCCCCTACCCTGACACAAGTTGAACCGAGCGGATCCGGCGGGTGAATCCACCAGGCGTAGAAAGAATTGCAACCGTTGGATGCTCTGCTGCTTACACTGGAATAATAATTCCCACCTGAGAGCGGCGACTGGATTAACAAAATGAGATGCCTTTAGACCACTTCATCAATGTTATTCTACACATATCTGAAAGTGTAAATCTCCTTTTAATATGAGCTTAATGCACAGGAAAATATGTGTGTGTGTATACATACGTAACTTAGAATGTGGACTTAAATGCTTAAATTTACGTATATGAATGAAGTCAAACCATGAGCAAAAAACAATATCTCAGAGGAAGTCTCATATTAAGGCTTTAGATTAACATGTTTAAAACTTACCAAAGGGTTTTATGGGAACCGATGTAACTGGGTCCATTACTGTTGAGTGCTTAGAAAACGTGGTCTAACCTGTTTTATTAAGCAAACTATTCTTTTTCTAATTAATTTTCATGGGGAAATTATCATTTCACTCTGACACGGAACCCCAGAACCATCCCTTGAAAATCCACCATAATATTTAAGGCAGGACTTTAACTTGCAAAGTGAACACATGTCGAGGCCCCTCCTCCACCTCCTCTCTGCACCAAGAAAGGTCGTTATTTAGATGAGAACCACTCCTTTTTTTGGCTTGTGTGATCTTTGACAACCAGCACCCAGCCTTTAGTCTGTAAAGGTAAGGAGAGGTTTAGCTTGCTCAGTGTCTCATGACAATCTATTAATGTCACTTATCCCTGCAACCAGTATACAAATTCCAAGCTAAGTCACCTCTCTATGCACCTCTAATTGTCATTTGTCCATTGATCATTAAGACTCCGGATGACACATGTAAGTACCACAGGACAACTGTCAATGGTCTGAAACTCTTGAGAAGGACTAAGCTCCGGGTGGGGAGGAATTTACAGTTGTTCAGTTTTTATATATATTATGCAACATCCTCAGAGGAATCTGGAACATCTCCTAATCCAACTCATTAATATTTCTGCAGCGAAATATCTAAATGTCCATCAGAATTTGGAAAACAAAGATCAGATTCGCGCCCCCCCTCCAAATAAGTGACAAAAACACTTCCATGTTTTGAGCAGGTTTTGACTCTCAAATAGTGGACAAGGGACTCTGGACCTCTCCATGTCCTGCTCTCTGTCGGCCGGTCCTAAGGGAGCATGGAAAACGAGGAGCCAAGTGAATAGGTATTTCTGCAAGAGGACATACAGATGATGGCGAACAGACACGTGAAAAAATGCTCTCAAGGTCACTAATCATCAGGGAAATGAAAGTTAAAAGCACAGTGAGATATCACCTCGCACCTGTCAGATTGGCTGTCGTCAATCAATCAAAAAAGCAGCAAGTGTCGGTGAGGACGTGGAGAAAAGGGACCCTCATACACTGCTGGTGGGACTGCAAATTGGTGCAGCCGTTATAGAAAACAGTACGGACATTCCTCAAAAAATTAAAAATGGAACTGCCTTGTGCCCCAGCAACTGTACTTCTGAGTATTTATGCAAAGAAAACCAAGACGCTAGTTCGTAAAGATTTATGCACCCCCATGTTCACGGCAACGCTATTCACAACAGCCAAGATACGGAAGCCACCTGAGTGCCCATCAATAGATAGACAGATGCCTAAAGAAGTTATCGGATGTGACTCGGCTATTAAAAACAATGAAATCTTACCATGTGCAATGAGATGAATGGACCTAGAGGGTATTATGCTGAGTGAAATAAATCAGACAGGAAAAAATACATAAATACCATAGGATTTGACTTATATGGGGAATCTAAGGGAAAAAAGGAAATGAGCAGACTAAACGAGAACAGAGTCCCAGGATACAGAGAACAAAGTGGTGATCACCGTCAGAGGGGGTGGGGCGGAGGGCTGGGAGGAAAAATGGACAGGGTGAAGAGGTCCAAATTAGGGGTCACGAAAAGTCACAGGGATTTAGAGCACAGCATTAAAAAAAAAATCGATAAATATTTTATATTATTTTTTTTTATCTCTCCTCCTTAGTGTGATGTCTACAACATAGTAGGTGCAAACCACATGAATAAATAAACGAATAAAGAGCTATGCTTCTTGATTAAAAGATACAATTCCTATGCGGAAGAAAGTTTATACAGCAAGAAAGTTTATACTGCTTCTTCGTTTTCTCCCCGTGCTTAATGTAAGGAGCTCTGGCTAAGAAATGTCAGAAGTGGATTTGTTAATGCAATAACTGTATTCGTCCCTTCCCTACTGCTACTTCCGTTTGCTCGTTCCTTCCTTCGACAAATTTTTTATGTTCTTCATTAAAAAGAACAAAAATGTGACAGTCAGACAGAACAAAACAAGCACTCGAGAGCATCTTATTTAGAAAAATTGTTGTAGGTCGCGGGCACTGAAGTTGGCCAACCCTTTGACACTGGAAGTCGATGCCCGCCAGCTGAGAACAATCACGATGATGATGAATATTTGATTAGGTAAGATGAACCTCCTCTAATCAGGCTGTAAATACACTGGGACGTAGGGGGCTGTCGTAATGGACAACACTGGTAGCCAAGCTTTGCCCCATCCACGTCTGAGCCTCTGAACCCCACATGGAGCCATGCTGGACCTCTGACTCCTTCTGCCCGATGGAAAACATGCACTTTGCTGAGGCCCCCAAACACAGTGCTCATCCACGCAAATGCCTTGAATGCACGTAGCATAGCACCAACCTCACCAGGCTGTGAGTATCCTGAGCAGGGTAGGCACTCAGAAAATGGTAGCTGATGTCGTTATTGTTGTTATGTTAATATTATTGTTACCAGCTCTTATTAACTTTAGCAAGGTCCAGAAAATCCGATGTGGTATCAGACGACCAGTGCTCACCTTCTATTATGACTCATTTCCATGCCGCCCCTGGGGACATACACTATGTCCTCCCAGGGCACCACCCACAACCTCACAAGGGTCTTGTCTGCTGGTCCTGCAAGTCCTCAGCTGGGACAGGGCTGAATCCACACGCCTTCAAGAGGTGGGGGCCGGGAACGGCGAGAGAATGGGTGTTCGCCTCTGCTACTCAGAAGCTGGCTGGCTTCTCGGCATACATCTGCATGACTTGACCTTCACGCAGAAATTTCATTTGTCTTAAAGACAAGTTCGTAATTAGAGCAATTTGAAAACGGAGGACTTAGCTAAGGCTGGGCTTGCCTGGCTATTATTTTTGGCCACACTTGAATGAATCCTTCACAGAAGGTTCTCTCGATTTGCTTGAGGAATGTGCTGGAACCCTGGAAGCACTTTTGACTTTGATATTTCCTGAAACGTGGAGCTGTGACCAGCAGCAGCACCGACTTTCCAGGCTTAGGGCATCGCTTTCCTAAGCAGAAGGCTAGGATCCCGGGCCAAAGAGATCCAGGAAAAAAATTAAAATCTGCAGACCCTTGGAAAAACTGAACAACTCTTGAAAGCCACCGCGGTTCACATAACCTGAGCTTTGAAACGTGGGTTTATTTCTTTATGCTTTTCTTACTCACATAGATAAGGTCCTGCTGCCTTATGCACAGGGAAATGAGCAGCGTGAATGCTACACAAAGAACCTTGGAGTCTGGGATACACAAGCCCGAACACAGGTGGTTGTTATCGGATGCCTCCTGGATACGTGGCTGCTTTCGGCAGTTTCCGGGGTGACCAGGGCCGCCTGGGCTTCCAACGACTTTATAGAGCTGCCATCTGACCCCACACCTGCAAACTGCCGGTTGCTTCATGCCCTGAGGCTTCTCTGTTGTCTCTGGGGGGAGGCTCACCAAATCCTGTTAGCACTTCCCAAGAAGCTTGGGGACGCGAGCCCCACTGGACTTACAAGAGACGAAAGCCGATGAGTAAGTGATGAGGGAAAGTGGGCTTGAGACACACCACACGAGGGGCTTCAGACAGCCCACCCCACCGACCGAGCAGCGGGCACTCAGCCAATGAACCCTGCATTGCTGCAGGTGCCTCTGCCTCACACTACTGGTCCCTCGTCCCGGCTCTTATTAGCAGTGAATTTGCACGAAAAGCTCTCTTTATGCATCTGCGTTTAGGAGAATCGGCCGAAGCACATACTTTGCGAGTTACGCTTTTCAGCAGGTGCTGCCACCGACAACGCGGATCAAAATGGATTCGATTTCAAACGTGAGCGCCACCTCGAACCCCTATCTCTAATTTTGACTCCAACCAGCAGGCGAACCACTGGAGGCTTCTCGCTGAAATTTACTTGCCAACAGAACTTAAATTTCCTTTTTCAATCGTAGTTGCGTGATATTTTCAGTCGTTTTTTCCTAAAATGATTATTAATGCATGCATGCAAAATAAGAACAGACGGACAGTCATGTTTAGTTAGAGAAATCGATTTTCCATACAATAAAAGCAACGAACTCCAGAATTGAGTGTGTGGGGTTTTCATTACTTAGCCGATCCCTGCCTTCTTATGGCTCAGGTTTCGGCCAAAATTATGCTTCCTCCGGGAAGCTCTCCAGGCTGCCTCCAAGATGAGGTCAGATGGTGCTACTAACTGCTCCCGAGCATCACACTGGTTTAAGCATCATGAGATTAACCTCCTTTAAAACTTGTCTTTATTTATTATCTATCTTCTCTTCGAGCAAAAACCCTAATACCCTGTGGATGGCATCCCCAGTGTTATCGAGCTCATGAAATGACATCACATCTAGCCATATCAGTGACGAGCAAACTGCTGAGTCACATGAAATGTGGGGTACGTAAGAAGAGGGTGATGGGAGAACAGGAGCAGCACAGAGGATGGGGGTGACCATGACGTGACCCCACTTTCGTCATTACAGGCAATGGCGACAGGTTTTACTGCATTGATTGCTGAACCCTAATCAACAACAACAAGAACAAAATGTATGAACTGATTCACTGATTCGTTCTTTGAAATGTCCTGATCTCTAACTTTTTGGCCCATTAATTATAAACCCAGACTGTGCAGATCTGCAAACATCAGACAAGCGTCAATCACGCATGCATTCCGGGTTTATTCCCTGAGCTGTTGGGGTGAAAACCAACAGCAAAACTAAATGAACAAACAAACAAACAAAAGCAGAATGTGCCAGAACGTAGCTGACTCCACCGTAGATTTGCTTTTTGAAACTATCGCGTTCTTTTGTGACTGCAATCCTTTTCCAGATCCCTTGGCACCAGGTCGAATTAGAGTAAGAATGCCCCAAAGGAAAGATTTCAGGAAAAAAAAAAACAGGTCAGTGGGTGCAAATTCCAGTGTCTCCTGGTGGCTCAGAGCATCCTGCAGCCTGGCCAATCAAGCAGCAAATAAACACGTTTCTGATGCAAAAAAGAAAAACCACAGGGATTCGCTCCGTCAGATGCAGGGCTGAGGATGCCCTAATGTTTCTCTGCTCCCTCTTCTGCCAAGCCAGGGGCAGAGGTGAAAGGTCAGCCAGAGAAAGAGACGCAAAGCCTCTCTGGAATTCCAGGAACGTACCCGCTAGCCAACACGTGTCCTGGAGATGTGGGGGGCGCTGTCAGCTTTGCTCCCGGGCGGGCGCAGAGCATCTCAGCAGAGGAAGATGGAAAGATGCAGTCTAGAAAGCAGGTGCCCAGAGCTTCCTGGCACCCTAGGGCATTCCCTCTGTCTCTCCCCGCTTGGTGCAGCCTCTCTGCCATCATGCCCCCTGTGCAAGAGACTCCTCCGACATAAACAGCAGGCATCCTGGGAAGGAATCTGTGACCCCACTGGGCAGAGCTGTCAGGTCCTGTGGCATCTGTGAGCCCCCTCCACTGGGCTCAGAGTCTCTAGTCGGTCCCCTGGGAGGCTAGTGCTGCCTGATACGCTGCTGTAGGAAGAGATGCCCCTCATTCCAGAAGTATATCAGATTGTGGAGGCTGAAGGAACACAAGAGCTGCGGACTGCCTCGTCTCCACAGCCCTTGTTCTGTGAAGGATGAAACCCATCTCACTAGGAGCAGAGTGGGTCGAAAATCCTGGAAAGAGAGACAGGGAGATGCATGCGCCCGTTGAGGCGCTCGCAAAGCCCATCCAGGAAAAATAGCATCCGTGTGCTTTTGGGAGCCACGGCTGGCCCCGGGGATCCGTGTTTGAGAGTCTCCTGTCAGGTGTAATCTTGAATCCAAGGACGTTGGAGGGGCCGAGAATGGACATGGAAGGCAGTGACAAAGAACCCATCGACCTGAAGCTTCCTGTCGCCCACTTCTGCGTCTGTGCTGGGAGGGGACCCAAGGTGAGAAGGGGCTGAAAGCCAAAGCTCCAGGGATGTTTGAGGGGAAAGACCTACCCCTCCCTCGCCCCCGCCCAGAGCAAAGCTCATCAGGAAAACCCCAAGCCACGGGGGGCGGCGGGGAGGGAGCCCTAAAACACTATGACACAAGTCAGTGGGCTATTCTCAGCCCTACACTGCTTTGAGATATGTAAAGTGTCATCGCTTGCTTGATTCGTTTTTATTTCAGGGGAAGGGAAAATGTTTGAAATAGCTTCACACGAGTCCAGGCACCCCTAACGGGATGTTATTCCATGAGGTCTTAAAGTCATCACATACAACATACACCCTGGGATTTTTTAGAAAGCCAAACAGAGCTGTTAGAGGAAAGACTATTGTAAATATTTGGGCAAATTTCAGAACAAGAGGGCAGTCCTTAGTTTCCGGGAGAGCAATTTTCGTGAAGCAAGCTGGAGTCTTGAGTAAATGCGTAGTCGGTCTGTTTCCTTACAAATCAAGAGGAGATTAGAAAATGCTCACGTCCTAAAGTGCGACGCATGACTTTCCTCGGCTGCTCTGCCTCCTAGATACAATAACTGCATTTTTAATGTTAGAAAATGAAAAATTATCGGTTCCACATTATTTCCCAAACGTGCCGTAAATATATAACATAACATTTAATCCAAACCCAAGGTATAGAATAAATATCCACGAGTCCCTACCGAGGGAAGTGAAGGACGGAATACATAAACGAGTGGAATACACGGACAAATGCTCATGACGGATAACTTCCAATTATTTATGTTTGTTCTCTGCCGTCATGGGGGGACAGGAATAAATCTCTGATGCACATAAGTGACTTCTCTCCAAAGAGGACAGCATGGAGAACCTGACAACCAGCATCTCAGCCCGGTGACCAGGGTCAGAATCATCAGCGATAAGTCACGTTGATGACAGCACACACAGCCCCTTGATTGGGTGTGGGCAGAAGGCCACTGAAACCACGTGATCTTTCCCCCCAAAACCGTAAGCCCAGCCTGGCCATGAGCAAAACAGCACACAATCCCAGACTCAAGACATTTCCTACAAAATATCCGGCCAGTCGTTCCCACACTGTCCTTGTCAAAAAGTTCAATGCAAGAACAAGCAGCTGTCACGGTGCAGAGTCACCTAAGGAGATATGACGGCTACATGTGAGTAATGCAGGATCCTGAAACAGAGCACAGCAGATAAAAACCGAGGAAACAGTACCATAACGCATAAACGGGGGTCCATTAATCGTGTCAAACGTACAACGGTAATCCGTACAAAGGAATTCTGAGATCCAGTATACGAGATCTTTACATGACCTTCACAACTTTTTTGTAAATCGACAACTAAAATGGAAAGTTTATTTTAAAAACTACTGTAGATAATGTTTTCCCTGGAGCATAACTCTTACATGTTATTTGCTCAGAATTTTCAAAATATGTATTTAACACTCATATTTCAATTCGGTACACATAACATATACATTGCTTTAAATTTTAACCTCTAATAATTTATTTAAAACTTTTACATGTAGAAGGAAAAAGTTTTATAAAGGAAATTGGTAGTTCAAGGTTTTAAACTTACTGGCCTTATTGAAACAAAGAACTGCAAGAGTTTACAATTCTGCAAAAAACCCCAAATCCTTAAACTATCGAAATGGCTGTATAGCATCCAGCTCCATCAGAGTCATTTGGAACGGCCTGGCTCTGACTGGATGTGGCTAATTCGGGTTGGGCCACACTTGCTTCTGAAATATCTATGACATGATTAACGGATGGACATGAAGAAGCCATCCATATCTGATTTACTGAGGATTTCTGTTGAACCAAGGAATCAAAGTTTTTCTCCAGTTTCCTATTTTTGGGATTCCTTCGACTGTATTCCATAATCACAGACTTAATATGTCAGCGACCAACTGGATTTTGGCAAGAAGCACATAGGGCAGGATGGTCTTAGCAAGATATGACCCTATTTATTTATTTATTGAGTATATATTTACTTCTGGAATCTACTGAGACAAGTTCCACTGCCTGAGTCGGTACTGTTTTGAGACGTTTTTTATCTGGGTTGTCACGAGGTACGGCTGACTTTCGAGCTACGCTATCACATTTCCTCTGACAGGTGGAGTCTGTGTTGCGACTGAGTCAAAGGTCCGATTTCGTGGAAAGCTTAGAACACGAGCTTAATCTCTCCAGAGTCCCTCCCCGTACAAGGGGCGCGCACGCGCACACACTCACACACACACACACACACACAGACACACACATGTTGCCAACATTTGATAATACAAACGACTGATATTTAAATTTTGTTTATTTACCATTCTTGCTTTGATATGTAGTAATCAGAGTCACATAAACTAAACGTTAAATCGCAAGATCTTTTTCTTAATACATACAACTATTAGAATCAAGCTGTCATGGTTCGATGTCAGGGCTACTGCAGTGGACAAGTTACTCATGAGTTATTTTTCCTGGGCTGGGGGGGCCCAGTACACAGTCTCTCCAGCTCTCTCGATTTCTCTCCTCTGAGAAAGCGCCATCGTCCTGCCAACCCCCTCCCCCAGCCTTGCCTAGGAACTGCTACACAGCAGCTTTTCTAGTCTATTAAATCCAGGAAAACAGTCCCTATAGGAAATAAGCACCTGTCACCACGTGTCCAATCATTGCCCTCTATACCCCGTTTTTAAAAATCAAACCATTTTCTAAAGTGAGTCTTCATCTCTCGGTGGTTTCTTGGAAGAAGGAAAAAAAAAACCAGGAAGAATGCCTCCATGACGGAAAAGCATTGTTTTTGTAGGGGCAAGTGGATGACAGGACCGTTCCACGATTGGGAACCAGCTTTTCCAGGGTCACGTGATATTACGGTCTATTGTTATGGCCGCTCTATCTTATTACTTATTGTCAATCTAATTTATAAGTTAAGCTTTATCATAGGGATGTATGTATAGGAAAAAAAAAAATAAAGAATATATATAGGGTTTCAACCCTCCCCTGGGGGTCCCGGAATGCGTTCCAGAAACTGAAGAGTCTTGGGAGGTAGGGGCTACTGTTTTCCCCACTTTACCCATCAGTTAATTCTGAGGTTTCCATAAGGTCAGAAACCTGCTGTCCAACGCCACGGCTTCAAAGAGCCAAGCGGCTCTCTTCACAATTGGGCTCGCGCACGGCCCTGTCCCTGAGCAGAACAGCTCACTGCTTCCTTTGTTTGCAGTTTCAAGCGGGACTCGAGGAAGCTTAGTCATCAGATTTTGTAGCATAGACCACGTTTTGTAAAGAGAGGTAAGCCCGTTTACGGAAGCAGAACAGGCAGGAAGAAGAAAGATGACATATTATAAAGCAGGAATAAGAACGAAAAATCCACAGTCATTTGATTCTGCTTAACACGAGCCCGCGACCTTCAGAAAATACTATCTGCAAGAAAACCCTCAGCCAATGATTCAAGGTCCTATATCCTTTGTTACCTCTGTCCCAGGAAGCATGACTGTGTTTTAAAATGATTTACAGACCTTTACCCGTAATCTTTACGTTAGAGGGAAAAGCCTTCTTTAGGGCTAAGGCCTGTGAAAAAAATCTAATTGAAATTTAAAAAAAAACCTATTACCCTAAGGCTTTCAAGTTGGAGAAATCTTCCTATATATCAAAGCCTGGATTTGAACGTGGAATACTCCAGAAGATTCAAAATTCTTTCTGTTGAGATTATCATATGACGAAAATCCTCCCTGTTATTATGTCTCGATAAGTAGAGCTTCCCAAGTCCAAAGCAAGTCTTCGAGATTGTCATCATGTCACTCAGTGGAAGTTATCTGGAAACCAACAGGAGCCCAACGAGAGAAATAACAGCCTGACATAAGACAGACATGTCAGGTTCGCATGCAATAAAAACCGGTGGCAGCCGAAAAGCCCCAGACGATTGCAGATTTGTTGACCCACGAGTTAACCATGACAGATGGAGATGCAGCAAGGTGTTTTGAGCAAATATTCTTGGAGCCAGAAGTAATTCCTTTTTTTCTTTATGACATCTGGAAATGGCGCCTTACTATTTACGGACATAGCGGTGCTTCGTAACCACTCCAGCCACAGAATTTTCCACTCCATTTTCTGAACGAGCCGCCTAAATTCCTTTCTCTGTCTCTTTGATCAAACTATTTAGCTTTTCTGAAATCACTACGAAAACTGAGGAACTCTCGGTGAGATCAAAAGCGGTCGTGTTCCTTGGTGAAGTCAAGTAGGTCCTAGGACCTCAACGTGTGTCCGGTTTCACACTGGAGTGGGAACTTTCTGGCAATAAAAACATGTCAGGATGTTCGAAACACTCTGGCATCCCCACTGCCCCAAGCCCCACAAGTGGAAAGTGGGCTTTTGATAAGCCTGTGAACATGAATTACCTGCCAAGATGTCTGCTGACCCCAAGGAAATAAATGATAACCTAATAGGAAAGATTTAGAAGCCAGTCAGGAGCATAAACACTAATAAGAAATAGAATAATCCATTTATTAGAAAGATGAATGATTCAATCGAAAATATATAAGCGTATTAAATATCTCCCAATGGATTGAGACAGATCACAGGCAGAGAGAACACTATGAACAGAGTGAAGAGAGACACAGGAGAGGAAAAATAAAATTATTGAACAAAAGTGCTCATAGAATGGACGGATATGAAAAAAAGTCAGCACATGTGGACCCAAAGATAGAGTCGTTTTTCCAAAAGGTATCTAGGAGAGCAAAATGGAAAAAAATAATCCCCTAAAAAGGCAAAAATACGGAAAACATAAATATACGTGTCATGCTTCATCTATGAGGAGATTCACAAAGAGGCAGCAACAATGATTCAGGATTGAGAGGAATTATATTAGAAATGATAGATACACATTTCCAAGGAGTCAAGAAAAGGTCTTAGGATGGAAAGCATTCACAAATTAAAGAACAGGCTTATTTTAAAAAACAAGCAAACCAAAAAAATAACCTCTGGACCAACGGTCATGATTTTTAAGATCATTAAATACACACAAAATGTTTCAATCTTCCAGATGGGAAAAAATCAGACGATGTACTAAAGAAGGTGAGTCAGATTAAAATAATGGGTTTTTCCACACAAACGCAGGACAGAAAAAGCAAGCTAGGATACAAGTGGCATATTACTTTCAAGTTAATGGGAGAGAAAGTAAGCCTATAATTTTATACCCAGTGAAACTATCTTTTAAATGAAAAGGAAACTAAAGGTATTTTCAGGTGTGAAAAGTCCTACAAAATTTACCATATTAAAACCCTCTTTGAAAGACTCTTGGAAAGATTTATTTCCACAAAGAGAGAAATGAATCCAAAACCATGCAATATAATAACGGCCGACACGCAATATCAGTAGTCACAAAACAAAACAAAACAAACAAACCAAAAAACCCAGCAATCTAAACGGAAATTCAAAAATAATCTAGAAAAAAAACTTCCTTAGAATCCTGCCTTGTGCAAGTGGATGAGGAGAGAGAACATAAAAACAGGTAAGCATGAGCCAAAGTCATAGCTTGTTCTGGCAAAAATGTGGATACCGATTCAATCCACAGTCACGTGTTGCATTTAGCTGTCATGTACACTTAGTCTTCTTCAACCCAGGACAATCCCTAAGTCTTTTATTCTTATTCTTTTTCTTTCATCGATATTGAAAAATTTGATAGGTCATAATAAGAACAGACGTGGGTCTTACATGAAAATATAATTGCAGAATATAACTTTCAAACAAGCAGAGGAAAATTTGATTTATTTGACACATAAGAAGCACAAAAAAAAAAAACCCAGAATGGTGTAACAATGAAGTTAGCAATAAAAATAGTTATCCAATGAAAGTTAAGAAAAGTGAAGAAAATAAAGAAAAACACAGCAAGCATGGTTAACAGAAGAAAGAAAATAAAATGGAATAAGTGAGCTCTATAATAATAGCATTTGTAAAAATATAAGTAGGATAAACTGAGAAAATAGGATTACAAAGAGCTTTATTGACACGCGGTTGACAGGAGATAGAGAAATTAAAACGAAAGGCTATGCAAGCTTGCAGATGAAGAGAGTAAAAATATGAAATAAAAAAATATGACTGAAAAAATACCCAGGATGCAATTTAATGTCAGACAAAAAGTTGTAAATGTCAAAACTGGACATTAAATACTAAGAGATGAACAGAAGCTTAAAAGGATATATCTGACACATTTATGTAAGTTCCTAGTACAAAGCCTGAAAGTATGTAAATAGTAAATAACATATATATGTACACAAAGTATAGATGTCATATAGTATTAAACATCTATATATTATTTTATATATTTATGTTACATATTATATAATATATAACATATTAATAACCTATTGTGTTATAAATATGTAATATATAACATTTATGTATTATGTTTAAATACAAAGTATGTTTATAAATATTATATTTATATTATGAGATATATAAACATAAATATTTATTATATGTTTAAGACAAAAAATGTAAGAAAAATATGAAAGAGATTTAAATATCACTTTCTTGGAACTGAGAGACATAGGTAGACAAGATACAGACTATGTGAGTAATCCAGTAGGCGTGATCTGATAGATATTTATGTCAATCTATGCCCTCCAAATGCACACTCACATGCATGTATTAGTAAACATGCATGTGTATACGTGTGTGTGTGTGTGGAGCTTTCAAGCACAAGCAGAATGTTTACAAAATGTGGCATGCATAAATGGCACTTTAAAGACACAGTATGATATGGCAATATATTCTTTGATCATAATTCAATAAAATTAGAAATCCATAGGTAAAAGCATGCTATAAAAATGTTAGACCACTATATATATACATATGCACATGTCTTTGCGTACATATATTTGTGTATGTGTGCGTATACTTGTATATATGTGTATACATATATAAATATATATTTATTTTAAATATATCTATAGATGATAGATGATAGATAGGTAGATAGACAGATCTAAACTAAAAGAAAAAAAAATCTAAAAAAAGAAACAGAAAATACTTGGAATCCAATAATAATTTTGGTGTTATATGTGAAAATCTGGCAAGTCTAAAGAAGTACCTACAGGGATAATTAAAACTTCAAATGCATTTACAAGATAACAAGAAAGATTGGAAATAAATGAATCATGCAGGCAAATCAAAAAGCCAGAGTAATAAAAACAGAATAAATCCAAGTAAATCAGAAAATTAGATGTAAGAGTAGAAATCTGTGAAACAGGAAACAATAAATCAGTCCAGCTAATTACCAAAATGAAAGCTAATTTATTGAAAAGCTTAATAATATAAATAAGCTTCTGGCAAGATAGAGCAAACAAAATCAAGAAATGATGAAAATAGATGAGAAGAGAGAGAAATCACTTTAAATAGTCCCAAATAAAATAAAAATATAAACATTTTAATGATATAAGCACTGATATTAAAAATCCTAAATTTAAATATTTGAGGAAATAATAATTGAACACAAATAAATAGACTTAAATAAATTCACTAAAGATTATCAATAATATGAAAGAGTCAAAAAAAATTTAAAAAAAAAGAGTCCCACATAAAACTCACCAGCCAAGATAATTTTCAGGCAATTTCTAGTAATCCTTCTAATTGACACTTTGTTTAAAAAGTACAAAATGAAAGGAAGCAGCCAAAATATTTTTGGAAGACTAGGTTTAACTTGGATAGCAAAAGCAAACGAGGGCTGTACAAGATCAGAAAACCAAATTTAGAAATCAAATCAAATTCAAATTCAAATCAAAATTATAAATCAAATTCACTTACGAAGGCAGATGAGACATCCTAAGTGAAATTTTAACGAACCAAACCGAATAGAGTGCTGGCAATTTCTTCATCACATAATAGTCAAAATGGGTTGTTTCTAAAATGCGCATTAGACTAGAACTGATTCTTACTAAACCAAGTAAATAGAAAAAAATAAAGAGGAAAATCACGTGACCGGCTGTATAGATGCCAAAATTGTCTGACAATATTTAATGCCTACTTATGATTTATAAACATTTTAAAACTTAGTAGAAAAGTGGAAATTAAAAGTAATTTATTAAGTGTCATTTGCCAAGAATCTCTACCTAACATAACATTTATAAAGAGTGTTAGACTCATTTCCTATAAAATCATAAATAGGGCTGTCAGTTTGCACCAATTCAGGGCAATGCAGCACTCGATAGCTTGGGCCAATGTATGACAAGGGATAAAGGCAATGAGAACTATAAATGTTCAAAGGGAAGGAGAAAGTGGTCATTATTTGTAGATAATGTGATCATTCATGTGGAATCCATGCAATTTCAAAGATGAGCTACTAGAAATAATCGACGATGCAAAAAGATTGCTGACTACGTAATCGATGCACTAAAAATTAAGACATTCTTTTATACCAGGACTAGGAAATGATATTGAAAATAAGATGCTATTTACAAAAAAAAAAAAATTAACACATAATTTTAGCAAACGAATTAGATCTCGATAAGTAGTGAACATGAACAATGGCAATTTATGACTAGGACATGAATTTAGAAATGTATATTCTTCTAAAGTCATCTTTCATTTCAATGTAGCCTCCCAGCAAAGACTGAAAAGACATGAAAGAATAAATATCTACAAAGAACGAAGAAAAACATTGAAGAAGAAAAAAGCACAGGTGAATTTGTTCTACTTGATGCACTTTTTTTTGTCCTACTGCAGTGACAGATTGATAAAAGATTGCTGTATACATCAGAGGTTTGTACGGGAGGATTTTTTGACAGGCCCCTTTCAGATTTCCTTTTCTGCCCCAAAACCCAAAGGGAATCATTCTTGCTTCTGGGTTTCAGGCAAGGTTGATACTAGCAGGCAAGCCAGAAGGTAAAGGAGAGAACACCTTGTATGTCCAACCTCGGTTCCCTCCTGGCAGGTACACCCAGGACAGGTGAGCCCAGGACAGGTAAGCCCAGGGCAGGTATGCCCAGGACAGGTACACCCAGGACAACCTCAGTATCCATCCATACATAACTTCACCTAAATGGTCCCCAATAGGACCACCCCAGGACGACAGCACCACCCGAGCTGGCTTCCATATGTCCTGCTTCCACATTTTAATGTGGTTCCTTTTGTGTGTGTCATCTTTCCCTATTAGGACCCTGGCTGACACCACAAATCATCAGGATAGGATACGTCGTTGATGTTATGTTTTGAAAACATCGCTTTCATATTTAGACAAAAATAGCATTGCCTCCCTACCTCACACCATATGTAAAAATAAACCGTGCAGATTAAAAACGCACGTACAAATGTGCAGGAGAACATTTCTGTGATCCTGGGTGATCCATGGCCAAGATTTCTTCAATAGGTCCTAACTTAGAATAAGACATCAGAGAGAGAAAAAAAAATGTTGAGACATCTTTGCTACATCAAAAATCCTGATTTTCGTGTCAACGAAGGGCAGAAAAACAAGATGGGAGAAGATCTATGCCATGTAAGACTAAAGATAGTTGGTTGTTTAAACTCGAGCAGCCTCACCTGCGTGCCTGGCGAGTGCGTCTCAGGTGGGATTAGAGAATTCAGGTATGGATGGGGTTCTGGGGAGGCTGGTAGAGCCCGAAGAAT
This sequence comes from Pteropus medius, assembly GCF_902729225.1. Classification (NCBI taxonomy): domain Eukaryota; kingdom Metazoa; phylum Chordata; class Mammalia; order Chiroptera; family Pteropodidae; genus Pteropus; species Pteropus medius. The sequence goes on from NW_024350396.1 coordinate 409,409, forward strand.
ATACACCCTCCTGCAAGGTGCTTGGAGATAATTACATGAGGAAGCTGAGAAGAAAAAGATTGGAAGTCCAACGGAAAATGATATGATGAAGATGTTTGTGTATACTCATAAACGCCTCTTGCTTCCCCCTCATCACTAACTCTTATCGTATAATGCAATTTTAATGGCTGGTCTTCCACGCTTGTGTTCTTTCTCTAATTATGCAACAAATTCAAGATTGTTAAAGATTGTCACATCCTTTTTGTCGTTGCTGTTATCATAAGCGGTTGATGATAAAAATTCCTGTATGTGCATCCTTCCGCACGTGCCCAATTACCTCCTGAGGATAAAATTCTGTGAAGTCGTACAGTGTATTTCAGGCATTTGTTACCTATGGGCCATGTTGTCTACCAGCAAGATTGTTGTTAATTGCAACCATCCAGCAATGCATGAGTGGGTATTTCGCCCCGTCCACAGCTAATGGGGTTTTAAATAATAGTGATTTTTATGAGACAAAAGAGGGGGAAGATTCTGTAAAGTATAAGAGCTGTAGAGAAAATAGAAGCTCTCATTCCAGAGAGAAAAAGAAACCGCTGGTCTAATCCTTATGCTGAGGTTCGTGTAAATTGAACAGATAATTATCGTCAGCTACACTTCGCTTGTTCCTGTCGTTAGCCATTTGGAAGACTCACAGGACGAATTCGACCCTTGCCTGTCTGTAGAACACGACTTCTGGTGGGGTTAAAAGGCAAGCATATCACTTAATGCAACAGGAAAGGATGGAGGGCGACTATAAAGACATAGAATCGACAATGTGGATGGGACGTGCCTTTGAGGTCTGAGAGGCAGGAAGGTATTTTGGAAACAAGCTTCGTTGAACCCACACATTAATGCTTGGTTTTGCAAGCATTAGGGTTATCACTGATAACCCTAATGACAGTGGTCCCTTCGAAACATTAAACGCACAGATGACTAAGTGCCTGTGAGCAAGGTCTTTAACTTGTCCTTCTTCTCAGAAACATTTCTCTCTTCTCATTAAAAGACAGCTGATGGCGTGTGTTGGTATAACATCTCTGAGCCTGAAGGGACGGTCTACTGAATTCCCCCGTCTCCAACGTGGGCAGGTGGCAGGTGACAAGCGAACACATCCAACTCTGTGGTGAGCATCTCTTGCCAAAAATATACGTTAACCTTGCAAGATCCAATGAAAGAGTCTTTCAAAATAAAACACACGCACGCACACACACACATACACACACACAAAGCAAACACAAAATAAAATCATATACAAACATGCAAGCCTGACAATTTTTTGACACCGAAATGATGGAAAAAAAAAAAAACCTATTGTGCTATCAAATGCACGGTTTTCAATTTATATACCAATTGTGGCGGGGGGGGCAAAAAAGACAACCTAATGTTTACAATATTCCCTATGCCCCATTTCTTTCTAAAAATGTCAGTCTTCGTTAGATTTTTCCCTCTGTCCATCCTCTATCTTTGGCAGTTTCTGTGATCCCACTGGAATTGCACAAGTCACCTGAACTCGAGAAAAGTCTCCAACAGGGATATCCTGTCTTTGTTGCGGACATTAAAAATAAAAGGCTTCCACGAAGGCGAAAAGCTTGCCTCAAGCTAACCTGCTTTGACACCAAGAGTTTTTCGTTTTTTTAACTGTTCAGATGGTATGCCTTACCGTTTCCCCATTAAACTCCGCTGCTGGTAGCATTTTGTTTCATGCGTGCTTGATAAATCATCGCACTTCTTGGGTTTTCTAGATCCTCTATAAATCTGGCAACGATGATGTTAATTGTGCATGAAAAATATATTAAAACTGTAAATCATCTCTATTTTCAAGCAGGATGGGAAAAACAAATTTAAAGTAACAAATCAAATGCTCCTTTTTTTTTTTTGTCCCTCGTTGGGCAGAGGCCATTATATTAAAAGCTCAAAATTACAGCCTGTTTTCATCAATTAGACGTGATTCTTTGGTTCTCGAATCTCATCAAGAACATATAAAATGTATCGCAAATCCCGTGTTAATAACCACTGACTAATTTTGTTAATGGTGGTGCAAGATGCTCTTTTCATTGTGCGTTTTTTTTGTTTGTTTGTTTGTTTTTTACAGCATTGCGATATGTGGAAATTTTTGTACCGATTATATACAAAAGGGCTAAAATATTTCTTTTTGACATTGTCCTCTTCCTCTTCCATGGCATAGAGGAAGATCAGAGGGGAGTGACTGTCACTTTTTAACGGCGACAGCTAAATTCTGCTTAATATTCCATGCAGTATTAAATAGATTATGTTTCTCCAAAGGATGAAAAGATCGGTCTTCATTTCTAAGTGCACCTGTGGATACAGCCTGATAGCATAGCTGAGCCACACAGCCTCAGACTCCACCAATCGCTTTTTATCCACGCCATCTAACTTAGGACACAGAGAAAAAAAAAACAGTCATCCTCTTTGCCGATAGACTTATTCATAATACCAGAATTAAAAATAAGTAATGGAGACAAAGGCCTCCTGTTTTCTTTGTGTATACTAATCTCCTTTCTTTTAGATGCTCCTGTTCTTGATGAACTAGCTTGGCAAGCTAATTATCTGATAAACTAACCCTTTGGTCAATGTATTTGATAATCTAATCCATTCTTCCTTCCTTGATGGCTCTCTGAAATGAGATGCCATAACCTAAACAAATAAGTCCTTTGTGGTCAGAACTGCAGGCCAAGATAATGCAAGGGGCAGGTCACCTGTCTGCGGGATGAATCAAATTCCACCCTCTACATGTTGACTGGGGCCAAGCTGAGCCCATTAACAAGTAATGGGCAGCCTGAGTAATTAATCTCGGAATGCAAATCAGAGTTTGTCATTTTACGGCTTAAAAGCTTCCTTCACGGGACTCCAGCTGTCACCAAAATCATCCCCAAATGGGATAAATGAGATAATACATGCAAATTGCTTACTGCAGCGCCCCACACTTGAGCAAAGGGTCAGAAAGTGTCAGACTGTCTCCCCTTCACTGTCCCACTGTCGTCCCATTTGCAATGTGGTTCCAATCAGCTTCCGTAGGAACTTATCTCATCGTTCTATGCCCTTCTCCACCTTGAGCGCTCTCCAATGGCTCAAAGGGGTGGGGACCTATTAGAGTGTAGGACACGGTACACTGCACAGGACAGCCCCTCGGGACGGACAACTGCCAACAGCCCTGAGAACACCAACAACTTTAGGAAAGTACGCATTTATCCCTCGGGAATTTGGACTACTTGAGAACGTTGGCCCTAAATATACACTCTGCGCATTTAGGTTTTGTTGATCTTGTTCATGTCTCTGCCATAGTTACATTAAGAATTCTTGCAAAGTTGACTGACAAGACTGTTCCAGAAACACGGAGCGAGGGAGGCGATGCTGACAGTCCAGGTTGACATGCTCTCCTATTCGGTACTCAGCCCCCCTTGCAGAGGGCTGTGGTTGGAACAAGACGCACAGATTTACACGACTCAATGTTGCGTGCAGCACATGGTGACCCAGGTATGCGGAGTGTTGGAGACTTTCAAATGGCGAGAGAGCCGGGCCTCCGACGTGCCTAGGTCCCCGCACAGCAACCCGTGTTGCTTTCATCCATCACCTGCCCATCTCTGGCTTTGCTCTGGCCAGTGCAGGTGTCAGCCCATTATGTTCCCTTGGCCAGTGTACGGGCCACAGAAGAACCGTGCTTGGTGCTAGACAGATCCACGAGACAGAGCCCAGAAGCAGTAAGCCAGGGTCCAGAAGGCAGCCTGGTCCTGCTCAGTGCCCTTAGCTCTCTGGTTACAGCAAAGCTGCCTGTGTCCTTCGAATGTTATTTCTAGGCATATATTTAACATACAATTGCAGAAGCTGTGGCCACTTTTTATTCTTCCCATCCTCGATGCTTCCGTGCATTTCCAAAATTCTGTAACAATTTGCAAAGATGTCTACGAAAATGGGTTATCATGCACATTCTCTTGAGTACTCAATGTTGTTTTATGTCTTTACTAATATTATAGGTGAGAGAAGGCTTCCTTTTATTAAATTGCATTTAAGTACTCTTAAGAAAATTACATAGGAAAGAGTCAAAGACTTCGATCCGAATGGTGGTTTTCCCTTTCACAAACTAGGCAATTTAGGTTTCGCTTTCCCCATTTGTGACATGGCACATTGGAGAGCTATTAGGTGTATTCACTGACAGAAGATGCACAAGCTTTAGTGAAAAGTGTCTGCTGTAAAAACTAACTCAACAGGTACCAAGTACCACCACCTTCATTACCATCACCATCCTCATCACCATCCCTGTCATCATCATCATGACCATCATCATCATCGTCATTGTAGCACATGACCATCACCATCGTCACAAGTCATCTTCATTGCTATCGCCATCACTATCATCAAAACCATCACTATCATCAAAACCATCATCATCATCATTATCACTGTCATCA
>NW_024350396.1:414260-479865 GCF_902729225.1 Pteropus medius
CATCACCATCACCATCATCACCTGTGTTTGTATCACTATTATAAAAATCATCGACTATTATCATTCCTATCACTTTTATCTTGTATATTTATTCATCTGTGGGTTGGCAGTGTCCTTTGCGTGTTTCTTAACTCAATTTGCTATTAATTGATATAAGTCACTCCAGAAAGTTACTGTAGACTGTATAGACCATGGCTTCTTTAATGGGGTTCATTATATTTTCCTATCTGTTCTAATGGCAGAAAGAAATATTTGTTTATACTTGGGTTAAAAATGTTTCAAGTCCGATTTTCTGAGGTCTTGTTTATGACCATTAGTCATATAATTAGCCCTATCTTTATTCATACCCTTCAAATAAGCAGTCCTATAAATAGAACCATTTTAATATATAAATATATCTTGTTGATGGCTACTATATTATATTAAAAATCTTCATCAGCCTCACCACCAAGGCCATGAATCAGATTCTTGGGGCCAGCCCCAGAAGTGGATTCAGCTTATGAGTCATAATGTCCACTCCTGTGACCCGTCTCTAGAGGAAGTGAGGCCTCCTTTCAGCTGCATTCCTGTCGTTGTTGGCTTTCTCAATTTTCATGAGCTCTCAACTGTCAACATCCTCTGTAGGTCACTTGATGACGGTGTAGCATGTTGACGTGCAATGTAAGGACTACTAGCGGTGACCGCACTTTGCACGCTCGGCCGAGCAAAGACTTCAAACCCACCTGCTCGTTCTTTGAACTGATGACCCTCAGAGAACTGATGGCGACATCAGCCTTGGGGCTCCATCCTCAAATACGCTCCTCTATCCACCTGAAACTCCCCCTTCCCATCCAGCAATGTGGTCAGTTACTGTCCTTCAAATCCATCCCCAGTGGATTCAGACCCTCTGAGCCTGGGACACGTGTTCCTTCCAGATGTGCCCGTGTCTCCCCGACGTTCCACATCTCAGCACGGGGGATACTAAATGGCGTCCGTCTACCCCTGCGTGGTCTGCGACAAACGGGATGGGGCCACTTTCAAGTGGCTAGCCAGTTAGAACACGCTCAGTAAGTACTCCCTAAGTGAATGAATAAACCTAGAAACCACACTTTTTCTAATGTCTCGGGTTCATGCAGAGAAACTGTCGCAAATGAGCCAAAGAAACACAAAGAAGTAAGGCCACTCACGGTGCCTCCTTAGATCTACCGGCCGCACGAGAAGCGAAGACCAGGTTGAGAACCCACACCCCTCAAACTGTCCCGAAGAAGCCCAGTGAGCGGGAGGAAGCAGTTGAGTATGACCTTCTTATGACCTTCTGTGCTTCCCACAGAATTCCCTGAGGGAGCACTAGATGCCACCCGGTCAGTCATTTGTCCGGTGCCCCATCATGCAACCTTCCGCCTTCCCCAAGCCTTTTTCCTGACCAATAAAGCTCAGGCTAAAATTTGTTCAAATCGAATTTCATTTTCCCCCTAGATCAACTCTCAGAATCGGCTGATCCTTCAGCAAACTTACCCCATCAGCTGGAACTCACGCAACAAAGGGAAGGCACAGCAGGTCATACGCCGTCTGAAACATCTTCACCCATTTAAGGTCAAGATTTTTTACCTGGAGTTACAGCTCACCCTACCTGCAATATGCCATCGGCTGACATAGTCCAGTCCCAGAAGGCACCCTGCTATGCAGTACCCCAGGTGGTACTGCCTCGAGGATGTCTAAATAAAAATTCCTGAACTGCTAGAAGTTCCTGTCTCTTTATCACTAGATGTCACTACGAGGTCCCCATGTTTACAAAACAACAGCAGCAAAGTTTCCCGTTTTCAAATTCCCAGGCTCTTCTTTTTAGCTGAAGGAAAAGAAATATTCTAGGTGGGGTTTTGCCACCCATGCTCATCCAGTCCGTGCACCTACACCCTTCTTTCTGCTTCAGTCACTATGCCTAAGATGACAGATGACGATGGCCATCTCTGGGTTTTGCTTGCTCAGCATCCAATGTTCCTTCGGGGAACCATCTACCCTGAGCTACTTTCTGTTGGCCTCACACAACCTTCTCCTCATCCAGAAGAAATATGTACCTACCCCATGCCCATCCAAGTGTCTTTACCCTCGATACAGAAATTGGGTCGAAGTTGGCCTGCGAGCCAACCTGGGCCGATAAGCATGATTCCCACATCCACGTGCTGCTCTGAGCTCAAGGACAACATCACATGGAAATGCTAGTGACCACTTTTTGCCGCTCCGTGGAGACAGCTTCAATTGAAGAAAGCCAAGAGGGAGGAGGAAAGATGGACCACAAATGCCAGTTGTTTATGACAATGGTTCAGATCTGAGGACATCGTTTCTGAAGTGACATCTCCTGCTAGAATCCTCGGAACACTGAGCCAACAAATTCCTTTTTTTTTTCCCCCCAGAAGTAAATTTAACCCGAATTTCTTTCGCTGGCCATGAAATCATTCCTAAATAAAAACAGCTCAATACATCTCAAAATATATATCGCTCCAACCAGTGACATAATATATAACTGGAACCTGAGTTATAATTTTGCCAACTTTGGAAATCCATTCATTTTCCGTATCGTGTCGTGCTGGTTATTGAATGCTGTCTAACTAATTACCGCAAATGTAATGGCTTAAAACAACATATTTATTCTATCATGGTTTTTGTGTATCAGGAATCCAGGCAGAGCTTACAGGGTCCTATGTCAGGGACTCTCCAGAGGCTTCCATGAAGGCATTTGGCCAAAGCCGTGGTCCTGTCTGAAATCTGAGTGACCAGGCAAGATACCTTCCGAGCTCACGAGCTTGTTGGCAGGACGTGATTCTTGTGGCCTGCTGGACCAGATGTCTCCATCCTTTGCTGGCTGTTGGCAGGCGCAGCCCTTGGTTTTCTGGCCACAGAGATGCTCATGACAAGGCGGCATGTCCCATCGGAGCATGAGAACCTAGAAGCCAACAGAAAGGCTCTGCTTGCAAGACGCCAGGTCCAGCTTCTGAGACAATGTCATTGTGGAAGTGGTCTCCCGTCACTTGAGATGCACGTCTTAGGCCCACACGCAGGTGGATGGGATGCCATGACAAACGTGAACACCAGGAAGCGAGGATCGTGGAAGGGCCACCACGCGTGCCCGCACAAACAGGCGTGGTGCAGGTGCCTGGAACCCTCCAGAAAAAGGGAATCCTTAGGACCTAGCAGACACAGATGCAGATGTCTCAGAGGGAACAGCCAGGCCCCACATGGATTCTCGAGGAAGGAAAGGGAGTGGAAGACGGAGGTGCTGAATCTCTTCCTTTCCAGGAAAAATGTTCAGTAGGCGAATGTGGCTTGTGGCTCAGAACAGCATGGTGGTGGAAAAACCCCTGCCTCGGGGGGCTGGGAGCCAAGGCCACTCTGTGCCATGGGCAGAGGGGTGCGAGACAGCCATGAGATGCCAAGAGTGTGAGGAAGGCTTCCTCAGTGACAGCACTGGGTACTGACAGAGGATTTTAGGAATCTGGATGCAGACAACACCTGTTCTGGCTTCTTCTGGCATAGACGGGATGTGCAGACAATACATACAGAATCTGCATTGTACTACTACACCTTGGGTGGCTTCCAACAAGACGAGTTTCATAAGTTCATTGTCTCACAGTTCCGTAGGACAAACAACCAAAATTAAGGGGTCAGCAGGGTCGATACCCTTTGCGGGCACTGAGGGAGACTGTGTTCCATGTCTGTCTTTCACTTCTTTTTTTCTGCTGGTTTCCAGTATCGCCTGTCATGGCCTGGCGTGTAGGTGTATCCCTCCAGCCTCGGCCTCTCTCTTCCCAAGGCATTCTCCTTGTGTGTCTCTGAGTCTCTTCTTATATGAACTCCAAGCATTCTGGATTTAGAGTCCTCGCTCATACAACATGACCTCATCTTTACTTGATCGCATCTGCAAAAATCCTATTTCCAAATACACGATATTCATAGGTCCTGAGGGCTGGGACTTCAACAGATCTCTGGGGAGTACACAACAGAGCCCATAATGCATGTCAACTCCAAACCCATGACGCGAGAGAAGTCCAAAGGATTAATAACCATAACATGGTCTAGAAATGTTTTTCAGAGATGCCAGCGGATAGTCTGTGGTCTTAGAATAATGATTCCGAATCTCGTAGACCCCTACATCCCCCTCGGGCTCACAGCTCACAGTACCGCCTCATGGCTAAACTAATTTTAAAAACGATGCTGACGATAATAAAAGTAACACACGACTACAAAAGCGTAAGTAGAAAGAAATGCCACAGGAAGCTCATTTTCCCCTAAGTCTGGACAAAGCCTTCTAAGATGATGATCTCGACTCTTTTCCAACCTGTGAACTTTAATTAATTCCTAGGAAGTGGCTCCATCGCTGTTAAATTAAATTATAGCCAGTTGCATTTTAAATACAGGCAACCCACTGCCTTCCTCAAACTATAAACCAATTATTCAGTTTGTTGGCCGTTCTATTGCAATTTTAACGCTGCTTTCCCACGTAACACCTCGGGGGCTTGGTATTTCAAAAACACACGCACACAGCAAACACTCTGGCTTGGCTGCGACTGGTAATTGTTGAGCTGTCAGCATCCTGTGGGGAAATCTGAGCCCTAGCAGCAAATCGCTTCGTCCTGGTGTACGCAGACCGTGTGTCATCAGAAGCAGAGGGACCGTATTTTCTTTCACTTTCTAAATCATATTGTAAAATGTGATATTCCTCTAAAAATATAAAAACATGCGGCTTCAGGTTCAACATGCATAAAACAAGAGCCTAATGTACTTGGCAAAAAAGAAAACAATCTAACACAAACTCTGGGTTCAGTCACGACTCCTACTGTGATCGATAAGAAGCAAAGCCTACCTATCGGTTGACAGCAGCAGTAATAGTTGGGACCGAGACATCCACGGAAGGACATGGGACTGGCAGCTGGAGCTGCCACTCTGGGAAACAATCCAGGGGTCTCTCAAAAAGTTAAAAACAGGACTATCGTGTGACTCAGCAATTCCATTTCTGGGTATTGATCCAAAGGAAATGAAAATACTACTTTCAAAAGATCTATGCATCCCGATGTTCACTGTAGCATTATTTACAATAGCCAAGACATGGAAACAGCCTCAGACGGTTGGATAAAGAAGCTATGGTATATCTATGCAATGGAATATTACTCGGCCATTAAAAAGAATGACATCATAACCGTTTGCGACAACGGGAAGGACCTAGAGGATGTTATGCTGAGCGAAATAAGTCGAGGAAGGACAAATAACATATGGTTTCGCTTATATATGGAGTCTAAAAAAACAAAACAAAACAAAACTGAAACAAACTCAAAGATACAGACGAAAGTGATAGTTGAACAGGGGAGGTGAGGATGGGAAGACAATGGGTGGAAAAGGGTGAAGGGAATAGAGGCCACAATATCACGATAAGTTGGCTTGGTGACGGGTGATCACTAGAATCCGTGGGGCGATCACGTCGTAGGGCATAAAAATGTCCAATCGCTACATTGTTGAACACGTGAAACTAATGAAATACTGTCTACCAAAACCCTTCAACACACAAAATAAGAGCTTCTATTTCTAGTCTACATACTGTAGGCTAGGAAGGGGGAGGAGAGGGTCATGAAGCCGTATGCAGAAGGCGCTGGAAAGTGTGTGTGTGTGTGTGTGTGTGTGGAGGGGGGCACGTGTCTTGCCTCCAAAGCAACCCCTGAGCGAGAGAAGAACTCGAAGTTGCTTCAGCTCCGTTGCTGGAGGACCCAACCCTCTCCGCCAACGAAATGAAACCCCCTCCCAAGCTGCAGAGGTCTTTGACTGACCAGGGCGTGTCCATCATTCATCATTCATTGGCTCCCTGCATCCAGGCAGATGATTCACTCGCTGAGTTCCCAAACGCCCCTGCCTTCCAAGGCTTTACCGCCTGCAATGGGCTGAACCCTTGCGAGGACACTGATACTTGAGAGCATGAGATTGGAGGTCATCTCCGCTTAGAGCTGCAGAGGGGTCCACAACAGGGAAGTACTACACTGTGAAAGGGTCTATGTGACATGACCCCTAAAACGCCTTCCACGTGGGAAACGGGATCATTCCGCGGTCGAAGTCCTAGCTGGCGCCCTCGGTCACTGACTCCCAGGTGAACGCGACGTACCAAAATCCCCTTTCTTAAAAAAAAATATGACATGACCTCGGAAAACCCGATATGCCAGATCTGATCTCCTTATTATCTGCTTTTGGCTCAAAAAGAAATATCTAATTGAATTTAGGTTTTTTTTTTAACACTTTAATTTTCCTGGGAAAAATGCTGTTTTCTAGGTGTACTCTATTTTCAAATGTATTATTTCAACATGCAAAATCAATATTATTAGTTGAGTTCATACTAGTTATCTGGATGGATCCATTACAAGATAGATAGTGATGACATTATTTCAACAGATGAAAAATTGTGGGGAATCTGACTGCGGGGACTGATTTTAATAGATTCCCTGCCCCCCAAATTCCAGGCAATGATGTGTACATTTGAATTTAGTAAGAATGGAACCTGATGTTCTTTGATTCAATCTTACTGCACAGTCTGCAGAGAAGAAAATAATGTGCATTGGAATTCCTGTGGATGGAGTTCCATGTATAAATCCTCCAATGTCAAAAATGTAACAATGCAAAAAACAAAAAAAACCAAAAAAAAAAACCCAAGTGAGTCATTTGCATGTTAAATTACATTATCAAAGCAGCTCCCTTCTCATGGCTTGTCCATCCAGAGGAGCCACTCCGCGGAGCTAATATCAGAAAACCGAGAAATTGTCTCCTTGTTGCACAGTAGGTGTGTAGACGCCTCGCATATTCATCTCAAGAATGCCGGAAACTTTCCATCACGGGGCCTCGAAGCAAAACATCAACTTTCAAATTTGCCTCTCTTTTTCTCTGAAGTCTTAAAGCACCCCCTAAATTCTCGGTGCCCGCGAATCCCCTTTTGGAACTCGAGTTCTGTTGGGGCTCCCTGCCTTTCCCAGCGAAGGGCTTCCCTTTCTTTTAATCACCCCCTTAAACTGGCCCCACCACGCCTTGCATGTGGTAACTGTGAAGAGTGATTTGTTTTCTCCACAATTTTTCAGTGAATGGGCTGAAAGGTCTCTAAAGAGAATAACAAATGGAAGACAGACAACAAGACATGAAAAATCAAGAGTTGGGGTCAGGAGGTCAATAGAGTAACTCGAACTGGGACTAAACTCAATACATAGCAGGCAGATGGAGCGTTAGGTGAAACCAGATATTCACTTTTTGATGGAATGATCGATCATGTCACAAAAGAGATGGAACAGAGTGTAGCTCAAAACATCAGTTTTAAGGAAGAAGAACAGGAGTGTTTGTAAACACGGTTTTTTTTTGTCGTTTTTTTGTTTTGTTTTGTTTTTTGGTTTGGAATGAAGGCAGGCATTCTCTGTTTTTAGGAAAGTCTGCTACCCATCATTGATTTTTTTTTTTTCAAGTACAGTTGAACAGACTTCATGTCTTGTCGAGGCTACCACCAGAGCACCTCTGCTTGGAACAAAGCAACACGTCCAGCGTTCCTGCCTTATGGATGGGAACGGAGTCTCCCCAGGGCACACGTGAGCTCTGCACACATAAGCACGCTCAAGGAAGACCAGATGAGGTCTGGGCGATGATGGGCAAGTTCAGAGTTTAGGGAGAGAGGGGCAGGGTGGCAGTGTCCATGTTTAGTGTAGCTTTCCCCACAAAATCATAAACACATTGGATTTTAAGTACATTGTGGATGTTCATTTTCCTCTCACAGGCTTTCCTCCAACATCCTACTCACAGACACACCTCACAGACCAACACACCAACGCCCACCTTCACCATCCAAAGTAATCAGACGTGAGACATCTAACAGGGAACGGTTCTCATCCTTATTGCTGTTGTTGTTCAATCAACTTCCGATCTGTAAAAACTTACTCCTCTGAACCTAAACGTAGAACCTTCTCTTGAAATAATTAGAGACTACAGGGTCTCGTCTTCATCGTACCTTAACAGGTGGTCAGTCCATGAATATAAATCATCTTTCTGGGAGCGTCGCTCTGCCTCCCTTGCCTGAAAGGTGACCGTGTGATTTGGAGGTATGATTTATTTAAGTACGGCCACTATTGTGCCTCTCATGACCCCTCCACGGTCCTCAAATCTCAAGCTAAGGACATCTCAAATTCATTTGCTTTAATTTCAGTATAAGGACATCTCAAATTCATTTGCTTTAATTTCAGTATAAGGACATCTCAAATTCATTTGCTTTAATTTCAGGAAAATAATTCTTAAAACACAAAGGAGAGAACGTGAAATCAATTTATTATGAAACTAGCTCGGTTTAGCAGAAACAAACCACACACTAGGAAGCCCGGGACCAGATGCCAATGATCACACCCATGGAACTTAATCTTCCGGTAAAGGAAATTGTCATGAGATGAATATTAAGTTAGCAAAAAAAAAAAAAAAAAGATAAGAAATAAAGTTATAAGAACATACTGATCGTTTCTATTTTATAATTATTTCTTATGCAGTCGCTTACTCCACAATCACCATAATCCTCAAGAAACATTCACTCCTATTACTATTATTAATACCTGCGGTCACTAAATATCAGAACAGCTGAATGGCTTGGCCAAGACAACATGAAAAATAAATGACAGTATCAAGACTGTCATTTGGCAACAAATAAAGACATTATGTTTCCTGCTGGGAAGATTCTACAGAAAAATGATCAAATTGTCAGAAATGGACAAATATTCCAGCGGACAAGTGGCATCTGAAATTTCTACCCCAGACACTTTCGTCGTAATATTGCTTATGCTCTTCACTATATAGAAAATCGATTTCTTCATATATCCTAGGGAAGGTGGACTTGTTCTAATTATGAAAAAAAGGTCTAAATTGCAAATGGCATTGAGTCAAAATTTATGGAATGGAAAACAGGAAATGTAAGGAAAAATTCTCATTTTTAGAACAAGGTATTGCTAAATTATCCAAATAGACATGATTCATACTAAGCCAGCAGTATTATTCTAAATGGATATAATTCCTGAAGCTCCAATAAGATCATTGTTCTATGTCAGAATTGGTGAAATCTTTAATCTGGGAGGGAACCAGAAACCTACTCCAGCTTAACCGTGTTCACAAAACTAAATTCTTTTCCACTAGTTCTTCTCAGGAACTTATTTATTGACTAATCTTTCGTAATTATTATCAATTACAACCTACATCTGCACTACAAAAACGGGAATCATTCATGATTTTCATGTAGTTGCATGCCGATGTAGATGGTTAAAATGTGTCTCGCCGGGTTAACTTGGTTACGTTTTAGTTTTTCATACAGATTTCGCCACCATCTGCCTAAAAATGGACTATCTGTGATGAGGAGCCAAAGGAAATTGATTTCTCGTTTATCTCGCATTAAAAAAATGAGTAGTAATGTTGTCTTTGAATGTTGGAGCGCACTCTTCCAAAAGGTGGAATTTCATGCTTTCTTGATGATTAATTTCTGTAAGTTACATTCGATGCTAAAAATCCATTTGACAACTCCGGTTGAAAAACAGAACAAAGCTCAGGGATAAAGCAGAACAGAATAAATCTCTGCTCTTTTAAAAAAATGCTACTCCCTCAAAACTCCCTTTTGTTAACACACTTTGAAGTGTCAGAAGCAATAGCCTCTTGCCCCCATTTCCGAAGCTGACCCCTCCCCACTATGACAGTAAATAATTATGTTCTAGCCAAGACACATTTATTATGTGCTGGATCCCATACACGTTAGACCCAATATGCACGTGCGAGTTCGCTGAAATGTTCTGGTTTCCTGTTCTATTGATTATGTTCCACTAACACCGGATAACAGTGTGGTCACCTGCTTGGGATATCAGTATAGACACTTCACACGGATTAATGCCTTAAACACCGCATCACAGAAGCCACGTTACACGTGACAAAACGGAGGCACAGACAAGCCTAATACCATGCCCATCATCTCTCAGCTGGGCAGGGGACAAGGTGGCATTTGAACCGGGGCTGGTAATTTCTTGACCTTGCTCTAAGCTGAGCTGGAGGAGTGAGCCAAATAGACATTAAAAGGCATAGATAAAAGATACCTGTGCCGCCAAGTTCACATGGAAGCAGCCTAAGTGTCCATCGATGGATGAATGGATAATGATGTGCTACCACACACACACACACATACACACACACACACACACAGAGACATGCGATTCAGCCATAAAAGAATAAGGAAATCCTGGTATCTGTAACAATATGGATGGACTTTGAGGGTATTATGCTGAGTGAATTAAGTCGGACAGAGGAAGACAAACATGCATGGTGTCACTTATACGTGGAGTCTAAAAACAAACAAACCAAAACTCAAACTCATCACGTATGTGGTTCCCTCAGGAGGGGTGGCCTACCTGGGAGGTGGGGAATTAGATGAAGGAGGTCCGAGGCCCAAACTTCCAGTCATGAGATGGCTGAGTCCTGGGGATTTGCCATCCACTGCGGTGGCTATAGTTAGCATGGCTTCATGATGTATATGTGAGTGTGCGCGTGTGTGTGTGCGCACACGTGTGTGTGTGTGTGTGTGTGTGTGTGTGAAGGTTATCAGCGTCAATCCTGAGTCCTCATCACAAGAAAACATTTTGTTTCTTTTCTCCTGCTTCCTATGGCATATATATGAGATGATGAATGCTAATTCAATTATCGCGGTCATCATCGGAAACGGACACACGTCAGTGCAATCATGAGGCTGCACACCCCAAACTCACACGGCGATGTGTGTCAGTGGTACACCAGTAAAACGGGGGAGGGAATTAACCTACATGTTGTCAATAACTTAACTTATCGAGAACTTATTGTGTGTTTGGAAGAGTAGAGAATCCCTTTTGCCCAGAACGGATCAGATCTTGGGTGCTGGAGGGACAGGCCACGAGGGGGAGGGGGACCCACGAGTTTTTGCTAAGAGGGGTAATAAGTAGGACAGAAGCCACAGAGAGGCACAGCTGCCATCATGAGTGAGATGGGCTGGGGAGAGATGAGGAAGGAGGATGACTCGTTCGTTTTGCTATCGATCTGTTATTCGATGACATTCCTTCTGAGTATCGGTCTTAGATGCCTGTGAAAACTGAAACGGCCCTTCATTATTTCCCCGTGTAAAATCCGTGTACCTTTCTGAATGTGACATTAAGGATTCTTTGCCACGAGGCCGTAATGACCCGCCGAAGCAAAGCTTCGGGCTCTCTTCTTTCGTGTTGAAGCTTCTAGTGGGCCAAATGTCTCCTCGCCAGCTAAAACGAGATTTTTCTCCTTGATACGCATGAGGGAACGCAGCAAATGTCAGCCTCCCAGTGTTTAGATGCTTGAGACAGAAAACAAAGCAGGTGAATTAGAACCTGAGAACACGTGGGCCTTCAGAAAGCTCTGAAGAAGCCTTCACCAATTCCTTGATTTGCCAGTGAGGCAGATCCCTGGCTCTGGATTTCGGACACTATGAAAGGCGGCCAAGACTAGGTATGACTTTTCTATGGGTACGAACGTCCTGGCTTCGTGTATCAACTTTCACACGTATTATCTTTCAGTTGAGATGGTTGGAGTTACCTTGAGCTGAAATCGAGGTTCGCAAGGCTGTATTGTTGGGTGGGACAGGAGGTTCAGGGGGAGAATCCATTTGCTTGACTTTCCCGGCTTCTAGAGGCTTCCACATCCTTTGACTCCTGGCTGTCTCCCGTCCTCAAAGCAGCTGGGATTCTCACCTTTTTTTTCTGTGGCTCTAATATCTTCTTTGACTTCCTCTTCCATGACTAAGGGCCTTTGTTACTAAATATTGGGCCTGGGCCCACCCACGTACCCTAGATACAGTCCCCCTACCTTTAGGTCAACCGATCAGCAAATAGAATTCCATCGGCAACCTTAATTCTGCTTTGCCACATAAGGGAACGTATCTGCAGATACCAAGGGTTGGAGCCTACAAGCGTCTCTGTCTCAGAATTAGGGACTGGTGCGTGCATTACGTCCCTGACATGTAACACGTGACTGGCACATAGAAAGTCCTCAGAACTATTTCGGGTAGTAAAGTGATGCCAGCTCTTCACCCACAGCCTCTGATCCAAGCGAAAAGAGAAATCTCAAAACACGGAGTACCAGAGTGGAATTCTGAATTGCAAATACCCAATCTCGCTGTCTACACTGCTAATTAAATGTACTGATGCGAATTAGATGTTTCCTAAAATAAGAACTTTGGGGAAATCAGCTGTAATTTCCATGTGTTATTCTGCGGGTGGGGTTTATCCTCCAGAGAGTAACCGATAATGAACTATCTAGGCCCCCACACGGATTCTCAAACTGATGCAAATACTTAATAAAACCACAAAACTCCTGACCGGAAAGGCTGTGGTTTGTTGTTTACACCAACAGCCAGGCATGTAGCTGCGAACGCTCACCAGCAAAATCCCAATATCCACATACCGTCGGAAGATCGGTTCTACCTTTCCCGCCCCTGTGACATGCCCGACGGCCTCGTCGGGACCACGCGAGATACTGTGTGCGAAACTGCACGAAAAAAAGCTCAAGAAGTCAACTAGTGGCTTCGGATCGCTCCCTGGGTTTAGATGCTTTTCCATCAGGGGGCTCTTCCCACGTGTCGACAGGCCCAGATTCCTCTCCATGCCTGAGCCATAGTGCGATGGAGCGATGGCTTAGGGTTTCCGTAAACACAACCGCACATCTCTGTCTCTGTCATAAGGACGCTACTGATTTTCCTTCCTGAGTGGTCCAATTGGGTCCCACCTCTCCTGTGAGGCGGCATTCTACCTGACGTGCGGTCACTGTCCGTGAGGTTAACTGTATAAAGTCACCGGCTCTGAGACGAGCCCAGCCACTGTAGTGTGAAAGCCATTCTAATGGACTCCCCTGTTCGAGTTCTTTCCTCCCCTCTTTCTGCCTTTCCTTCTTTCTTTATTACTATTATTATTATTATTATTTTTTATTTGAATAGCTCATTAGGACCAAGGATGGCCAGCCAGGCGGCTTGTACAATGGAAACCGTAATTGCATTCGGGAGCCATCACTAACACTGTGACGTCTGCACAAAGCCGCTTTTGGGGCCCGGTCCCCACGAGGCAGCTGGGCGGGATCGTGGAAGTGCGGTGTCCGATGCCAGGTTCTCTCCGGCCCTCGCGCTCGGACCTGCACTTCAGGAGATAACTGTGCGTTCCGTCGCCATGGCGACAAGGGCCGCAGGCCAGAAACGGGGCATGTGCCGAAGCACGGCCCTTCCCTTTCTTTCCGTGGCTGTCTGCGGCGTCCACAATGGGCGACCGTGGTCCGGGGGCTCCTGACACCCTCCACTCACACCACCTTTTAGCGTCTACACACAGAAAGAAGATCCGGTTTGGGACATCACTGAATAACGTGATCAGTTTTTTCAGACCGCCGGCCAAATCTCACTGGAAAACCCTTTGCCAGGATTAAGGGCAAAGAAAAGACGTCCCTTCATGAAGGTTACAAAGGACACATTAGCTTCTGTAGCAGGCGACGCCTTTGATCCTCGTCAATTATTTCCTGAAATGCCAGGAAGATGCGTGATTCTATGCTTTGCGTTCTTTTTCTAAACATAGCATCAGCAAATGGTAAATTACAAAAGTGGCACCCCAGAGCATAACTTTCTTCTGGTTTACCTCTATAATATACTATAGCTTAAAATCTACACGGACAGGAAGTCTCCAAGTGTTACTAGCGCTGGATTAAATCATATCGAACATTACAGTTTTCAGAGACTTTTTTTTTTCGCGATTGTGTCATTGAAAACAAAAGAGCCATTTTGTTCAAGCGAGCACATTATTTTCTAATGTAGCTAGAATCGTCGGATGACACACATTTGCCATTTGATTGCAGCGAAGGTTGGGGGAAAACAGCGCCCAAATTTAGGTCAACGACATGGATTTTAAAAAACGAAATCCAACGGTTTCATAAAATACCCCTTGATTGTGTAATTGACACAATCAGTGGTTCCTTTCAAGATTCAAAACAAACAAACCAGAAAAAAATAAAAAACGACAAAAGTCAAGGCATGAAAACAAACGGAAGCATTCGTTATGATTTCCAGTTTGCTAACTTAACGCAATAATGTTCTTAATTCTATTATTTTCGATAGGTTCCTTTCTGCACGGATGGATCAGGTATACCATGGAACACGCAGACGCTCCCACCAGCTAGAGCCTGCAAACGAGCACAGCAACAAGGCTAAAAGCAAACTCTAGATACCGTGAAGAGTTTAATTTCAGGCTTGGCCATCCACGAGACGCTCGGTAAACACGCGTAGACCAAATCGGAAGTGACTACGTCATCTGCATTTGCAGCGTGAGCAAACAATTAATAGGTCACAGGGACTACAAAGGCACAGGGCGTTCGTTACAAAGCCCTCCCGGCAAGGCTCGTCGGCTGAGGGAGCGGGGGCGGGGGGCGAGGGGTCTCCTGTCTAAAGCGCGTGCTTACCGTCTTCCGTGGGCACGTAGATGTTCAAGTACAGGCAGTCCTCATTTTGATCCTGAACGTAGGTCATCAGAGTATCCAAGTTGGCAGTGAACCATATGGGCAGCATGTCGTGCAAGAGCGACCTCTCGTCCAGGTGCTGAGGACACACGGGGGCGAACTGCGTGGCATTCCGAACCCCGGTCCACGAAGACGGAGGTTCGGGGGGCTGAAACCGCCTCTCTCCAGTGGGAGGCGAGGCGTAAGGGACCCCCAGGAACTGCTCCACTGGACCCAGAATTTCGTTGGGCAACGGTGTCCGTAGGCCCCGGATTTTGCCATAATTTGTGCTGACCACGGGGTACTGTGCCTGGCTGTCGATGAGGGTGAACTTGATGGCGAGAGCGGTGATCCACAGGACGACGTGGGGGTTCACCATGATGCACACCGGCGTAAAAAACAGGGGAAGCCATAACAGCCCTTTGGGTGTCGACATTGTTCACTGCACATCCGCGGGTGTCTGTGGGGTACAGCTCCAAGCACACGACACCGTGAAGCCAGCCGCCGAGAGAGGGGGCTCTCCAGGGAGCCCAAGACCTGGGAGAGGAGACGGGCTGGCCAGGGGGTCCCGCAGATGGGTCATAGACAGAGCACGAAGTTACGGACGTACCAAATGGTGTTGCAGGCAGCCCATCGCGAGAGAACAGCCGCCCCTTAATCCCGGAACGGATTATGTCCCCGAGCGGCAGGCTTCCAGGAAGCGGTGACCGTCCAACACGACCCGAGGGCGACGACGGCTCCTTATGAAAACTCCAGGGCAGGGTGGTCCGCCTGGTGGAAGAAGAAAGCAGACAAAGAGGATGAAACCAAGACATCTGCCACCACGCCACGTGCTGCCTCTTCCCTGCCGCCCTCCACCTCATGCTATGAAATTCTGATTCACGCGTGAATCTCTACAGCGCTGTCTCTGTGGAGTGCGATCGAGCCAGACTGGCTATCGCGTGTCGCAATCCTTGCTGCTTGCCCGACACCTGAAACCACCGATAAATGAACGAGCAAAATCCCCAAAAGCTATACACGTTACACAGACCACTGTCACGATGCCACCCGATTCCACCGTTATTGATGAGATGGCCCCATCGGTGGACCGCGGGTCCCCAACCCCTGCTTCTCTGATGAGCTCTAAGTTCTCAGGGATGAGAAAAAAGGAAACACACATCTGGGCCAAACTGGCTCAAGACCTGTGGATATTTAACAGAGAACAATGACAAAAAATCATGCATCTCATCTCCTAACGGCAAGAGCATAGACTGGATACTCATCCTGCTCAGGCATCAGGCAACCCAAGAGCACGCATCTTCATTCAGCCTGCGTATGCCATCGCCATGACTCGTGGCATCTTTGTCAAAAACCGAACGAGACGGACATGTCACGTACAAGCCGTAGGGCTCGTCCCATCGAGACGGCATTCGCAATTAAAGGTGCTGACACACGTGGAACGTTATATGCCTCTGAGGGTAAACCCCGAAGCCTATTTTAAAAGCTTAACGTCCATCTGAGCCCGGGCGGAGTCAGCTTTTAAAACATCCGCTTCGTCGCTTCATCGCGACATGGATCCCGGGGCTCAGACTAGAAGAACATTGCTCGCGGAGGCTTAAACACGCTGTGTGTAAGAGGACAGCGTGAACGACCCGTTGGGGATAGAAAACGCGTCATCGGGTGTTGCTAGGAGGACACCTTTAAATACAGCATCCTTCGACACGAAACTGGGCAAACAGGTTGGTAAGACATTGCGAGTTATGCAAAGTATTTCCGGACTGGAACGTAATTATGTCTTTTTTTAAGTGAACAGCAGAGCAGGATATATCAAACCGATCCATTTTTTTTTTTTTAATGAAATGTATCACACACAGATCTATTGTGGAGCTATAATGTCTTTGGGGGCAAGTGCCACATTCTGGGGCCTGAGAATCACGGCTGAATGAAAATGGTAAAAAAATCTAGACCGCAACTTTGAAACTGAAAAGTGGCATCACGTCTAGTGATGCTGATGTATGTATGGGGTCGCCTCTGTGTTTGCATTGCACCGTAGACAACATTTGGATGTCCGCCACGGCGTGACCCAGCGTCCAAATCATTAAGAGACATACAAGAGCAAGGCAGCTCTTCCACAGCCCCATCTTCCAGAAAACTCTGCTTTGGAGCCTCCTTCCCCTGATCTGTTTGGATAAGACGTCCAGTGGACGCCTTGAACCCTGGGCAGTAGCAAACACCACACACGCTATGTCCGTTCCTACACCCAGCTACCTACGATCAATTTACAAATTAGGCACAGTAAGAAATGAACAAGAGCCAACAAGAGAATAGAAGAATTTTAACAACAGACTGTGAGAACAGTTACGGGATGGTGCCTTCGTGAAGCGAAATAATTAATGGTGCCGTGAAGACAAGCACTGTGACATGCCGGTCAGCGTGATCACCCACAGGGACACTGAGTAACAGGTCTGTCTACAGGG
The DNA here is from genome assembly GCF_902729225.1 of Pteropus medius. Taxonomy (NCBI): domain Eukaryota; kingdom Metazoa; phylum Chordata; class Mammalia; order Chiroptera; family Pteropodidae; genus Pteropus; species Pteropus medius. Next base: position 431,240 of record NW_024350396.1, read on the forward strand.
TGGAGACGCCGGACACAGAGATGGCTCATGACACCCAGGAGCTGGGCTCGTGACATCCCACCACACTGCTCAGAATGGCGAGCGATTCGAAACTTAACGGACTGTTGTTCGGTTCTGGAATTTTCCTTGGAAGATTTCTGGACTGCGCGGTCCACTGAGGGTAACAGAAGGCACAGAGAGGGAAATCACACACAAGGGGGTGACGGCTGTAAGCGTCTGGGGATTCAACGAGAGCGTCCACATGACATGTGACACGGCCTCCCGAAAGCACACGGAAGAGGTAGCCTCGGTCGGTGCATTCGTCCTGGCACCTGTGAACGAACTCCGGGGGGCATTGCGGTCCCCACCTTCAGTCCTCCAACTCGGCGTGGATGGGACGACTGACGAATCCCATAGTCGCGAGGACCGTGCAAGCGAACGCGTCACCCCCAGACCTTGGGCTGGGGTCATGTGACCCAGTCTCCCCCCCGGCTAAACCTCCCTCCCCACAAGGTTCTGAAAGCCAGAGAGAGATATGGAGTAGCAGGAGAAGAGGGGACCTTGGGGGCCTCTGAGCACACCCCAGGTCTAGGTGAGGTGTCCGTAGTAGTCACGAGTTCAGTGCTACCTCATTTCCTCCATTTATTATTATTATTATTATTATTATTATTATTATTATTATTATTAGGCCAATTTTCATGGAAAGAATACAATCTCAGGTCTAGAGTATCCTGACCTTGGCACTGCTGATGTTCGGGACCCTGTAACTCTTTGTGGCGGGGGAGCGTCCTGGACGATGCAGGGCACCGAGCAGCGTCCCTGGTCCCCACCCACCGGACACCAAGAGCATCTTCTCGTCACTATAAGAGTCAAAAGTGTCTCCAGACATTTCTACAGGACTGGGGCGAACTCATTTCAGGGTGACGACCAGCAGACTAACTCGCCAGATCTGCAATGCCGGTGGGCACGTAAGCTTCTGTGGGCACACCGAAGGATTATAACCAGAGGCACTACATGCCTGTTTGTGTGGATAGACGTGCCTGCGCGTGCGTGTCTGCAAGTGACATCTGAACATTTAAAAACTTGAAAAGTTTTGCCATCACGAGTAATGAAGATTTTGACAATACACTACTGAATATGCATCGACATCACGAAAGAAATCAGTATAAACTGAACCAAACAATATACTTGCAGACAACAAATGAAAGACCTCCCGTGTAAACTTCACACAGGAAAAGGGGTGAAACCTCAGTAAAAAAATATATATATATCTTTAATGTATATTAGATAAACATATTTACATACTATGTTTTTATATTTATATCTACAGTTTTTCATTTTCTCCAAATGAAAATGGGATACCACACAAATCTGAGTAAAAGTCTGAATGAAAGAAAGTAAAAACCACGACTTCATTGAATACATGCAATTTGGGGCTAAAGGGCTTCATAGCACGTGTTCCCTGCCAAGGTCACAGCACGATCTGAGAGACGCGCTGCCACTGATTTATACCTTGACTGGGTATTTTAGAATCATTCTCTCTGGGGCAGTCTTTTTCTCTGAGGTCGTAATTAAGACGAGGCTCACACCATTCAAGGATGTCAGACTGTAAGTCAGTCGAAATAAAAACTGCAATAAACTTCTCCCGACACTGCACGTCCCTCGACTTGAGATCGGTTTAATTTTAAAATATGTATTTCCATAAGGTGGGCCCCGATCACGTTTATTTTGCTGTTTCGTCTGTACAAGAGGTAAAATCTGTCTCTGGGGTGTTGACGGTGGTACCTGTCCGTGACCGGGGAAAATCTTAAAAGAAAGAGAACGCTACGGATGCATCTTCCAAAAAACAAGAGAGAGAGAGAGACAGAGACAGAGAGAGAGAGAGAGAGAGAGAGAGAGAGAGAGAGAGGGTAAATGAGCTGGAAGGAGTCTCAAAATAATACAACACTAAAAAATGAACAACTGAGATGGTATTCAAATGGATAAATCTCAAAACATAAAAAAAGCAAGTCACCGAAGAATACACATGTGGTTTTCTTGGTATATTACATAAAACTGAACGGTCTGTTGCTTAGTGCTATATTTGCACTAAAACATTAAAATAGCTAGGGCATTATTAAAACCGAATTTGGGGGTAATCACTGCCTCTGAGGGTTGACAGTGAAGTAGTTCACATGGATATACAAGAATATTAGTAACGCTTCATTTTGTACTCTGGCAGTATGTCTGTTTAAACTTTATTTCTAAATATATAGAGTATACATTTTATGAGTATGATTCTTTTACAATGAAAATTTTAATCACAAGATGCGTGTCTGCAAAGTTTGACTCAGCAACTTTATTTTCTCCTGCACGATCAAAATATCTTAGATTTAAAAACCGAAGGAAAAATGTAAACTGTTTTCTCCAAGGTCATGTTCCAAGCCTAAGGCAATGGACGATCACGTCATCGTCCATAAAAAGCAGCGGGCTCCCGACTACATCGCTAACCTGGAGGACGAGGTCGCCCGAGATTTCAACTGTCGTGGTCACTAATTAAGCCAGGTGACCTCTGCCACATCACTTAGTGCCCAGGGCTCGGACAAAGTGACCTCTCTGGTTGCCTTCAGCCTGAGGGTGGTGACACCTCAGACCGTTGTCATGGAAACGCAGTAAACAGGAGCTAAAGAAGCTGCTGGGAACCCAAAGCTCCCCCCTGAAGGAGGAAGCTGTGCCTTCCACATAGCAGAGCACGGGGGGAGGCTGGCTGTGTCGGGGACATCTTTTTAAAAAAAGATGTCCCTGTAATTCCATAGAACATGTATGAGCAGGCAACGAGAATGTCACCAGATTGTCACGGACCGGACTTCTACGTCAAGATTCGGAAAGCATATTAATTTTCTTTTCGCCCGCAGTCATTGATTTGTTGTAATAATGATTTCGGTGTACCGACCATCCCTCTCTCTGATATGTAACTCCAAGGAGTTAGCGCACAAGAGTTTGCACTTGAACTATGTATATGTAAATACTACGCGTGTTCTATACATGTAATTCGCACTTGAACTCTATATGTAACTGTGGTCTATAATATATGTAATTTGTACTTGGACTACATATGTAAATATTATGTTATATGTAAATATCATATGTCAAATAATATATTTAATATATGAGTGTATATTTAAAGTTTACATATATAATTACATGTACACATTTTCAAATGTATATAATCTACATCCATACTAATGAAATGATACGCTATAACATGCTGTGTGTGCATCTCCAAATCAGCCCACTGAACTACGAAGCTCGCTGGCTTCAGAAATCACGCTGTCTCCACTCCTTGTAACCTGCCCCGTGCCCTGTATGTCGTAGGTAATCAATAAAACGCAGTGTATGTGATGCTCACTACCCGTTTCCATAGAGATGGCTGTGAGCAGGAGCCTCTGAAAGACGAAGGACTCCAACAGACACCGATGGCCACGGAGTCACTTACTCGTCCAGGCCCTGAATCTCTGGGTGGCAGTAAGGACCAACGGTTAGAGACATGCGTGCTGGACTCTGGCTTCCGAGTGTCAAACTGGCTCTAACTGTAACTCCGCCAGCATCCCAGACGAGGCTGGAAACCATCCACGATGTCACTTTCTTACCTAGAAAATGGGCACAGTAACAGGACGTAACTCACGGACATCAGTGCCTGGGCCACTGTGTCAGTGCATGTGAATATATACACACATATACACACATATGTGCACACGTATGTGTATGCAAACATCTATACATTTACAACAAGAAGGAACCCCAAGGAAATGCTCGTTAATTATACTTAACTTCGTGAGGGTCTAATGTCCGCTTCTACTCTGAAACCCACTTGGATAAATAACATATAGATACACCAATGAACTTTTCATTTGAACCTAGCCTGCATGCCAGTTAATGAGATGAAGCCTGTATTTAAATTAGCACCACGAAGCGAACGTCTGGTCCATTCTCTGCCACCACGTCCTTCGGTGGGAACGTGGGCTTCGTTTCGGCAGGATGCAATTTGGGATGCAGTGTTTCCGAGACGCATTTCGAGTTCTGGGTGTGCAGAGTGATCTGGGCCACAGCGGTTTTGTAAGATGGTCCCAGAGGAGCTGTGCATCGCAGTTCAAGACAGGGGAAAGAAACAAGGTTACCGAGAGGCACAGAAGGCAGGAAAAATGGCCCCGGGAGGAGCACTCTCGCTCTGCCCTAGCCACTTCTCAAATGTTTACATACCCTGCTGGACGCTGAGCAACCTCCCATCAGAGACCGCAGAGGACGAATACTCGCACTTGGAAAAGAAAAGGTTTTCAGCAAAAGTTATTAAGTTAAAATCAAGAAAAAGATGGGGAAGGCAGGCAGAAGGCAGCTGAGCATGGAAGGCAAAAAAAACCAAACAAACAAACAAAATAACAAACGACAAAAAAAAGATGTGACGACATGCTCCTTCGCCAGCCTGATATGGGTCGACCGAGGCAAAAAAAACACAAAAAACAAACAAAAAAACAAACAACAAAAAAAAGATGTGACGACATGCTCCTTCACCGGCCTGCTATGGGTCGACCGAGGTCAACAACACACTCCCAGCACCGGCTCCATCTCGTTCTCAATGTAAACTTCCTGGGCGCCCCACTGTCCAGCCCCTGTGTCTTTGCTGTAGGAATCTATTTCATCGTGAGGAGAGAGAGTCTTGGGACCACTCTCGGACACAGAGTAGGAAAGTGTGCCTGTCGTTGGCGCTTACTTTACCAGTTTCACTCGCTTTCATCGAAGCCGGATTTGAAAAGGAGGTTCCGACGTAGATCTGAGCACAGATCTGCCTGCGGCTCCGCGAGCTAAGTCAGGCGTCCCAGATGCCGGGCCCTGCTAATACCGCTTTCTATAAACGGCTTCCTCTTCTCCGCGGTAGGTGGGCAGAATTATTTTTAAGGAAAGATTTTTAAGACGGAGAAGAAGTTAAATGGGATTGCCTACAAAAAGGAACACTACCGGTTTGAGTTAAAAAAAACAAACAAAAAATAAAACAGTCCATCCACAGACAGCACCAGCACCGTCTGACCTGGTGTTTGCACCCCAGATGCGGTGGGTCCTCGCCCCGTCTGGCGGCGGGTGCGTGGATGGGCGGCCGGACACACTGAGGTCAACGCCGAAGATGACTGAGTGCTTTCAAGCAGGAAACGACGGAAGAACCACCTTGGCTGGGCATAAGCGTGTGTCCGCAGGTCTTTAATAAGTGGCTTTGAACCAGCTCTTCACAGCCTCTCCTGATGCGCTCTGCATCGTGCGAAAAGCAGAGACTCCAGAATGATTCCTGGGACACCAGCCATGACCTCAGGGCCTGGGCTGCCCTGCTTTCTGCCTGAAGCGTGTGTCCTATTTGCCTACGTGCTGCTGCGACTTCTCGAAAAGAAAGGCTGCTTCCTTCTGTACGGAAGACTCTGCTCGGGGAATTATGATTTCCCTGGCACACACACTCTGACAGTTAGCACTCTATTCGTGTGCTGCTGACGGTGTGCAGTCCCTCGACATGTCAAGGCGACGTGCTTATACGCTGTAGGGCTCCAGGTTATTAAGCAATCCTTTTTCTGGACCTTTTGCTTCCTCAACGTGACTCTGTGGCAAGGTCCCCAGAAAGGGAAGATTCATCTTCGGGAGGGACACACCCCCTCCCTTACCCCACCCCTCCTGTTCCCCAAAATGTGTCCCTCTCTGCATTCCTCAAACGGGAGTACGTGCACAGGACAACAGACCCTTCTCCCAAGACGGAGACACTGCAGAGGTCTCCTGTCTTTCAGAACATAACTGACACGAGACCTTCCATCTCTAGGAAGCGGCTGGGAATAGAGGCAGGAGGCTCCCTTGTAACCCTGGGTGTCTCACGGCAGCGGGGGCAGGGAGCAGAAAAAAAGACGCAGAAGGTTGAGGAAGCAAAAAAGAATAGGAAGTTCAAAGTCGAGAGACAGAATCAGGGCGAAGCCGAGATTGCACGACGGGGCTGCGAGGCACCTTCCTCCAAACCCACCCGCAAACTCGCACGAACGTAAGACAAAGTAAAATTCATTAAAATGAAATGTGTTTTGCTAATGAAGGCAATAAATGGACTCTTGAGAACCTCAAGTTGTTTTTTTTTTTTAATAAAAATGGTAAGATTCTACTCAACTAGACTCCTACCTCCCTTCTTTCTTGACCCAAAAAGAATGCTCACACTTGAAATGTAATGATTCTCACATCCTCCACGTCTGGCAAAATGCCTACATGCAGAGGCAGGTTTGCAAAAGGAAATGTGAACCAAGGAAATTCTAAAACCCTTTCTTCCACCCAGTTCCAAATTTAGAGGTTCTCTACCCAGAGTCTATGAGTGTCTCATTCCCACTCAGGTGTCTTTTGAAAGATACCACGAGTTCTATAAATGAGAACAAAGGAAATTAGATGCCCTTTGCGCTCACTGTGAACTAAAATTTCATATTTATTTCAATTACGAATGTAGACAGAACACACACATAAGCAAACTTACATAACATACTCGATAATGTTAAAAATTCCTGCAACTTTTCCCCTATGAGAAACTGCATGTATTTTCATATCAAATTAATGCTACTGTAGATATCTAAAAATACCATTTGTACTCATCACTATTTTGATACTGTGACAATTAATAGCCTCTTAACTAAATCCGGTTATTTAATACACGACAAAAAAAATGCATATATTATTGGGCACATTTGAGAAATATCTTGATCACTATTTCAATAAAACCGTTCTTGTTTATCTTATTCTATAACTTCAAGTATTATTTTTAGAAAGGGTGTGGATTTCTCACCAAACTGACAAAGGGGTGTGACACACACTTGTATATACACCCCCACTCCCAAGCATGCATGGTTAAGAGCCCTTGACTACTTAGTAAACCATCGATACCACCCACATTTGCAATGATTGCAACTTGCTGGGTAGAGCAAAGGTCACAGGATGGCTTTCTGTTGGCAGAACAGAGGGACGTGGCTAGCTGACCGAAGACCGCCTGCTCAAGGACCTTGCACGAGGCTTCTCCACCCGCCCGTCTCTCCTTTCCGAAGACGTGCCCTGGGCATAAGCACTCCCCGAGAAGGAATGACGCTGGCCTCTAGCTGGACGTCTGGCTTTGTTCTCGTCCTGGCCCCCAGGTCTGGAGTTCTCCTGGGCATCTCTGCCCTTACCTTTGGTGGAAGCTGAGACCCCCTCGGCTTGACTTCCCTAGAGACCGCAGGTGCGCCTGTGACCAGTGGCTAAGGGGACCACTGGAGCTATCCTAACGCAGGAAATCGAACAGCTATCCGGTCCCTTCCATGCAGTGCTTGCAAGTGGGGGGTGTCATCGCCGAAAAGAGAGCATCCCCCTCAGCCGCGTGGTCCTTCCTTCCCTGAACCCAGGCCCCTTAAATTTCCAACCTAAGACTTGAAAACGAAGGACATTTACATACGGACCTGTCTTCCCAGGGACGGCTGCCTATAAAACCACAGCGAATGTCGACGTCCACGCGAAATACCGCACATTAGCAGGGGAAGGGATCGGAGCGAGTCAGAAGGAGGGACCGCATTTGCCAGTGTCCGCCCTGTGCCAGGACGGGCTCTGCACTCATTAAGGCCACCGAGACTTCCGGAAACGAGCAGAATGCGTGGTGGCTGCCTAATCCCCGGCCCTCTCCCACATGCTCCCCGTGCTCCACTCCTAAGACAAAACGTGGCCCCACGCCGGATGCCGTGGAAGCTCTCGAGTGCCTTGTGACAAATGGCAAAACCCTGAACCTCTCGAAGCATCGGTCCAATTCTTGCCTCTCCCCCGAATTGTGACTCGGACCGTGTCCCTTCCGAACCCCAAAACTCCCTCTCGCTTTTCTGAAATATATCTGCGGGAAGGTTTCTTTCTCTGAGTGGCCTCGCTCTGTACAGAGAAGGATATAAAAAGGTTGATCGTTTTGGGTTTGTTTTTTTCCCAACACAGTAATCAGACCTCACGGATTTTTCTGCAATTAATGCTTTCCTTGGCTATTTTCAGACCTCCTATTAAGAGCCATTCTTCCACACTGGCCTATCCCTCCTAACCCAATTAAACCCAATTAAATCCTCTGCCACGATTGTTGTAGTGCTCCCATGTTTAATGATCCGTTCGCCAGTGCGTTACTGTATGTTCTTTTCAACTGGGCCACCCCACACCGTGTCACCAGCAGGATGTACGTATAAATATATATATTCTTGACGTTGAACTATCATCAGGCAGATTCTCCCCAGTGGAAATCTACTGACATTTTGGGAGCCGTGTTGAGACTCGGTTCCTAATGCAACTGGAAATATTGGAGCACCATAGGCTGATTGCATCAAAGAGGTTTTCAAACAAAAATATACAACAATTTGTCTCAGCTAAGTATGTCCTTTGAATTAATTAGGTCATTACAAAAACATGGTGCATTTATGGAAGCCCAGATAGCTGCCTTCAAAGTGTATTAACAGATGAATTTTGGTTCATTCTCATCCTATCTCTGTCTCTCTCTCTCTCTCTGTCTCTCTCTCTACTAAATATACTCTGTCTATATACTCTCTCTCTCTCTCCCTTCTAACTTTCCTACCTCTCCTCTCTGTCTTTGTGTGTGTGTGTTATTGTGTGTGTGTGTGTGTGTGTTTAGATGCCTGCCCAAGATTTTTACAAACTATGTTAAAATTACAAGCCCCATTCTGACAAGGCCGTTTTCATATTTAATGTTATATCACAAATTAAGAGCTTGTAGAAATGCACTAAAAATACATTAAAAATTCTTCGGTTCTAAGGATATTATAAGAATAGAGAAGCTGGGAAGCCCAGACTCATCAGAGGCAAAGGGCGGTCGGAAGTGGCCGGATGCAGACACACAGCTGTCCAACAGATGGTCTGTCTCCCGGAAATGAGGCGTTCCCCAGGTCTCAGGGAGGCAGCATTCACGTGTCTCAAGCAGACACGGGAACAAACTAATAAGTTCTAGCAACATTAATATTTTGAAGAGCAGACTCTAGGGTAATATGTCTTACAGCCAACCCTAAATGGTAATACTGTGCGGATTTAACGAGTTAGCTTGTCCAGGACACAAACGACTTCTCAAAGATCAATGCTTTTGCAAGGCACCAGCTTCTCATTGAAAAACACCGAGCTCTACGCCCTGTGTGACGTTCACCGGGTGACAGGTCCATTGAAGAAACGTGGACTATGCTGGATGCAGAGGAAGCATTCCACTGACTACTAGCTTGGCCTATTGGTAGAGAATGAACCGTCGGTCAGCATGGGAGCTTGGGAAAGGCGAGATTTTAATGAAAGAAAACTTGGCTCCCGTGGCCTCCTCGACCACCGAACAAACCTTAGAGCTGGTGGTGACGTCCCTGGTCTTTCAGTGAAAGGATCTAAAACCGTAGCAGAAGGCAAGGAAGCCCTCCAAGGAGCCACTTAGGATGCCGGCTCGGGAATCGCACACTGAGAAAAGGACATTTAATTCAACCTGCTGTGCGGTAACAGGACCAGGAGACAATGGGACAATTAAATCGGAATGATGCCATCGAGCGCACACAAGAGGCTTCCCTACCACACTCCAGAGCAGGAACATTCTGTGACTTCCGATTAAAAGAAGAAGAAGAAGAAGAAAGGACAACAAGCAGAAAACGAAAAGCTTGTTGACAGAAGCATGAGGTCATTTCTGAGCGATCGCGGCCTTTCGGTAAAGAACACATCAAGATGACAAAGAAGTCAAGAAGTGACCGACGAAGTTTTTCCTCCATCTGCATCCTGACTTTTATTCCTTTAACAGAAAGTACTGGATCCAGACAAAGGGGACACTGGATGGGACTTTAACTAAAAGCAACAAGCCGGGGTTTAAGTGTACGTCCCCGGCTCCCAAACACAACTGCGTATTAGAAGCCTTGGGGACAGAGAAAGGACCTCCCTGGCTGCACTGTCAACCAAGGCAGTCAGAGTCTCTGGCGGAACAGGATACAGGTGTTGGCGTTTACTAAATTCTCCAGGTGACTCTGACGGGAAGACAAATTCGCAAAACGAGGCTTTCGCGGACGCGACTCACGTCCAGACCCCATGCACCCCTGGTGGTGTTTGCTTCTTTGAGAAAACCTGTGTTTCAACCAAACAGACTGGCACGCAGGCTGAAAAGCCAAACCACGCATATTACTGCAATAGCAACCGTGCCATGCGACATGGAATCTGTACCCCCAGCGATCCGCCGGGACCACGCCTGTCCCCGGAGGTGACCCAAGAAGACCTTTCGGGTTTTCTGCTCAAAGGAGTCTCCATCACAGCTCTAGACAATATTTTGTGCTCCTTTGCCTTAATACATGTCCTTCAGATATTATCTACAAACGATCTGTGGGCCGCCACCACCCCACCTGCCTGTCTGCTCCCGGTGTCCCAAATCCGTCACCACGCAAGCCGGTGATATCGCTGTGCGGCGCCAACGTGACTGGAACCATGCACTTCATGGCCGCTCTGGAGCTAAGTGCTGCCCTCCAAGAACATCTCCTTTCTTGAGTGACCTGTTTTCTGTGGAGGCAAGAACGGCCTCAGACCTTCATTTTCACGCTCTCTGGGAATCTACTGTTCCATTTTTCTAAAAAGTTCCCACCGAACGAAAGGCCCGTGTCAGGTACCCTTTTCCACGGGGTCAAATGTCCCCAGCGGAAGCCAGCGGGCCAGCTCCCGTTAGCTCCAGCGTTTCTCGAAAACCAGGACTTCCCGTTCGTTATTTATTCAGCTAACTGGACAGGTCACGAGCCAGCTTTCCGAGAAAGAGTGGGAGAAAGGTCATTTTTCGGAGACCCTGCACGAGTTGAAAACGTCCTGACTCTGACTTCTGATCTGGATAGAGGTGGCGCTTGTCAATTTCTCTCTGTCTCCCAATCTTTGGTAAAGACTTGGAAGGGTCCCCTGCCATTCTAACGCTTGATTATTCACGGATTTTCTTTTTCTTTCTTTTTTTTTTTGTTTACTTGTCTTCTAACCACTCTGAGGACTCCAAGTTCTCAGGACCTTCTCCGCGCAGCCGGCGACGTGAAATTTCGTCACAGTGGGGTTGGCAGTCAGTTTCATTTCATTTACATGATTGGGTCACATAAGCCCGGGAGCTCAGACCTCTCAATGCTGAGGGAAATTATTTATAAGCCGTTTCTGCCTCTTTTATTCTATGACATCCCTCTCTGTAAACACTGCTGAGGTGATGAATGTCCACCTTGAGGCTTAATTTTCGTTCCTATTTGGTCCCATCTCTTTCTCATCAAGCTGCCTCCACAGGAAATAGCCTCATAGGTATTTTACAATATAACGTTTAAATATGGCTGTTAGGTTACTTTTTTCAAAGGAGTCCCATATATTTTTTAAAAGATCAATATTTTTGGCACATTTCCCACAAGTTATAGATTAGAATTTTTTCCCATGTTTTCTAGTTGGTGCTGTGTATATTTCCTCTAGATAGATTTTTTCCTGGCATTTTTTTTTTTTAAGACTCTGTATGGGAGGCCACCAGAGACGATGTAGGATGCTAGGCTGCTGTCTCTCCTTTGAGAATAACTTCTGTGCGGGTAGGCAGGGACCTTAGCCGACGGATGTGTGTGCAGTGAATACAGAACTTACCCAATGACCTTCAAATGCTATTTTTGAACTTCTTTTCACTGCCCGTTCAGTTTCCCCATCAAAGGTACCCTCCGATACTTCTCTGTACAACTCCAGTGGCTTTCAGCTTAGGGAGACGTCGGGGCAGGGGGCGGGGGGAAGGAGCAACTTGCCATAATTATGCAAAGGGTATGAAGCTCCATAGTTTGCAGTCTGGGTGCTCAGTCCCTGTTCCCTAACCCTCTGGCCCCTGGATCTTTCTCTCCTGGGTGAAATTCCGCCAAAAATAAACTTTTCATTTTCTGTGGAGTAGGAGAAAGGACCACACTTTGCCACACAGGATGCAAACATAGGCTCTAACAGAAGGTCAATTGAGCTTAAAGTTTTGGAAGAGGTACATAAAAAAAAAAAATGCATGTATTCAGTTGAACCTGGATAAACAGAAACATGGAATTCTCTGCCATCAGGGAGATAATTTGTCTCATATGTAATTCAAGGACTTGCTTTAAAAAAATACACCATCAAGAAAAATGATAGGATAGCAGAAGATTGGGTAGCACTACACCCCCTTGAAGTAAGAAGACTGCCCTTCATGAGATGTAATTCACTACAGTGGATGAAATGCTTTCCAACGTCATTTAATAAATAGGCTGATCCTGAACAAGCCAGATCCTGTCTGATCTCAGAAGCTAAGCAGGGTCGGACCTGGTTAGTACTTGGATGGGAGACCACCTAGGAAGACCAGGTGCTGTTGGCGTAAAAAACAAAAAAAAATAAAAAAAATTAGGGATTGTAAGCTGACAAGGTCCTTGCAAGCTCTGAGGTCAACTAAAGGTTGCCTCACCTAAAAAAAAATATATATATATATATATTTCTTTATATATATATATATATATATATATATATATATAAAATATATATATTTCTTTATATATAAATATATATATTTCTTTATATATATAAATATATATATTTCTTTATATATATATTTCTTTATATATATATTTCTTTATATATATAAAGAAAAAAATAGGCTGATCAATTTTTTTTTTCGCATACCATTTCATTATTTCCTGTCACACATCCGATCACAAACGATTTATTTTTTTCCTCACTTTTATCTGGCAGAGATACATCTCATACAGCTAGGTTAAAACAATTTTTAAATAAGAAATGGAGCTAAAAGTCAAAGCTTGTATAGAAAAATAAGGTGGCAGCAGGCGTGAGCCTGAGCGTACGGAACGCACGTCAACAGACATTTGCCAACATCCGGCTCCGAAGCTCCCCCTCCACCTTTGTCACCCAGTCAATGCAAGTCCGCAAGCTGTGTCCGGCCCGTCCGTCACATGTCTAAACGGCTCCTAACGGCCACTAAAGTCTCTTTCGGGGCCAGCGCTCTCTAATCTAAAATGAGTAGGAGTCTCATTTATACCTTTGGAGAACAGACCACCTAATGAAACTGGCCATTTGAAGGTCTCCAAACTAACTACCGAAAGTCAACAAATCTGCTCATGTGACTCGGCAGGGTGGCCCAGAAGTAGGGTGTCCTCCCAAGAGTCAATGCTCGAACACAGGAAATAACCATTGCCGCCAAGGTCACTGGCGCGTCCCTCCTAAAACTATCTTGGTTGAGATGGTGGTGAAATTAACGTTAATGCTGGTTGTCCCTTTCATCACCACGGGGTGACAGACACAAAGATGACTCTGAAAAGTATAGGAGAGACTGTCTTCCCATTTGCTGTTGTCCGCGCGAGAAACGCTATCCCCAAAATACGCCTGATCAAGCTCCTTGGGAAGCACGTCGGGACTGTCTTTGGGAGGATAATTTTGCTAAGCACGTTCTCATCCCCGATGTGCATTACTGTTTGAGAATTAAGAAAAGAAGTAGCTTCTTCCCTTTCAGAGGACACGACAATCAAGTATCTTCTAGCTGTTGGAGTCTTGGGTATTCGCCGGAGGAGTTGAAAATTTATGTCCACACAGAAACCTGCACGTGGACGTTTATAGCAGCTTTATTTGTCACTGCTGAAACCTGGAGGCCACCAAGACGTCCTCTAGCAGCTGAGTGAATAAAGACACTGTCATAGACAGAGAATGGAAAGTTATTAAGCGCTACAAAGACGCGAGCCACAAAGCCGCGCAACGATACAGAGGAACCTTAAAGGCGTTATGACTAAGTGAGAGAAGCCGTCTGGAAAGGCTGCACACTGAATGAGTGCCACTCTAGGACATTCTGGAACGGGGAAAACTATGGAGACGGCAAAAAGATCCATGGTCGCCAGCGGGAGGGACGGGGAGGGACGAGTAGGTGGAGCACAGAGGATGTTTGTTTGGGGCAGAGACACTACTCTGTGTGACACTGTCATGGCGGCTACATGTCATCATCCATTTGCCCCAACCCACTGAACGCAGAACATCAAGACTGAACCCTAATGTAAACTACGGTCTCCGGGTGATGACGATGTGTCGCTGCAGGTCTCATTAGTTGTGACAAAGGCACTGTGCGGTGCGGGTACTGACGGGGGGCTGACAAGGAGGTGTCTGGAGAATTTCCGTACCTTCCTCTCAATCTTACTATGAACCTAAAACTCCTCTTAATTAAAACACCAGAGTTACAAAAACAAAGATTTATTCAAATAAACAAAGTATTTATGTCCCCCCAGAAATCAGTGTCATTTCAGAGGCATCAAGGACAGCCAACAGCAGCGTTTCAGGCTGAGCTGCGAAAGCTCGTACATGCTAATAACCGAAAAACAGCAAACTACATCACAGGGCTGTCCCTGGGTTCTCAGGAGGGACCCCTGGCCGACCTGCCAGCTCCCTCACTTAGAGGCAGCAAGTGCTACGGCCCCATTTCGAATCACAGGGACAGCACCAAAGTTCGGGGCCCAGACACTTGCAGAGAGAAGATGCATAAGGAAGCAGTTCATTCCTCACTTACAGGGCTGAGACGTGGGGTCCCTTCTCCCGTCTTCCTAGGGACATTTCTTCATTATCGCCCATCGTATGACGGTTATAATGCTGAAGGCACAACCATCTTTTTAGAGCACGTGGGAAATGACTAAGTTAACATCTTATCACCAAGATCGCTTCACGTTTTTAGTAAAACCACCTTATTTCATCCTAGAAAAAAATGAGCGTGAAGCTTAAGGAAATATGTTCGATTGACAAAGTCTTTTTAAAAAGAAACTTAAGAGAGAACAAAAGTACTGAGATTTCCACGGCAGAGAGCCGTAAACTAACCCTCCCTCTGTGAAACCACATCAAAAAGCAAACTAGGATTTAAGTGTCCAAGGGCAGTTAGATGTATCTGCTTATTATAGATACCTAACATCGAATATATTCATTTATTGTCTGTTAACATAAACGGTAACAGCGGATCTCAGTTAAAGAAACAAATACCTGTGGCTATGCCATTCTTCAAAACAAAAACAGATCAGAGTTACTATAAACTGCAGTTAAGCCACATGACCTTCAGAAGGTCTACACTGCGAACAGCGTTTGTTTGTTTTTTTTCCACGTTCACTTTTATTTATTGATGTTATTTTGAAAGCGTTACTTTTTAGTATCTTCCCTGGAGCAGACTCATCTCCACCAGCACAAGGTGATCAGCCTGTTTCCACATTTTTCTTTAAATGAAGGGAAGGGAAAGCCCTCTTGGGGGGTGGGCGGGGGGTGGACATTGCATTACGAGGGAGTGGTATTTTGCTTCTCTTCCTCAGAGCGACAGCAAGGATCTCTCTCTGTGCTGAGGACAAAACTTAATCACTTTTAGCAGATGGTGCCAAGCACCCTCGAGGGGTCACGACTTCCTTGATAATCTACAATCATGTGCCTGAGCACAGACACACCTAGGAAGACAGGAATGCAAAGAATTTACAAGAGACAACAAAGGAGGGAGACTCTCTCTAAACACAGTCTTAGTCACTACGCTTTTGCTATGAGATCAATTCGATCGATGATGTTTGGGGCGTTGTGTTGGCTGGGCTGGTGGTTACAGCAATACTAGATATTTCCTGCACTCGAGGGTTTTGTGTTGTTAAGGGTGGAAAATTTTCAAGCGAGCAAACTAGCTAAGTCAGCTACAGGGAAGAAATATCTTTAGATATCAGAAGTTGTCCTACTTGCTTGTGTGTGGTTTAGGAAGTGTATTGTATAAAATATGTAGATGGCCAATGTCTGCTTCTGTAATCCATTTACTTGTTAATTAAGGGTGTTGTTCCAGGCAAAGATATGCTAACAGCCAGCTTCCACTTCTGTAATCTGCTGGCTTGTTCAGGAGACCACCAGGATATGGTCTTGAGCTTTATCAGCTGCCTCCTCTGAAAGCTCAGGGCTGATCTCCTCTAGCCCTGCGTGATAGAGAGTCAGTCGCCGGCCGGCTAATAAAGGCTCATAATTAATCTCGATTGGCTCCGTGGGTCTCAGAATCGTTCGCGCCGTAACATTGTGTGCGTGTGTGTGTGTGTGTGGCCTGGGAGAGAAGTCAGACATGTAAGAAAAGAGGCAGGGGAATGTTTCCATGGATGTGCTTTCTTAAGTCATAACCAATGACGGGGGGGTGACTTCCCTGAGAAGTGACACGTTTGGGTGAAGGTGGAGTCGTGACACAGAACATGGTTTTTTTTTTCAGGAACTCAGCGCCACGAAGGATGTTCGCTTGAGGGGCGGCAGCATTTAAAAGAAGAGACACAGGGGTCCCGAGCTGGGGAGAGGATTTTGGACTGCCTGGGTGAACCCACCGTAGTTACGAGGTCCCCGGAGGAGGACACAGAAGACACACACAAACCAGCAGTTTGCGGGGCCCGGAGCCCAGGGATGCTGGCAGCCTCCAGAAGCTGGGAATGGCTGGGAAATGGATGTCCCCTTAGAGCCCTGCGGACACTTTGCTTCTTCCCAGACATCCGGCCTCCACCACTATGTATATTCATGTGCCTTGTTCAAACCAGTAAGGTTGTGATCATTTGATACGACAGAGTAGGAAATTGATACATTGGGGAAAGAGAAGAAACGGAGGGAAATGAACTGTAACTAGTCTCTCAAGAATACAATGGTCAATAATATTGTCATAACCATGTGTGTTGCCCTGTGGGTACCAGACTAATTGGAGGATCCCTTCTTAAGATATATAACTATCTCAGCACTATGCTGTACACTTGAAACTAATCTAAAATAATACCATCGACTGTCAACTGTCACTGAAAAATAAAATAACTAAGATCGGACAAATCAAATAAAAAACAAAGAAAAACATAATATTGGGCCAATGAATTATATACAATTATATGTGGTATCAGATGGGTACTAGACTAATTGCGGAGATCACTTCATAAGTTATATAAATGTCTAATCACTATATTGCATACCTGAAACGAATATAAGTATCGTATGCCAACTATAATTTTTGGGGGGAAAAAATGGCGACTGAGACATAGAGACCCAACGTAAGACGGGACCACGGGAAGGTGCCTTTCTGATGCTATAGAGCAGCCCTGCATTTCCAGACACGGGGCTCTCAGGAAAAATCGATTTGCGAGAGTGTCAACAGGTGCTGTGTGGAAGACTCTGGTGGCAAAGTGTATATTATAAGAGAGTTTGCTTTCTAAGCCCCGAGAAGTCAACGCATCGCGAAATTCCTTTTCCAAAGCAGTTTAGCCATTTTAACACAAACAGCATTATTCCAATTTCTCCTTTAGATGTAATAAGATCAATTAACTGATCTTCAACTACACCCCAACAAGATGGCATCGCTGTGGAACGTGCCTTCCGATGCCATCCGTGCACTCGGAAAGGCTACGAGAGAGCTGACTTTATCCTCAAATCGAGCCCATTCTGGTCAGATGTTCCTGAACGTCAGGAACGGGTTTGTTTAGATGCTCGATGCTGCATTATTTCAGAGACCTGTTCTAAGACTTCGCCACAAAAATAGTAGTCATTTAAAAATGCCGAAGAAAGTCATGAGGATAAAACATGCTTAGTACCGTGATTGCAAGTAACTAAATGTTTAAACTATTATCGCACATTTCCAAACACAAAATAATAAATGACAATTATTCAACTTTCAGCTCCTGTTCCCGCTTGTTAACTGACGTTTGAGCATCTATTTGGCTTAGTCGTTTTAAAAATGCGACTTATGATGTCTGATCAAAAGAATGAAATTAGTTCAGACTTTTCATTGACTGATGATTATGGAAGGCTAAATGCAAATACAATGAGACCCCCAAAAAATAGAGGAAAAAAAAAAACACCCGTTACGAAACTTTGAATCTGTAGCTGACATATTTCTCGTTTTAAAGTGTACCGTCATTACGAATCAGCAACTTTTGAAAGGTAAGAAATTAATGAGGATGTAGAATGGTCTTCTTCTGACACCATGGCCGATGACCTGGCCAACTTGTATCTGTTCTCTTTCTACCCAGAACGGAACGATTTGAACAAACCCATCAATTTACCAGTAAAAGGACAAGTAAAAGACCCATCATTCCCCAAGGCAGGCTTAAATTTTCTATATCATGGGGAAGGAAATATAGCAGCTAAAACTGTAGTCCGTCTAGAAGACTTAATTCCAGATAAGTCGATGCTAAAGAATTCATATTTTTCTGTGCACGTACAGGACACCAGAACAAACACTTGGGGGAAAATCTGTACAATTTACACTTCATTGCGTCTGAGCTGCTATTCTCTACGAAAAAAAAATATAAATGTCATAAGACACTGTGTTTATTTCCTTCCTGCACCCAGGTTCACAAAATTCAAGGAAGAAAAATAACACCTATCATCTTTGACTGAAAGGCATAAGTGTGGTTTACGAAAACATAACGAACAAGGGCCATTTTTTTCTCCATCTTACATTAAAGCATCAGAGAACGATTTTCTGCACAACGGAAAAAGAGCAGTGTCCACTCAGAGGCCGGTCGGTCACCTCTTGACCAATACGTAGGGGAGCTTCAGGTGTGGGATGGTGAGTTCCCAGAGCTGGACCAAGCTCACATCACCAAGGGTCACTTCCTCCAGCGCTCAAGGGACAGGAGGAGGTCTGAGGACAAGTCCAATGTCACCAGGCCACTTGGCCAGCTAAGCCGGAACGAGACCGCCTGCTGCTGGCTTCCAGGAAGTGCCTGTTTCACTTCCTGTTTAAGGACCACGTGGCACACACGAAGCTGCACTCGGCACACCGCCTTTGCGGAGACTCTGCAACACGCGGTGCCCTGTTCTGGGCCCCGTGAGAGTGACGGATGCTTCTCTACGTCAATCTCCAACTGCAAAAGGTCCTGTGAGGACATGGTGACCGCTGTGCTAGTCCATGATTTTCCTATAGATTAGGGGACATGCCGCCTCGGTAAACCCTAAGTATTATACCCCTGTCATCGTATGTCACGCTTCGGTACATTTATACTTAGGAACACAACGGAAAATGCCCAGCAGTCGCTGTGCAAAAGACAGGAAACAGAATATAGTCAAGGGAGAATGTTAGACTGAAGATCCTTAATTATCTGCAACTGAAATGTATTTTGCTAATATTTACTATAGGTCCACAGAGCACCGGGGGTAACATCCAACGACCTGTCAGAGAAAGACAGAACAATTCCACTGCCCTATGAACATTTATCACCTACTCCCAGGAGGCAGGCTGAGTCAGGATTACCTCGCTGTCAAATTCTCACACACGCACACAGACGCATATACACAGACACACACAGAATCAAGAAGCTCCCCACTTTTACCTGTAAAAACACGCTTCATTAAAAAGTTGGTGATCAGAACGAAAGACAGTGACCACTGGTCCTTAATCAAGCATCCTGCTCTTCGATGGTCTAGGTGATGAAACAAGTAACAGGCACATGACGAACCCCGTCATCACGATGGTTTCCCATGATCAATCGCCCTAATTATGAGCCATATCCGTCACGATCAGAGTCACTGTAATCTGTCACGAGAACAGCCGGGGACAGCCCACGCTAATCGGCATGTGCCAGCTGGATCACGTGTGTTTTAGGCTGACGACGGCCATCAGCTCTCGCCGTGGAGCATGCAAGTTCCACGTGTGACATTTCAGAACGCTCTAAGACCCCGTTCATCCACACGCCCCAGATTCCACGTTACGAACGCCGGCTCCGTGTTTGAGAGCTTGTAAAGCCTGCACTAATAAAATTCCTAACCTGAAAGCACATATCTCTATCATCAGTAACGTTTTGTGATATATATTCATCTTCATTTCTCATGTGCAGATCCCAGACGTTTACCGTGACCTGTCCCACTATCCCACAAAGAATCGCACCAGATGTGTCATAAAGAGTCAAATAAATATCTTAGACTTTGCAGGTCGCCCAGTCCCTGGCACCGCCGTTGAACTCTGGCACTGCGGTGTGAAACTGGCTCGAGCGGACATGTGAATGCAAGCGTGTGGCCGGCTCGAGAAAATTCCACTTGTGAACGGAAGTGACTGGCCCACAAGCCACAGCTGGCGCACCTTCCACTAGGACACGTGGCATAGTCACTTACTCAAAGTGACTTTATGTGCAATATCGGCATACTGCATAACTGATAAGTAGTATAAGATTATCTACTCAACTAGATATAGCTGATCTTTATTTTTTCCACCCTAAAATATATTGTTTTGGCAGAAAAGAAGCATTAAACTAGGAAAAAAACTGGCAGTATAATACTGGTAACAAGGTAAACAATCATGGATTTGGGGACTACTTACAAAAAAAGGATCAAGGAAGCTCAAAAACAAATTATTTATATTATTTTATTACTATATTTACGGTATGTATATTTTTATTACGATTATATTTATATATTTAAGTATATCTCAGTTCTTGTACTAAATTACTATATCTACTCGATGTCCCTCTAAATCACAAAATGTTTAATGAAAGATTCATTTGGATTATGTGTTCAAAACTAAGTAGAACATAAAATATCTCAGTGTTCAAAGTTATGAGCCCCTAGGAAAATTCTGGTCACCAGAACCTTCAGCATCCTATTAATTGAGTTCCATACAATACTTCCTGATTTTTGGTTCATGCGTTGATCCTTTCACTTAGAAATGAAAATCATGGTTTCAGAAGTGCCATGAAGGCAGGCTTTCTTGGTCATCGGTTTTGAATTGAATTAAGCCACCCTTGGAATAAAACAAAGGAATTTCTAGCATGAGTTTACCAGGACCGACCCAGGCAACTATAAAAATCCACTGTTAAAAAAAAAAGAATTCTTTTAACAGGTAGTATAAAACCAGAAAGTGTTCCTTCAACCTTCTATAGGAAATTTGGCTACAAGGGTATAAGCTGAAATTTTAAAGAATTCAATAGACTTAATGAATTATTCGTATTTCCTAAGCAGCTGGTTTTTTTTTTATTTATAATCACAGATTCTTCACGGTGAAAAGGATATGAATGCATGCCGCTCTGTTCTTTAAAGCATCAGAAGCCCATTGTCTAGATTCCACATGGAAGTGAAATCATACGACATTTGTCTTTCTGAGTTACTTAGCATAATGCCCTCTAGGTCTACCCACGTTTTTTTTTTTTTTTGCAGATGGCAAGATCTTATCCTTTTTTATGGCTGAGCAATATTCTATCGTATATAGAAATTGCCTTTTCTTTATCCATCTATCCACTGATGAACACTCATGTTCCCTCCATATCTCGGCTATTGTAATCAACGCTGCAATGAACGTATGCATGCACATGTCTCTTCGAAGCAGTGTTTTGGGTTTCTTCGTAGGAATGCCCAGATGTGGGATTATTGGGTTCTCCTGTGTAGTCGTGGGCATGGAGAGCAGAGCATGGGAAGTGTGGTCAGTCGTCCTGTAATAACTACGTACTAGATTGACCAGGGTCATCCCATCGTCAGCTATATAAATGCCTAATTTCTGTGTTGTACGCTCAAGACTAATAGGACGCCGTATGTCAAAGGTAATTGAAGAATAAAAACAAAAATTTTATTAGAAAGAACGAAAACGAAATAAAATATCACAATTCTGATCAGCCAAAACTAGCTGCTTAGCAGCAGATCTGGATGACAACAAAGACGCCCAGTTCACAGGCCAGTGTGTTTTTCCACTACAGCCGGCACCGCCTGTGACAACCGCAGCAGTGAGTGTCTGGAGATGCCACTGCAGGAAGAGTGATTTATCGCTTGTGCTTCATCCTCTCAAGCCATCCCAAAGATACCGCACAGGAAGGTCCAACCTAGGGCCACATCTCACCAAGGGCCACCCCTAACCTTCACCCCGAAGCATCGCCCCCACTGGAGTGGCCGTCAGACACTTGCACAAACACGCCGAGAACGGCCCGTGGTGTCGGATGCAGGCTGAGCCCACGCGCGTGGGGTCAAGTCAATACGAAAGCTGCCTGCAGACAGACGGACTCATTCCCCTGCCCTGACTATGCACTTCCTAGAATGTGCCCGTTGGGTTTCATGATGGGACCTGTCATACTGTGACTGTTGAGTGCCGCGCGGCTCTGAGCCCCCATGCCAGGCCGATGACGAAGTCTTCTCCTTGGAACTAGGAAAGGCCGGCGACACTAAACAGAGGGCCCCTTGCTCCGCGCCCAGGGAAATGGTTGTAACCTGCACTGGGTCGCTGTCGCCAAGGCTGCGTGTGTGCAGAGGGATTCGCAAGCTCCCGGGACTTCACGCCTCGGTTACACACTCATGCTCCCTCGCAGGGGGAAATAAAGACGGCCATTTAAAAAAGAAACTCTTGCCCGATACCTAAGACAAAGGGATGCGTGTAAGGTGTCGCCACCGATCATTTCGTGGTCGGCGTGGGGAGATATGTGTACGCCCACCGAGTACGTGTGACGAAATGGGTAAATCTGTGTATACAAGACAAAAACAGCAAAGTAGGATCGTCTTGCGAATTGGCATGTGGATGACCGAGATGGGGAACGGATTCGTCTTTGCTGATTCGTTACAAATTACCTTTGAAAAAAGCTTTAAAAACTAGCATTTTGTGTGTGTGTGTGTGTGTGTGTCATGAAGTATAAAGAGGAGTTTGGAAATCAAACGTGATGGGAATAAGAGTTCAATGAAGGACATGAGCTGGTCGCCCTTACAGAATTCGGGAAAGCTCCACAGGAGAGACGTGGCGAGTCCGTGCTCTGTGCTTAAGAGACGCTCAGAGCCGTTTGCGGTCTAAGCCGCGGCACTCAAATCGATCAGAAAATCAGTAAACAACCCGTAGTTCATCGATATCATCATAAATCCTGCCTCAGCGGAGCTCGACTTGACACCTGAGCCACGAAGAGACAAACAATGACTGGAAACTTAATAAGTCGCATCCTTTCAGAAATTTACGTATGACGTGGAAAGGCCCAGATTCGCATTGTGACATATGTACATTGAGATTGCTCACAACCGTAATGCATAAAAGTGTCTTTTCTACTCATGTCCCATTACGCAGGCTACACTCTGTTTCTGGTTCCCAGATGCAGAGGAGGATCCTGTGGCCTCAGTGGGCCCTCAGCCTGTGCTGGAAGTGCGCGCCTGACACATGGGTCCTACTCCGTGGGCGCAGCCAAAACAGGGTACAATGACATCCTGAGACCACTCAAATACTTTAGCTGTAAACCGGATGGGGCCTCCAATGACCAACGGGTCCACGGCTGAGTTTCAGGGGAGTTTACACAGATGGGTCAGATGATAACGGACTGGTTTATGAGACAGGCTCTGCCTTGTGGCTGTGCACACGGTCAAAGAATTCTCACGGGACCCTGCATTTTCAACGCGCGCCTTTATGTGCACTCCAAATACCTCTGAAATCACCGCGTGCCCGTCTATTTGTTCACTGCAAATAGATGTTTTAAAACTATTGTTACCAGCAGTCTACCCTGAAATGCAATCGCCAGATTACATTTAACTGTACATGCGGCCATAAGTGAAGTCAAGGGTTGGTTCTGTCACTTACCATTCCACCGTTCTTCTAAGAAAAGGCCTTTAAGAGTGACTCCGTACCAACTCTGGGCTTCACTCCCATGTCAGCACACGTTTCTCCTACGAAAAGACGAAAGAGAAACACATTGCTCCTCTCAGTCAAAGACATGGCGGACGCTTCACAAGCAGAAGTACACTCCTCATAAGCTTTCTTTTGGGTAGTGACAAGTACCAGCCAGTGATGGTGGCATAGAGTCATTCTTCCCCGGTTGGTTGCCTGATAATTCAAGCAATTGAGGAAGAGAAGCGACACGTGGATTCTCTCACGAACCATCCCGTCCACACTCGACGTGAGAATCCAGAATAAAAGGAGACTTTGAGGTGACCAACACACATCACCTTGGCAGTAGGCTGAGCATCGTTCACTTTTTCTGGAAGATGATAATTTAGGGCAGGTCTACGCTCAACCTAGCTTATTTAAATTAAGAATTTAAACTCCTTCCCAAATTTAATTTGTGAAAAAGCCAATGCACACTGTGTCAATCATTTATTTCCAAGAAGGAATCGTGAGGCTGCAGATTTGTTCCCCCCTCCGCCCACATCGGTGGGTCAGAACGCACAGGATGAAACGCTGTATCTCCTGTATCTCCTGCGACGAATCTCATCTGCTTGGTCGGCAGACCACGTGGCACCGTTCCTGTGACTTCACGGGGCGATCTTCTCTGTAAAGGACGCGTCTCTCTCCCGACACTGCTCACGCTACGTACAAACGAGAGCCGTTGATGGGGCAGGCGGCTCCTTGCGAGGATTTCTGGCCGAATCCCCACGTGCCTTTGACACGTACCGAGCAGAAGGGGAGGAAAGACTTCTCCTTGGAAAGAACCCTGCTCACCGATACCAGTTCTGGGGTGAGGGGGACCGTCTCCACGCCGGTGGTCTCTACGTCAGGGAGGGAGGTCTCCATCCATCCTGCTGGCCTCCCCTGCCACCTCCGGGTCTTCCCTTAGAGGTGCTGGTCCCTATCCTCAGCACACACCACACAATCTCTGGTGCCAGGCAAGCTTAAGTGTGTGCTCCATACTTTTTATTTCTTCTCGGACGATACCCCTTTCTGTGTGAACTCACACCATGATGCTCTTTCTGACAGCTTTCTGTATGAGAAGCTGACGCCCCACCACTGACGACTCAGGAGAAGGCCGTGGCCCTCTGTTACATGCCATTTCTGTTCGTATCGACAAAGAATTGGGATCAATACTCCTCCACTCAAATTGTTACTCTATTTTTCTCACTCGTTCTGTGTTCCATGATCCTTTGCAGTCCACGGTGTACTAAGCCTCACATCGTGTATTTAAAGCTAAATTATAAGATATGGTCATGGGGTGAATAAGATATTTTGAAGGTTAAAGAATAAATTCTCTAGATTAAAATACTTCGTGATTTTACCATTAAATTTGGACTATTATAGAAGGCCTCGAGACAGATAAATAAGACTACAAAGAGCTCATCATTTTGAAACGAATACAAAATTACATACTGTAATCTGTTTTCCCATAAAACTATATGCTCTGCCATATAAATATCATTTGTGAAGACTTACAGTATCCTTCGGCTACCGATTCACCTATAAAAGCTTCTTTTAAAAACAAATATCACCTACGATGATTTGATATTAGTCAAGACAAACCGATATTGATGAATTACCCATGTATTGGCAAATGTTACCATAAAAATTGTGTATCTTTAATGGAGCCTTAGCGTGCAGAGAACAGACTGCTCAAAGCATGCATACCTTCGGAGGCATATCAGACGTGGGAGCTAAGACGGATGTATTCCACGCTACGATGATGTCTGAAGGAAGCTTCTCCACATAATTACATCTTTACCACTTGAGATTTGGGGGTTCACCGAGGCCTTTAGAGCCATTCCAATGAGTCCTGGTTAGTAGCTCAAAAAGATACCTAGAACATAAGACATAAAGATATGATTATTTTCAAATCGATGTAGCTCTGACTTTTCGATACGGCACCGTTATGATTTGATTTCCTTGTACCTAAATGATTTCCAATGCATATGGCCTAGAAATCCTGCGTGCTTTCATTTCGCGAGTGTTTGCTGAGCAAAGACCTTGAATGAGACAGACAGAAAAGGATTTGCGAGGACGGATTCTGACACGGAAGCCTTGCGGGGCTGCTGGTCTTATGAAGGAGACAAAGCAAGGACTTGTATATAATTGCGTGAACTCCTCTACCAGTGATATAGGAATAGAGTGTCATGCTCCGAGAGGTGACAGCTCTGAGAATGTCTTAGCAGACGGCCTCAAAGAGGATCTTGAGAGAGGAGGAAGAGAAGGGCCATAGTGTTCAGACGATAGTCTCCAGAAGCAAGAGATGGAAAGTGTAAACAGACTCCCCAGGGGCCTCGACAAGTCTGCGACATGATTATAGCTAAAGGTCCCCAAGGCACTGACATCTTCCATGATTCCAGTGTCTGCATGAGGACTTGCACGAACATACACAGAAGCAGGACAATATAAACTTAGTTTTAACCTAAAGAGATTTCTGAGGTATTTTTAAGTTAAAAGAAAAACTAGGATCATTCCTTCTATATGTAGTTTTGAGTCACAATGACCTGCTAAATTTCTAAAAGAAAGATGGGAGGGACAAGTTTTAATTTGGGCACATTTTCTTGAGGAGCTAAATTTGCTCAGGTGAGAAAAAAAACTTATCTCTAGGGGTCATCCTGGATATTCTTAGATGTGTATATAAATGTTCAAATTAACATAGATTACCTTACTTTGCACCCAAATTTATCTAATCCAAATTTTATCTCCCATGTCTCAAACAGAACCATCTTCCAGACTATATCCGTTTCTGAAAAGAAGCATATTTAACAAAATATCTGTTTCTATCTAGGATTTGCTCCCAATTTTTTTTTTTTACGCAATGTTTAAGTGGTTTAATTTTTAGCATTATGAAAGTCAAGAAAACAACACAAAAAATTTCAATTTAGATTTTAAGAGGACTTTAAAATATATATAATCAATTTTATACAAATCTACTCCACTTAAATCATCCCACCATTCTAATGAACTCTTAAGAAATTCATTTCTTGTCACAGCTAATTTGGGCCCAAACTTTTACAACAAAACTAAAAAAGTACGTAGGTTCATCCATCCAGCAAACAGTGGAAACACTGAGTACTATACAGCACGTTAATAGCTTCAATGTAAGACTAAATGATCAAGCTCCAAAATCTGTAACATTCCTAAAATGTACCACTGTCCATTTTCTAGGCATGGGACATTTGACAAAGCTTTTCCACAACACTGTCTTTTAAAAAAAAAAAAAAAAACAGAATAAAATTGTAATAACTCTAGGGGCATGAATACCGGCAAAGAAGATTTTAAAGGATAAGTCAGCATTTGGAACTAAATAAGGGAAATATATTGAATGATGCATGTATTTTCAGTACATTCTTCTAGTTTATAAACGCTAAACTGAGCAACCAAGGAAAACACACCTCCCCGTCAGTAAAAGACGAACTCTGTCCTACGACAAACTGGCTTAATGATCAAAGGTGCTCTCTGCTCATCGTCCCTCCGGTTAGCTACATGACTAGGAAAACTGTGATGGCTGCATGGTGAACACTGGTCCTTAACACTCAACATTTGACCTTCTCGTTCATTCATCGAATACCAAGAGACTGTCTTACAACTAATCGCTTTTTCAAACAATACCCAATGAGCACCTCATCTATGCCAGAGTCACGAGAGACACATTTTTAGAGGAGGCAGGAAACCATTAAACACACAGACGTGTAGACGAAAAATAAACAATGTTTCCAAGTATGGGTAAGCCCTGGGAAGGAAGGAAAGAGTGGACTAAATATGAAAAAAAAAAATGAGATGATACAATATACTTGAAGTGGGGGAAGGCAGAATGTTGCAGGAGGGCAGGGTAAGTGACACGTGCAAATATTCTGATTTGTAGGGGCTTGGTTGATGACAACTGGTATACCAGGAGGGCAGTAATCAAGAGGACAGTGAGACGGAGCTGAGGACAAGGGAAGGAGCTTATTGAATAAAACCGAAGATCAATGAAAGGAATTTGGGGTTTATGTGAGTGTTAATATGAAGCCACCCTTCATTAAGCATTTAGACTAAGGAGGAGGACCATTATTAGATCAAAAATTAATACCAAGAGGCTGCTTGTGATGCTTCAAAAATGCCTGAATTAACTTATGTATTTCGCAAACACCTGTAGAGGTAAGTACTCTCTTCGTAACTCTCTAAGAGAGGAATAAATTGCAGCATGGAAGATCAGCTACTGAAATTCACACAGGTAGGAATTTTCTCATGTCCGAGTTAGGGATGAGGTATGGGTATCTGTTAATAGAAAATATATATATACTGGTCCCTGTCACTGGTTCCTGGCCCAGACAGAACTACCCGAACCCTTGTAATTTCCCAAGAAATAAGAGCACCAGGAGCACCTTTTGGTTCTAATATCGGGTCTTTGACACTCCCTGGTCCCTGACACAGCTCCTAAATCTCTAGGGACGTCCTGGATGACACAAACGCCTTCGTTCTAACGAGAGGACTCTGGGTGGGCTCCTGGATGGCTCCGGAATGGAGGCTCAGCAGCAGAAAGCCGTGGTCAGACTCTTGAAACTTCCGCCCCCACCCACATTCTCCAGGAAGGGGAGAGGAGCCGAAGAGGAAGTCATGTTGCACCTGCAAATGTGACGAAGCCTCCATAAAAATCCCACTGCGACCGAGTCCGGGGGGCTTCTAGGTCATCAGCGCACACACCTGTTGGGTTGGTCGTGCACCCCAACTCCACGGGGACAGTGCCCCTGCACCCAGGGATCCTTGTAGACCTCACCTTGTGTATGTCTTCAGCTGGCTGCTCATCTCTATCCTTTACCATATACTTTGTTAGATAATACGTTGAGAACATTAAGGAAACACTTTTCTGAGCTCTGCGAGCAAATGATGGCATCCGAGAAAAAGGTCACAGGGACCCCGGATTTGTGGCCAAGTTGGAGAGAAGTCGCGGGTGAGCTGGGCACCGACTACGGGCACTTGGCCTCTGAAATTGCTTGGCGGGTGTCGGGGAGTCCTGTGGGACTTCGTCCTCTACCTGTGAGGTCTGTGCTAACTCTGGTTACGGTTAGAACCGAATCGAATTGTAGGACACGCAGCTGGCGTCCCAGAGAATGACCTGGGGTGCAGGAAAAGAACCCACACGTCCAGCATCGGAAGGGGTGTCGAGAATGTGAGCGAAGGAGAAACACGTGAGTGTTTTTCCCAAGCAGCATGGGACAGCGCAATACGACAGTCTCCTGGGATGCAGGAGACACTAGGAAAGCAAGAACCAGGACCAGCCCTCCCAGAGATGCTCGGTTTGGATGGAACAGGAAGTCCCCAGAGACGTGGGGTGATGAAGGAATTTCCAACGGTGGGACTGGAGCAGGTGACGGAGGACCCCGGCTGCCTGCGGATGCCGTGCGCAGGGCACAGTCATCTTCTGCGACGTATTATTTACGAAGATAGAGCAGGACTCGTTTTAAAAATAGATGGGCGAACGGGAAAGGCCACAGATGGGACATTAGTAAGTAAATTTTAAAAAACATGACATGGGAAGAGAACTGAGGACATGGACCTCGTGTGTGGGGGGTGCTGAGTGCAGAAGATGCCACTCGCAGACGCACTCACTGCAGGGAGCGTAGCCGAGCTCTGCCGCCAAGGACATGCACGGATTTGGGGCACACGGAGTTTGGGTCTGGGGAGGTGACAAAGTTGAAGTTGTCCGACAGGCAACTTAAGAGCAGGACAGCGCTTGACCGAGAATTCGGGGCAGAAAGCAGAGACGCGGGGGTGTCTCGGGGAAGGCGCCTGCTACATCACAGGCAGATGCAGAGGTGTGTGGCAAAGCTTGGAAGCAGAGAAGGGGCCTGCTGCTGGAATTTGGGGAGCAACAGTATCGGAAAGCCAGACAGCCGGACAGTCGGAAGAGTTACTTAAAGGCGCAGAAAATCAGCAGAGGAGGACAAAACAGGTGCGTGTTTTGGAATTTAAAAAAGGAAAAAATCACTCAACAGAAGGACAATAAACACATGAGGGCGGGCGGAAACGCTGCACACAGAACGTGGGCTCTGCTGAAGGGTCGGCACCTCCAGGGCCCAGCTACACAACCAGCGGGGTCCAGGCGAGCTGTCGGAAAAGACCGCTGGACAGATGAGAGTAAATAAATCCGCGATTCTCATTAAGAGGTCCTTCTCTTAAGGTACCACGTGTCAGGACGTACGTAGGTTTTTGGAGAGCCGATGACAACGGTTGACAAGAGCTTGGTCATGAATACGTCAGACCCGTTTCAGAAAGAAAAACCACTATAAGCAGGAGAACAGGCGGGATTTAAAAAATAATGATTTTTGAGAGTCCGCCAAGTTCCTTAGAACCAGCGAGTTAACACGCTCTCCGTCAGCCTCACACATCTCTCTGTAGCATGTGACAACGTCCACCCGCCCACCCAACGTCTGAATCTACTCTGTCCCCCTAATTAAATGACGTCGCCTATCTCCCCAACCTCCGACGGTGCCATAATTGTCTTATTCTCTACCTAATATGCTGTGAGGACCACCTTTCCAGGCCCCTGTGCCAGTGTCCTGACCCCCGTTAAACCCAACCCCAGATCTCAAGTCACACTGCTGTCCTCAGGCCTTCAGGCTACCTCTACAGCTACCTGCGCC
The DNA here is from genome assembly GCF_902729225.1 of Pteropus medius. NCBI lineage: Eukaryota > Metazoa > Chordata > Mammalia > Chiroptera > Pteropodidae > Pteropus > Pteropus medius. The sequence continues at coordinate 461,468 of NW_024350396.1, forward strand.
CCGGTCACAGCCCCCACCATAAAATTGACATTCCATAAAAGATTCCGCTCTGTAAAGCCCCTGCTATGGCTCCCGCACCGCTGACAAAGTAACATCCACTGACGATTGGGTCCCGGCACCTATCATGCCCTGATTTCAATCGAATCATCCACACTCAACAGGCGGTTGAAATAGCACGTGACCCATCAATTCACTCACCACCTGCTCCACCTACGTATTTATTCTCACCCCCCTGCTCTTCCCGGAAGATCCTCTCTATAATATAAGACACAGGTCAGGAGCCACCGCCCTTGGAAAAGCTTCTGACATAGTCTCGCACGCAAGGTGGCACCTAATGGCCCCTAGCACCCGTATTAACACCCTCCTGCCCTACTCCTTCCAAATTAAGCCAGTTTTGCACCTGCAAGGTCAAGGTATAAAAGACGGTGGTTTTCATCCTAGGATGCCTCTTCTCCTGTTTCTCGTCACTCAGTCTACAGAAAGCCAACAGCCACTGCCACGTGACTAATCAATCCTGAGAGCGGCTCAGGTGGCAGAGAACTCAAGACCCCATTGACGGCCAAACAAGTGACATACTCTTAATGCCTTCGTCAAACGTCAGACCTTCTGTACGACTGGACTGCATGCACCGTAAGCCAGAAGCACTGAGCTGCGCAGCTCTTGAATTCCTGACTTTCAAAAATGTATGAGACAGCATGTATTTCCACTATTAAGCTGTGTTTTAGGGGTAATTTTGATGCAAAGATAGACAAAAAACTGTCCCAAGCGACGCAGCGGAAACTAAGGTTCTGTGTTTTTACTGTACTTTTGGAACGTGTGGAGGGCATATCTGGTAGGAGAGGCATTTTCTTCAATCACTTGTCTTCTCTCCTGGGACTGCGACCTCACTGGATGAGGGGTTGAATCTTACCTCTGTTTCTACGTCCTGCCTTTTCTAGCATGGTGACCTTCTCAAAATGAGATGTGACTATGTGGTTATCAAATGAACGAATGAACTATAGAAATATGGAAGAAAGGAAGGAAGGAAGGAAGGAAGAAAAGAAGGAAGAAGGAGAAGAAGGAAGGAGGGAAGGAGGAAGGAGGAAGGAAGAGGAGGAGGAGGAAGGAGGAGGAGAAGGAGGAAGGGAAGGAAGGAAGGAAGGAAGGAAGGAGGGAGGGTGAAAAGGTGGACGATTGGAGGGAGAGATGGTTGCAGCGATGGATGGATGGAGGGAAGCATGAAAGGGTGAACAGACGGATGAGTGGAGGCGGGTATGGAAGGGTGCAAAGGAGGATGGGAGGAAGGACGGGTGGGTGTGCGGGTAGACGGGTGGATGGCCACATGATGGTCCAGTCATGGTTTCTCAGTCTGGGAAGGCAGAATCGCTCCGTGTAGACTAGAATTACCAGAACATTCCTTTGAGAAAGGATGCGCCCTCGGATCTCACACCTGGGAAGCAATCTGCTGCCTGCCCGTGACGCTGGGGTGCTCGATTATGAGCCGATCGCTCGGAGGCGGCGGACGAATGACGTCTCGCACATCGAGGTTTGGTAGGGCCTCCGCCACGGTCTCCAGCCGGTGTTTACGTCCCTCACAGACCACCGCACGTGGCGGACACCCACTCTGTGTGCATGAGCTTGGAGGCACCAGGAGTGTGGAAACGTGAAAATAAAGTGTGCGTCGGGGGCGTGACGCTGAATGCCAAAAGCCAACGACGAGGCCCAGAGGTATCGACGCCACCTTCGTCCAAGCCAGACGTGGAGTCGAAAATTAAGCCGCTTGACTGTGGAAATGTAACCCGAAAAGACTGAATTGCAGGGGTTCCAGAGGCTCTGAGACCAGCAGCAGCCACTTCGTGTGAGAATTCACTCGAATCTCTGACTCAGAAACCCTAAAGCAGGGAGCTCGGCACCCTGTGATTAACAAGCCCCACCAGCCCCCCTGCCACCCCACCCCAGAGGATTCTGAGCCTCAAATCTGAGAAACACTACACTGGAAATTCTGCTTCCTGAGCTATAACGACTTAAGGGTTTAGGACTTTCTTCCAGTAAAAATCTTCCCTTTGTTCTGAAAAGGTCAGAGGTGAAATGGATGAGAATCGACCCCTAAACCACAGACGTACGGAGACAGCAACGAGGCGAAACGGGATCGGAAGCCGACTTTTTCAGGAATTCCTACCCCATGGAATTGTCAGCACCAGCTGTGAACGATGTGCCTGGTGCTTACATCATCATTTGAGAAGTGTGTTCACCTGCCAACGGACCACATCCTGCACGAGGACTTGACCCCTGGGGAGTCCGGTGACAGCCAGTCGACACCCACTCACCGCTCGACGCATGGAACATACGGCTGTGTTTCCAAAGGTTCTGACATTCACACCGCTGGGGAGATGTCAAAAGATCCCATGCATCCACTTCGGAAAGGTCGAGGACCATCTCCTCGGGGAGAAGAAGTCGTGAGTCGCTGTATGACGACACCCGGTCCACGTAAGCAGGGGAGGACAAACGCTTTGCTCACTGTTCCGCGTCGCTGTTTATGATCCAGGAGTCAGGAGTCGAAATCATGCCTGAGAAAACGACATTGCATGATGCTTCGTTGCGACATTGCATGATGCTTCCTTCCTCAGCATCGGACACGGGCGTCAGCAAGAGGCCCGGGTGGAAGGTGAGTCGTCCGGGAAGGTGAGCCGCCATACCCGCCCGCACATCTAATTTTAGTGCAGCTGAGGTCTTCCAACGTAAAGGCTGTGCTGTGCCTTTGTGGTCCAGCTGACTTCTGTCAACCTAGATGTTGCTGGCTGTGTCCATCCTGGGTTTTCAATGACGCAACTTCACGTTGCAGACCGCTTCTTCCCAGAGGGTGTCTGACATGTAACTGGGTCTAGATAAGTTACTTCAGAACAGACGTGGACCGCTGCTGTGTCCCTAACTGCTCATTTAAAAAAGTCGAGAGTCTTAATGACGATGCTCGTGGCTCTCGAATCACGCGGTGAGACCTGGAGAGGCCCAGGGATCCATCCAGCCCACTCATTTGAGGGACAGTTGAGGGATGTGAAGCCCCACGGGTTCCCATCAAAGGACCTCAATTAAAAAGGGGACTCCCCAACCCCCCTCCAGAAAGTGTGGAGGCTGTGAGAAGCCCTGAAGAAACCAAGCCAATCCCGGAGGACTAGTGTCCCCCAAGGCTAGGACGCGTCACAGAAACCGAACATATCTGGGCAGCACGTCTCAGCGGGGCGGGGGAGTCTGCCCTTCACCCCAGCTCCACCCAGGACTGCCTGTTTCACTTTGGGCAAGTCCGAGAGACAGTGGTGCATCTTGGTGTATGAGATGTGCGGGGCATCTGTGACAAGGGACCACAAGCTCAAGTACAACAGGAATTCAGTCCCTCACGGTTCTGGAGACCAAAGTCTTAAGTCAGGCTGTGGCAGGGCCGTGCTCCCCGCTGAAGGCTCTAGCGGAGGGTCCTTCCCGCCTCTTCCAGGTCCAGGGGGCTGGCGGCCAACCTCGGTGTTCCTTGGCCCGTGGCTGCCTCCTTCCCAACTCTGCCTCCGACATCACCGCACTGTCTTCCCCATGTGAGCTCCCCGTCTTCACGGTCTTCCCGCTCTGCGTGTGTGTCTTTCCCTGTCATTTTCGCCCTTACGAGGACACAAAGCCCGCTGGATCGGGGCTCACACCGATGACCTCGCCTTAACCACGTCTGCAAAGACCCTATTTCCCAATAAAGCCACGTGGGGACGTGCTGGCCCTCAGGACTCCATTATGTCTTTCTGGAGAATACGATTCAACCCACGTCACTTGGTTTTTCTGTCCAATGAGATGGTGTTTTTCTTTCGTTTCTAGTGTTAAACCTGGAGAGGAACAGAATGAGGAAATTGCACTCGATCTCTCTCTCTCTCTCTCTCTCTCTCTCTCTCTCTTGGTCAAGCACACACACACACACACACACACAGACACACACACACAAAGGCACACACGCACATTCACAATTTGCAATTTCGAATTCTGGAAATGGAACCTTCGGCTGGCTGGCTGGCTGGAAGAGCTCACTTTCAACCAAGTATCCACTCGTCCCACCAACGTGACCTTAACACGTCCGCACGCTGGCGCCACGTTGATGGATGAGGCCGGAACGGCTGGCTATCCGCATTAGTCACACTCACAAATGCATCCAGCGGCAACGTGACGACGATGTGGCAGCCATTTGCATACATTCATCAAACGCTGTTTGCGATCGCTGTGTAATAAATTGATTTTGCCTTTTCTGTTATATTTTGCGGGAGCCTGGCTCGTTCATACATTTCCTTGCAGAGAAAAAATGTATCTTCCAGTCTGTGCCATTAATTCATTCGAATACGTTAGCCATGGTCATCCACGTTTCGAAAATATAACCCGTTTTAAAAATGGAGACCGTTTACATTTACGAACCATGAAGGAAACACGGTGAAATAATGTTCATTGTCGGCACACAAATAATGAAGAAATGTGTGCGGAACAGATCAGGGTACACAACTTCACAGTCCCATCTCACAGAATCCAACTCCTAATAATCAGTTGGTGTGTATCGCGCAGACTTTTAACAACCATCGCGCAGTTAACGTCGGCACTTTAAATGAAGCATGGCACCGTATTACTATTTTATCACCATCTGAATAAAAATAACTGCTTTTGCATAATCCTTATATCATAAAAAATGTAAAAGACGCCCATTTATCACAGAAATTAAAAACGGCGCTCCCAAACAAGCTATTATGGAGTCATTTATGGCCAACTTTAAGCTGCATTCTTTGGGGTAACTTCTATTAATTCCCAGCGTCTGAGGTTAGTGACACATCTCTCAAAAACACATTTTCCCGTATACATCCATCTTGCAGCTCACTCACGGAATATTAAAACTTCTTCTGTTGTGGAAGAACCTAATTGTAATCAATCAATGTAACCGTGCAGACAATAGAACACCATTTTCGATGGGTCTTAAATTTAATTTTCTGTGTGGCACATTTCCAAAGCCTCCGCCGATGTTAATAACTTCTAAATAACTGACAGCTCTCAGCAATTTGTGCGCATCTGTAGAAGTGTAAATCATATTGTGCGCATCAAACATCTCGACGCTCTGTTCTCATCTCCTGTGTTTTCATTGATTTGGGCCAATTTTAGATAAGCTATCTGCATTTCGTTCTACACTTGGTTCTGAAAGATATTTATCAAGGATTTTCTCTTTCTTTCTCTCTCGCTGTCTTTCTCTTTCCTCTGAAGCTCTCACTTACATAAATCAATTTCATCTTCCTTTTGGATAAAGCGTCTGATAATGACAATCCACAAACATCCACGGAATCTTCATTACAAATGATGCGATTCACGAAGTCGATTCCTTTGACGAGGGAGACCTTCTGGGATAATTCGGTTGCTGTCTCTCACAGCGAAGTCTGCCTAATTTTTCCGGCCGTGCCCCCGCACCCATAAAAATCCCAAAGACAATGAAATTCCCTGTTCAGAACCTGGCGTGAGTATACTTCATTCTATAACAGAGGTTCTTAACTGAGAGAGACTTTGCCCCGCAAAGGGCATCCGGCAACGTCGAAAGACATTTTTGGATATCCCAACAGCCGAGGACAGATACGCTCTCAGCATCTACAGGCTTCTGGCCATGGGCACCGCTAAGCACCCGCCAACGCACAGGGCCACCACCCGCAAAAAGGAATCACCCAACTCAACACCAATAGTGCCCGGATCAGAAGACCTTGTTTGGTAAGAAAGATGTATTTCTGCAAAACATCTAAATCAAATCTTACTTTCAATATTATGTAGCACTAAGTAGTTTGCAAAATTCTATAGTACATCCTTCTGTAATAGGTTCTCATGATCTTCTTCTAATTATAGTTTAATATTTCCTAATCTACGTCACAGAAGCTTGGATTCATCAAGCGCATACACATATACACACATCCAAACGTGCGAGGCGTACCTTGCGATTTCTAGCTATATCCTCCTTTTGAGAGGTTGATAATTCATTCCTTTACTTTGTTCAAATTAAATGTCTAATGTGTATCCCTTTTCTCACAGCCCTTTAGGCAAAGGGTCCATGTTGTTTTGCGGGGTGCGGTGGGGGGATGGGGAGATACTGGTCAAAAGGTACAAAGTTTCTTTTTTAAGATGAGTAAGTTCAGGGATCTTACCTCGTGGTGGGAAGAATTAAGAATATTGTATCACATACTTGAAAGTTGGGAATGGAGTAGGTCTTAAATGTTCTCATCACAAAAAAGAAATGGTAATTATGTGACATGATGAGATCTTAGCTAAAATCATTTTGCAACATATAAGTGTACGAAATCAACACGTGTACCCCTTAAACTCACATTTTACAGGTCAATCTATCTCAGTAAAGCTGGCCGGGGGAGGGTGACATAAACCAAGAGCGATGACAAATCATCTTGGTGCGCCATCTGTCCCCAAACTGTCTTAATTCGGGTCATAACTCCTTTAGGATAAGAATGATGTCCAGCTATAATTGTGTATGTTAGGTTACTAGCCTTTAGCTTTTATCTTTCTAAATATACTACACGGCATGGACTTCAACCAAACTGCCATAATTTGGTTAACTGCGAGTTAGCAAAGGGGCAAACACTGCCAGGTGTGTAAGAGTGTGTGTGTGTCTGTGTGTGTGTGTGTGTGTGTGTGATGATGGCACTCAGGCTGCTTGCCAGCCCTCTTTCTATTTGCCTCTCATCCGTACCACGTGTGTTGGGGAGCAGATGACATGAGGTCCAGTGAAACCCGAGAACACCCCGTTCCCTTCTGGGACTCAAGTCCCCAAGCCCCGCTCCCTCTAGATCCTCAGCCTGAGGATCATGGAAACCCCTCCCGTTCCCTTCAAAATAACGCAAGGACTCCATCTTGCTAATTCTATGACCTACTTTCACGTGGGATCAAAAGGAAACAGCAGTTTCTTCAACAAGAATGCGCGTGGAAAAGTAAAAGACGGAGACAGTGACAGGTCGATGAAAACAAATGCCCGAGAGAAGGTGACAGCCCGCAATGCGCAGACCTCGTTGTGACTCAGCAAACCGGGAGCAACTCGGTTTTGACTTGTACGACTTGGAAGCTGATGAGATGAGGTGTTGACAGTTTCAGGTGTGGGGAAGGTATGATGGCGATGTAAAATATAGATGGATAAATAGAAATCGGTCGTCGTGTTTCGGATCAGTGACATGGTGCCACAAGGAGTCATGGACGACGAGAAATACAAGTGTTGAGGCCACATGCTCATAACTCTATCTTCTTTGGCTATTTTTTTATTTTTTGCATGTACTTGAAATTTTCCATACTAAAATATCCCATACGATTTCAAATACACGCAAAAGGTTTTTTTGTTTTTTTTTTTTAAGGATACCAAAAAGCTTACAAATCAAAGCAAAATACAGAACGTCCTCATGCCAAAGAATGTAGGATGCACACGGAAGGTTCGGAAATAAGTCACGGGATCGAAACTGGAGACATACCCTTCAGAAAAATAAAGAATGATTAAGAAGTCATGACCTTCTGAGAGAAGGAATCATGAAAAACAAGGCTTACGAAGATTTGTAAAAATCCTAAGTGACTTTTGCTATAATACTGTATGAAGTGCAAACTTCCAAATGGTATAGCTATACATAGATGCAGAGAGATCGAATGCAAAAATATGGATGTATTAACATGAATATGGATATAATTCTAAATACAGAAGTGCAATATATCAATACAGCCATAAATGAGTTGATATTAATCATTACAGATTATGTTGATATTGATATCAATATATATACATGTGCTCTATGTGCAGATATATCTACATTCCACATGTGATATAAATACAGATAAAATGTAGATATAGGTATATAACTATTATCTCTGTTTAAAATATTCAGAAAATTACTGCCAGAAGCTATACAAATTGTTTGGTTTTTACCCACTGGCTTAGGAAACGATACTGAGTTTTTTTTTTTTTTTCCAAAATTTCTGTATTTCTTATAATACCCATTTCTTCTCCGCAAGGAAAAACACGCTGTCTTTTTAAAGCCCCTTGAAAAAGCTACAGGGTGCTTAAATGACTTATTCATTAAATGAACCCAGTGACCAGAATTCAAGAAAAGAATGCTTATTAAGACAGTCTCAAGTGATGACCACCGTGTGCATATTAAAATTCTATATTAAAACCCACATCATCATGTTAAGAAAATGAGGACACTTTTTTTTAACTATCCTCCCAACCCCCTCCCTTTTGGCAAACATCAAGTTATGCTCTATATCTATCAGGATGTTTCTATTTTGCTTATTCCTTTTTTTTTTTTCCTAAGATTCCATATATAAGTCAAATTGTATGGTATTTTGTCTGACATTTTTCACTTAACATAATATCCTGTAGTCTATCCACGCAAATGGCAACGTGTAGAGAATGAGATCACTTTTTAAAATACCAGTCACCGTGAAAACATGCCCGTGGCCCCGCACGACAGCATCCTAAAAGCATCCTCATAACAGGGCTGCGAGTGACGTCTAAGCTGTCATATGTTCCGTCATCTTTACGCCTATGAATTGAAAGAGATCAGGACACGTTGTGGGAAGGACCAAGCCCAGGCCATTCCCAGGCTGTGGCGAACGGGTGTTTTTGCTTTCTGCGTGGGAAGGTCGGACATGTATGAGGTGTCATCTGTCCAAGACAGGTGAATGTGGCTGGTCCACAGAGGGCTCCTGGTGGAAACACGTAGTTCTGAAAGCTGGACCCCCCCCTGGCCCGGCGGGGTGACAGGACCTGAGCAAACCAAGCGACCCTGAGCAAATGAAATACCGGAGTCGGAAGCTGCGGGGTCTCGCACCTTCTCGGATTAGAATCCTTCGTCCACGTTCCAGCCCTGGATGCAACATTTCCCCTAGTGATTGCTTAATACACCACTCACCAGCTACCAAAACAAAGACCTATGTGTGTGCAAGCATGGTGACAGAGAGAAATAAGTAACCAAAGTAGCAACAGCAGTGCGGTACTGGGTTATATGACCACACAGGGGACAGGGGGCAGGTATAAGTGAGGGACGGGATAAATAAGGGAATGAATACAGAATGGACAGATCCTCCTTACAAGGAATCCTCGATAAGGTCAGTCAAGACTTGGCCAGCTCAGACGCGGAGCTAAATTATCCCTCTTCCCACCCTGAGTGGACTCTCGTGACTTGTCCCCAAGGAGCAGACCGTGGAAAGTGACTTCACAGCACAGAAACCTGGCAACACAACGTCAGCCGGGTGGGGAAGGTCCGTGTCACCAGCCACGTCATGCTGATGACAAGTGCCATCCATACGATGACCAGAAGGGCAATTTTACCTCTCCGTGCTGCCTCTCCAGAGCCTCAGTCTAGAGTATCAGACCAAACCCCAGCTGGGGGACAGCCTCCCTACTACCTCCAAGCTATTAAACTTAGGGAAATGAGGTCATAACAGTGTCCCAGACAAAAGGAGACCTAGGAAACGTGACAACAACGTGCCGTGTGACATCCCGATGGGATCCTTAAATAGCCGTGTTTAAGATGAGAAAGGCGGCATTAGGTCAAAAGTGGTGAACTAGCAGATAAAGCGGGGCGTTAGTTCACAGCCGTGTGCTTGAGTCAGTGACTTAGTTATGACAAATGTCTCCTTCTAACACGCTGCTAAGTGGCCGGGGAGGAGACAGCAACTGTTTATGTTCTCTTTACCATTTTTTATCAACCTAGAACTATGTTCAAGTCAAAAAAAAGAAAAAGCATTGCAGAAATGCCGAAGTAAAAAAAAAAAAAAAAAAAAAGGTTTATGTTGTGTTAAATTCATCGCTGATGCGTAAGAATCAGTCATATTACCACGCCACGGAGGCGGGGTCTGCGGGCTCCCCACCTGCAGAATCAAAGCCCCAGCACAGAAATACAACAAAGTGAAACGGTTTAAATGCACCTCGTGGGAATAAAAAATGTGGGGGATGGGGTTATGTCAAGTGCATTTACTTGAAAGCATCATGGAAAAATAGTGAGTCTCAGCGAAGAGAGCTGTACATACAGCTCTACGCTCGACTCCGAAGAGTCAGAGAGAGAAGCACAGATGGCCTCTGACAAAGCGGCAGAGCTGTCTGTGCAGCCACCAGCAATCCCGGGCACTCAGGGAGCATCTCGAGAAGACCTCGTGACACTAAGATACCCCAGGGATTCTCAGGTCCCCAATTACAGCAGACCGTTACCCGAACACGGGGGTCGGGAGTGAGCCTCGTCGAGGCAGGACGTAGATTTGCTCACACTAAGTCGGCCATTCATCATCCCCACGTCCCTTGGCCCTGGAACCGGTGTTTCCTGCAGATGCGTCGTCATTAACAATACCGATTTCGACGAATGGCGTCTCTATCGGAGGATGGACAAGTGCCATGCAAAGCCCCCAATGTGACAAGACAGCCAGAGACCAGCCCCTGGGAATGTTCACCGGAAAAAAGGGGGTCCTGGGTGTCTGTTTCCAGGACCTCCTGCTTGTCTCGACATTTCGGTGACGATAAATGTTTCTGCCCTGTGGATTGTCTCTCTCAGGACTAGAAAGAGGCGGACAGAGAAGTAGAATCTGCTTGTGTTTGCAGAGATGAAAAATTAGATGCCCCATCTCAGACGACGTGTGGGGAGAGAGGAGGCTCCCCAGAGAAGGGTGCACCCCTGCAACGCGGCACAGGGTACCCCGTACATGCGGTTAACGCAGGTTTCAGGAAACGGGAAGATGCTGGGTCCCAACCTGCAGATAATAACGGAGAATCGAATTTCTAAAAAAGGGTCAGAAGCAGCTAGGTTTGCGTTCCTAGCGACTAAGGACATAAAAGTGGGAGCTTCGGAGGAGGAAGGTTTGCTTTCCCTTGGGCAGGTGATTCCTCCGCTTCCTTCCCTCCTCATTTCATTGGACTGATCAGCTTTTCGAGCTCCGCTACGTGTTAATGGAAAGCGGGTTTTGCAAATGAAAACGTGCAATGCGTATTATTAACCCGTTTGCTGCTCGAAAATTAGGAAAAGCTGATACATGAAACTCTGTAAAGTGATCCCAGTAAAAAGGAAACTATTCGTCCAGATGTCAATGTACATACATGTGTTCATATAATTTACATATGTAAATTAGTTTATTTAATTATTGCATGAATAATTATATGTGTATATAATCATAGATAATATATTTATTATGTAATTATTTTATATGTAACTATATATGTATAATTATATATAATATATAGTACATTTACATATTATGTGTAATTATATATAAATATGTAGTTTATTATATAAATTAATTTATCATTATCAATTAATAATGTAAATTATATAAATACACATAAATTATATATATAGTTAATCAGGTCACGGCCAACTTAACAAAAGATTGTTTAGCTCTACGAACGCTCGACATAACTAAGCAAGTTAGCTATCTCAGCATTTCTAAGGCGTGACCAACACTTTACATATATGGATATATCTAAAACAATATATACTTTATATACATTTATAGAACTAAACCATTTCTTGTTAATTTGCCTGTGGCCGGATTAAATATCCAACCACTTGTGAAGTTAATATACATGCTTAATTATGTCATTCTCATGTAATTTTGATAAATGTTAGTATCTGATTCTTGTTATTCATCGGAAGGGGACTTTTCGATGGGTATAATTATCACATAAATTCACGGGCATTACTTTATCTCTCATATTGTCATGGCAGACTGAATCGTCATCACCAAACACCCTCGTGTACATTGTAAGTGACTCGATGTGTGAACCCCTAGCTGAGCCTCATAACATGCCACGGGTGGATGTCTGCTATGGACTTACATAGGAGGAAGATTTTTGCTGAGATGGCATCTCCCAGATTACCGATCACGGCCCCGTCCATCTCTCTGTTTTATTACAGCCTGGCCGCGATATACTGCAGAGTGTACAGCTCACCCACCTATCACGCCTTCGCTGAGATGCATTAGTTCTATGGTCCAACAAATCCACATTTCTCCCATGTTCCGAGATTTGCCACGTTAGTAACTCTGCTTTAGACTCCCTTTCTCTGCTCGTCGAACCACTAATTAACTTCCGTGTGACTGTCACATTGTCTTCCTCACCATCGTCCTCAGCAAGAAGGACTTTCTCTTTTTCCTGCCTCGCTGACTGGGTGATAGATTCCTGCCGCTAACCCTGAGCTCTCTGGGCTCCTGGGCGAAGATACATGCTAAAGTCAAGTCTTTGCCTTGTTGTTGGTTTTTTTTTGTACTTGTTCTTTGATTTTCAAACTGTCTGGCCCACATTGCAATGATTCTGATTTTCCGATTGAGATATCAATTCCAAATACTTCTCTGTGCTGTGATCGAAGCTATCTATCCTCTGGTAAAGCTCGGCATGTGGGTACCTCTACAGTATGTACACACATGCCGTGCCTTCTGCACCAGACAGAGCAGCCCCGCTGGCTTAAGGCTGGCACACAGGTACCATAGTGCATCTTCCAGGACAGGAAGCTGTGTTTTCCCCAAGGCTCCCTTATCAAATGTCTTTATCTCTTTGCTCATGAACCGTAGTAGCCTGTTCTATTAAGCTAATATTGAATAGGATGTGGCCTCCCTCTGAAAATTATAAAACGAACCTCACTCCTCATATTAGAGCTATAGGGCCCTGATGATTTCTGCTTTTAACTATTTTTAAAAGATGTATGAACATCGAATTAAGCTGTTTTCCTTAATATTGGACATAGGACATAAAGAGATTACATACACAACCCACCCCCCATCACCCAGAAGGGAGATAGGAAAATTCTGAATAAAACTTTGTTCTGAATTTCAAGAGTCTGCCTTATATTCCACTGTGTCCACCCAACATCCTACTTAATTTTTATGGCCCCTACAGTAGGAAGTGTCGCTGTGATATGAATAAGACATGGAAGAGAAACAAACTAAGTTTTCTTCATATTCCCCGTCCCTTGGTCTTCCACAAATGTTCAATAAATGAAGAAAATGAAGAAAAAAAGAAAAAGCCAACGAGGTCACGTCTCCAGATTACCTTGGCAATTTAAACAGTCACACAATTTAGCTCCCCTCAACTGTTCTGTCTGCTCTGTGTCAATAAAATGTAATAGAAGTGCCCTCGATGTAATTCTCTGATTATTAGTTATGTAATTTGGGTCACGCTCCTTACAGAGAATCTCTACTTATCTGGGACGTCTCCTGAATCCGTTAGCGTGAGGCTTCTCATGTCCATAAAAGTGTCTACAATGTGTCTGTAAGATTCAAGAGAGGCATATGACACGGGAGAGTCTCCAAAATTATTTCATCTGGGAACTTCTTTGAGAAAGAATCCTTGATTTGGCAGTTCTTCCTATCAATTGTGATCGTGTTGTCATAGTTTTAAATTTTTTTAACTTCAATTTTTAGAATTTGTTTTTCCTCTGAGATAATGCAATCTGTACTTCCTATTGAAGGAATCCCGGGTCCCAGAATAAGTGACACTGTCACTCACCGAGGTTATTTTCCTGATGCTAAAAGACCATATTTGGCTGAAAATTGGATGATGTGTGAGCGTGGTGGAGTCGAGACAATCATCTGTGATTTTACGATATTTGAAACTCAAAGGCATGAGAATCCGAGGTATTGTGCATGCCTTCAAAATACTGCCATAACTAAATGTTGCAGATTGATTTTATAAAGACCAGAGGAATTAGCCACTAATTAGTGGGGTCACCTCCACTACCTTATGTTAAAAATATGGGCTCTCGAATCTTCGTGGATTCAAAGGAATCTGTTTAAGATGTGTATTTACTCACGTGACTTCCTAAAATGAAAATCAATGTTTCGCGACTACGGGGCTTGACCACTTTCCAAAACATAATCACTTACAGAAAAATCGCATGTGAAGAAGTCTGTTGGATTGCCATGGAAACGCTTCTCTGTCCTCCCTCAGATCTCTTTTGGTAAACTATCCTCTCCTGTCTGTCCCATCCTTCCATCTGCCTGGTCACTAACGGTCTCTGAGACCTCGTCGCTCACTCAGATTTCAGAAGGCTGGGGAGAAGCAAAGGGTCAGAGGAAGGCAGGGGAGGAGGAAGAGGGGGAGAGAGGGAGGAAGGTCAATGGAAAAATGAATAAATGCAGGCAAGGGACAGAGGAAGTGAAAACAGGGAGAGAATCCATAACCCGTCCCGGAAAATGGGAAGGGCCGAAATACACAGGACCTGAGCGCACTAACAAGCTTGTTGTCAACATTCACACACAGGCAGGGATTTCTCAGAGCAGACACATGCCTAATTCATCTCTCCTTTGCCGGCACTAAATCACCTGCAAGCCTATCACCAGCAATATAGTCCATGCCCAATAAAAGTGATGAATGGAAGATGGGCCAGGAGGAGCCATCCGCCGCAGGGGTGAGAAGCGAGTTGCCAGCAAAAGGGGGATGAGGGACTCGGCGACTCCCCACTTGCCCAGGGAAAGGACCCCCATTCCTGCACCTGTCACATTCACCTTGAGCACGGCCACCCGGGGGACTCGGCCAGCAGAAGCCACCTGCAGGCGGCACACAGATGCTCCGGCGAGGGCCCCCGCCGGCCACCCCACCGCAAGCTGGCACTGGGCTGGCGTCCTTGCTGCTGAGCTCGGCTCGGCCTCGGGCAGACTCTGCTTGGATTCCTGGGGAGGGCGCTGCCCGTGCATCCCGCAGGAAAGGCTCACGCACCCACGTCCGCAGGCACGGGCGCCTTCCGGACTGCTTCACAGACGCGCAGAGTCCTTTAATGGGGTCCCCCGGTGTCTCGTGGCAGGTCAGCACAGAGACATCGGCGGGGAAGAGCAGTCACACATCTGGGGACACAGGAGTTTCTGCGCACCATCAGCCGCTCATGAGGTCGGGCAGCCTGGGAGCCCGCTTCCCACACGGGACACGGGTCCCCCGGGAAAAGGGACATCAGGCTGCCTGCTAGTCTGTCTGTCTATCCATCCGTCAATCATCTACCAATTATCGATCTATCTACCTATCACCTATCTATCCATTCCTCTATCCATCCATCAATCATCATCTATCAACTGTCTATGTATCATTTATCTATGTATCTCTATCACCTATCTACCTTCCTATCTAGCTATCCTTATGTATCTATCTACCTATCTCTCCATCATCTATCACCTATCTACCCATTCAGCTATCCATGCATCATCCATTATCTATCAACTATCTATGCATCATCTATCTGTGCATCTCTATCATCTATCTACCTTCCTACCTATCTACCTATCCCTATCATGTATCTATCTACCTACCCATTCCTCCATCCATCCATCAATCATCCATCATCTATCAACTGTCTCTATATCTATCATCTATAGCTATACTATATGTGTTATATCTTTACTTTACATATATTAATTTATTATTTATGTTTACATACAATGACACACAATACATAACTCTATTCATATAATACATTACATAGCTAAACAAATTTTACTCATTATATATAAAGGGCTTTCCAATAAATTTTGAAATATAGCAACTTTAGATAATGCGGTCTTCCTTCCTCAATTACTTTACGTGGATATAAATACAATTATAGAAATCTATAGTATATAAATATATAACGCAGGAATATAGCAATAATTATTTACATATCTATATAAGTGAAATTCAGCTAGTTTACACGATGAAGGGTTTCTAGGGGTAATCTGCCAATAAAACTATTTCACGCAAGAAACAGCTCTCTGGGACGCTGTGGCTGGGCCCGCCCTGAGGCCACTGGTGCCTACATGCCAGCGTGCTGAGCCGCCTCAGTCCTCAGCTGACTTGGAATGCGTCCTTGTGTTTCTGAAGACCCCGCCCCCAGTGGCGAGGAGGCCAAACCCTCCCCCAGGAAAGTCCCTCAGCTCCGGCTGGCAGCTCGGATGCCTCCCTGTGTCCCAGCAGGGGCAACCGTGACGGTAGCCTGGGTTCAGCCACAACGCAAACGCTCTCTGCAGGATGACAGGGACCGAGGCCATAAAGAGACTATTATGAGCTCCTCATCTTTTGTGACTTCGAGCGTCTCGGTGTTTACTGACAGTGAATGCTGGGTTTGTCCACTGTGCCGAGACAATGCCGCTGGCGACTGTGCCAGACATTTTCAATGGGGACGTTTTCTCTGTAGACCTCTCTGCCACCGCGAGAAAGAGGGGCGGGCATCTCTCACGATGCAGATAAAGGGCTTGCGAGCTGTGGCCTTTCCAAAGTGCTCGCTTTGGTCCTGTGAAGCTTGTCGGCTTTTCTGTCCCAGGGAGCGACATGGCATAATCCCAGTAACAGAAGAAACGGCCTTATTTTGTCACAGCTAACATGTAGATTATTTCCCCACAGACGTGGGTGGCAGCGCCTTGTTACAAAATATCACTCAACTCGGAAGAGAAAGCTTCAAGGAAACTTACAGGGAACGGCTGGCCGCTTGGCCCCTAACACACTCTCCATGTATTTAGAGGTCACGTTAACGGCCGCACCTTGTGATGACGGCTGCTCACAGGTCCGTCACAGGTAGCTTGCATTGTGAATTTTCAAATGTCAGGTTTGGCGATCGGTGGGGAGAAGGAAAGGAAAATGACTAAGACAGAGACACATTTTTCATTCTGTATTGTGTTTTTCGAGTTTATCTAATGTGTGGCTATGGCTGAGAAAAACATTTTCATGCAGGAAATGGCTCCTGGTTATGCGTCTGCATTTGGGTGTATCTATGTATATAAACAGACAGAGACACATTTCCATTCTTACCATGTGGCTTTAGGCCATGGCGGGGAGAGGGCATATCTGAGTGACTTAGAAAAGCAGATAACAATGGCATATTTTATTTGTAAAAAAATACATTTACATTTTTATGTGTTCCCACCTAGCCCATTCGTAGAGTGATACTTATTTTAAGTAGGAATAATCAGAAAACCATAAAAGCACTCGGCCTCAGTGGGCTCTGCTCTCCCCCGCCCCCAGCAGCTTTGTTTTGCAGAGCTGGATGCTGCAGGCACAGCCGCCCCAAAGCTGGCCGACCATCAAGGTAAAGTAACAGGACTGCCTGCCCCAGCTCTGAACCAAATGCTGCTGTTGCTGAAATGCCAAAAACGGAAAACGACACCGTCTGCACACCCCATCCCCACTACCGGGACAGAACAGAATGCGCACGTGAACACGGATGCACCGTGACGCTTCTCATCGGCGCCAGTCCCGGTTTTGTGAATCTCGGTTCTTTTTCAAAAGATCCAAAACCTTACTTAACGAGGCACGCGACTCTGTGCAAGTTCCTTTTCTTTCTAATGCAGAAACACCGCAGGCGGAATTTCAGACTCCGAAAAAGTTTGCTTTGCAAAATACGTGTTCTCTGCCTTCATCCAGCCCCCACAAAAAAAAAAAAAGAAAGAAAGAAAAAAAAAAACAACCAAACAAAAATAAAAATGGAAAATGAGCCTGGCGGGAGGGTTAACACCTGCAGGTATTCTTCCATAGCCAAGTTCACAGCATAAGAGGGGAAGGAGCTGGAGCTAAGCATCTATGGCTACAAAGTTTCACTTAAGCCTGACAATGAGTAAGTGTCGCATCTCCTTTCAAGATCACACCTGGGGTCAACAACACAGGCCTGGACGCTTAAAACTGCGTTCAGACGGCAAATGTCCTGTTACCTGTTCTCGCCACACTGAAATCAAATAGAAGCATGCGCCTCGCATGATCACAAGAAGACGCGGGGCGCCCTCATCCAATCAGCCGGCGGCAGCCTCCAGAAAGCACATGACCACCCCAGTCGACACCCGGTACCAAGAAGGCCCACTTGCAAGGTAAAATGGCACTCTGTGGCGGCTGAAATCCCTATTTATATAACATCCATTTTTAAGTCAAAGCACCCCAACGAAAGTCCGGCTTCTCCTCCCACCGGTCCTAAGAGCTGCGAGGCACCTGTGATGCCGTGAGCGCTGCACGGACCCAGAGGTGGCTCCCGCCGGCATGCTTCCTCAATGCCCGCTGCGGTCAATTCATCGCAGCCTCATCTGTGTGTCCTGAGTTTATCTGACACCTATCTGGTGTTCGCTCGAGTTTGGTCTGTTCATTCAGGTTACCACTTGTGGGACGAAGGAGGGTGGGGTGGGCCACACGAGAGGGTCATTCTTGAAACATTAGTGGGCAACTTGCACAGGTGGGTGCCACTCGGGCATTCCCCACACACACACACCTGGGACAGGTGAACTCCAGACCAAGTGTCTGAAGTGTGACATCAGAGCCCTCACTGGGCTGGCCTTTCTGTACCACCGAGGACCTTCCATTCCCGTGCTGATTTTTACAAGCCTTTTATTGATTTTCTGTTTAGTATAACCCCCGCAGAGAGAAATGCTTCTCATGTATATTCAAAGGCCATAAATGGCCAACTCCTGGGTGG
>NW_024350396.1:480224-498217 GCF_902729225.1 Pteropus medius
CGGGGGGGCGGGGTAAGTGATTTAAACTCAACCCTGAACAACTTTTCTCATTTGGGAATGGAACGTATACCGTTAAAGGCAGAAAACATTCTCCAGAAAGAATACAGTCTGCTCTCCGTACTCAAAAATCTGTTCCTTAGCCCTGACTTTCACGTAGCTAAAATCAGCTCTCACTGAGTTTGGAACTTAAAAATATTTTAAGCAGAGAAGCCTGTCTTCGGAGGGAGGGTATAAAACGCCTTCGAATACGTTTGCATCCAGGCTTTGTGTGAAGAAAATAAAGTGCTTCAACAAGTTGCATTTTTGACGATACTCAACCCGTAATAAAGGTTTCAAACATGGAGGGAGTGCCCGTTAAAATGGAAGCCCATTAAACCAAGGCCAGCTCCCCGCCCTTGAATGTTCACTTCTGGGGGTCCCCCAGGGACAGAATGGGGCCCTGTGTCCTCGCCCTGGGCTTTGTGTTGTGTGCTAGTGTGGAGACCAGAAACTTTAAACATATTAGTACACGGGAAAAAAAATAAAAGTCCCACTTCGGAAATTAAATTAAAAAAAACCACACACGCACACAACATAGTTATCATCCGTCTACATTCCAGGCTAAAAAAAAAAAAAACAGAAAAAAACTTTGACAATGCTCAAATCTATTTACTTGGTAGTTATATTTAATAGCATCATATACCTGCGTTTCTCCACCTTATAAAGCAATTGGTCATTTATCAAGTATCTTTTCTATTCTTAGATTTGGGTAAAGATTAGCTGGACTGCTGGCTCCAGGGCCCAATGTACAATAACCATGATTTTACTTAGAAAAAAATTCAAAAGAGAGCAACGAGAAAAAAATATGTCAAAAAAAAACCCTTAAAGGGGAGTGGTGGAGACCGCATCAAAACTTTGCAGGCATCACTATGAAAAACCAATAATCCTTGAAACCCCTATAAAATCACTGATTAAAAAAAAAAAAAAAAAACTAACTAAAAATTCAAGCTCATTCAAACGCGGTGATTTAAAAGTGACGAATTAATTCTGCAGTTGCTCCAACTGGCCCTCATTATTTTCTTACTCTTTAAAACTGCTTATTTATGTATATTCAACTAGACACATCTCTGGGTAATAGAATAGTGGACTTGTAATCTGAAAAAATACATGTATCTTGGCAGAGGCCTCGGTGAAATTCTCACGTTCTTAATTGGAGGATATTGTTAAGATTCAAATTTTTTTTTTTTCCCCCTGCAGTTAGGGGATGGAAGCCCACCCCGCCCCCTACCTTCTGCTCATCTACGGGGGAAAATGCATCCTGATATCCTCGGGTTGCTGTTAACCCCTTCGTGCAGCAACGACAGGCGAAAATAATTGTGCATCTACCCCCGCCCCGAATGATCTGACGCTTTGTGTGGGCTCCGCTGTCCTGGAGGACAACACGGAGCATCTCCACTGCGAGCAGGCGGCTCTCATCCTAGCAGCTGGCGTTGCTTTGTTCTGTTCGAAAGTGAGGGCTTTAGACCCTGGTCACTGCGCCTCGGGTCAGTGTCCTAAGTATGCGCCGGCGGGTCGCCGGCACGACGCCTACACAGACTGGGGACTCGGCTTCGCAAGGAGAACTAGGGCGCCCCAAACTTTCTTCTTGTCTCTCTCTCTTTGTATTGTTTTTTTTTTTTCCTTTTCTCTGCGCCCCCTCAAATCAAGATTGAGTCCCAAGTATGGGAAGGGAGGTGGCTCGCACCGCGTCCCGTAAGAAAACAGGTACCTGCGACGCGCCCGTGATGCTGACACCCCGCCAGTGGTGGGTCCCCTCTCAAATGCACCGCGGAGCAGCCCAGGAAAACGTCGCCCCTCGCCCGCACGCGCCCCATGACCAAATAGAAAAAAAACTCAAATCGAATCGAAAGGAGCGTCCACACCACCACCTTGCGGATACTGCTCGCAAGAACAGCACCTGCTCATTAGTTGGATAACCGCCCCCCCAACCACCAACGCTCACCCCAGTTGGGATTGGCTCAGATGACAGGTTGGGCTCAGCCGTCCCCGCCCATGAGCCACGGGCGCCACTATGCGCGCACGCAGCACTTGAAGTAGCTTCCATCCCGGCACGGCGGGGTGCCCATCACGCCACCCTCCCAGGCCAGGGGCCTCTGACACTACCAGTCCCCACCAGCCCAGAAAAAAGCAGCGGGGCTCCCAGAAATAGCAGGGCCCACACCTGCCAGTCGCTGGAGGAAGGTCTGAAATAAGGAGTACCACAGCTCCAAAAAAAAAAAAGCCACCGGAAAGCGACAGGAGAGACGCAGAGGACGTCCTCCCGGGTCCTGGCCCTCCCCGCGGCGCGTCCGTTCTCAGGGTGGTCCCCGGGAGGCCGCGCGATGCGGGGCTGAGGGACCCCGGCGGCCGCCCCCGCCGCCCCGGGCCGCAAGGGCGCTGCGTCTGGCGACGCGCAGGCGGAGGGATGGAGCTCGCGGGCCCAGGAGCGCGCGCCGCGGGGCCCACCGGGGACGGCCCGCCGGGTCTGCCTGAGACCCCGCGGGGGCAGGACGCTTACCGCTCGTCGAAGGGGGGACAGCCGGGCGGGGCGGGGGCGGAGAGGGCCGCGCGTCCCGGCGACCAGCAGGCGAGCGCGCCCGGGGAGGCGGCGGGCGTCCTGGAGCGCGGGAGGGGGAGGGCGCAGCCGCGGGTGGGGGCGCAGGCGGGGACCGCGGCCCTCCTCCCCACCGCCCGCCCCCGACCCCCGCATCCTCTGCGGCCGGGCGACACCTCCCCGCGCCCCCGCAGGTCAGGCCGCGCGAGCGAGGGCGCAGGCCCCGGGCGCCGCCGCCGCCGCGGCCTTGGGGAGGGGGCGGGACTCAAGTTCACTCGCTCTTGCCCGCGTCTCGCAGCCCCTCGCCCGCCCCCAGCGCCCCCCGCCCGCAGGGTGCGGCTTTGGCGGACCTTCGCCCGCAGTTCTGGCCTCGGGAGTGGAGGGGGCCAGGCCGAGCCGCGCGCGGGCGGGGGGTCGGGATGACACCGGCCCGGGAGAGCGTCTCGGGCGGCGGGGGTGGGGGAGGGGAGTCGGAGTCGGGACGGCGCAGAGCTTTGTGACCGGGGGTTATCTGTGACGCCGCCCGGGGATATGGGGGCGCGGGGGGGGTCCGCTTACTGAAACCGGCTCCCCATCCCGCAGCCCCCACCACCGGCGAGGGATGGCCGGCCGTGCGCCTCGCGGGCTCTGCCCGGAGACTGGAGCTCTCTGTGGCCGCTGGCGGGGACCCGCATCCCCCGAGACCGGGGCTGGGGCGCCGGGCGCCTGTCCCCGCAGCTCTCAACTTTTGTGATCCTCCAGCAGCGCGGGCAGCTCGGAGACCGTGCCGCGTGCCCCTCGGAAAGGTCCAGGCCAGACCCAAAGGCATCCGAAGAAGAAGGAAAAGCACCAGCCACCCCTCCTTTCCGCCTGCCTCCCCCCTAAATCCACACGCACAGGGAGGGGGGAGGGGAGCAGGTGGCCCGCTCCTCAGCTTTGCAGGAACGGCGCTGAGCCACCATCATTTCGCCTTCGCCCGGGGTCTCCGGCGCGCCCGGGCCCTCCCCAGAAAGCCCGCCAGGCCCTAATCAATCACGTGCGTTAATTCGTGCCTCACACAAGCCGTCATGTTATCCCAGGCCGACAGGGGAAGAAGGGGGTGGGGGTCGCCTCGTGCAACCCCAGCCAAGCCCGTTTTCCTTTTTCTCTGTCTGGTTAACCCTCTGGGGGAAAAAGCACCCCAGGAAAGTGGGAGCTGCCAGTCTCCTTACAGCGGGACCTGGGGAAGCCCCTGGCAGCTCACAGTTCGCAGAAGTCGTCCTGCCTCGTCCATCCGTCTCCAGCCCCGGTGTGCAGGGAACTGGCGCTTCGCTCCGTCTCTCCCTGTACTGCAGATATATATTTTTCCGTTCGCGTCTCCGCTACTCTGTTCTGTTTATTAGTATGTAAGACGGTGCTACTCTGTAAACATCACACGCGGCCCCAGAGCCGTTCGAACAGCCGATTGCAGCGCCATGCTCCCCAAACCACGGCGGTCTCGATTTTTTCTTTTTTGAATGCCAAAGAAGGAAGGAAAAAAAAAAAAAAGAAAGAAAGAAAGAAAACGGCCAATGTTCCTGTGCAGATGTGCATGAGGCTTGCACAAGACACGCCGTCCATCTCCGCGGCTCCCCATTCCCACCCACACCTAAGAAATAGAGCGACAGATGGGAGAAAGTGCTGTCCACATTTTCGGAATAAAACATTAAAAATACCTGACGAAGTAAAAGCGGAAACGTTTGCAGGAGAGGCTTATCAGCCTCGGCTGGGCAGCGCACAGCAGCCCGAATGTTTCGAGGGCTTAAAACAAACAAACAAACAAACAAATAAATAAATACCACCACCCCCCCCAGAGACTACACGTTGAAACGGCACCTACCTGCGTCTGGGAGCAGCGGGTCGACGGGGAGTGCTCTTTTTACGCATCCAGGTTTTCCTGGGAGACCGGGGTGCGATTGGGGAGGGAGTGTGGACTGCAGGCGCCTGGGCTTTTGCTCCGACCCCAACGAGATGCGCCCGGTCGGGAGGAATGTCAGGACCCCGCGACCCCGGCTCCCGGAGGGGAATTCGTGGCTTCCGCCGAAAATCGTCTCGGGGTCGGGAGGGAAGCGGCCGCGCAGTGGGAAGAGGATGGGCAGAGCGAGCTCTGGATAAGAGAGGTCTGTGCTCAGACACAGCCGGCTCTGCAAGTCGCGGCTGGAGGCAGCAGCGGTCCTGGGCTCTGCCTGCTCCCCCTCTGCTATTGGACCAAACTGAATGAAATTCACCGAGCCAGCAGCCAATAGATGTCGGCGGTCGCTCCAGAGCCCTCAGCCACAGCCACCGGCGGATGCGGAGAGCAGCTAATCCCAGGGCACACCGGCCGGACCCCAGGGATTCCCGGGGCCCCGGGGGGTGAAACAGGTGAGCACCGTCGCGCCCTCAGCCGTCTTGCCGGAGGCGCACGAGGAAGCTGGCGCCTGGATTTCTCTGCGCCCCGCAAAAGCCCTCCACAGCGAGCGCGCTGCAGTCTGTGCGAACGCCTTTAACTCTTTGAGATCGAGGTCCCTCCCGGGCAGGGCCTGCCCGGTGGTCAGG
The DNA here is from genome assembly GCF_902729225.1 of Pteropus medius. Lineage (NCBI taxonomy): Eukaryota > Metazoa > Chordata > Mammalia > Chiroptera > Pteropodidae > Pteropus > Pteropus medius. The sequence goes on from NW_024350396.1 coordinate 485,332, forward strand.
CTGACACATGTGTCTGTCTTCCTGGGTGTCATTGTGCTTTTATATCCGGAATCAAAGATATCTATTTCGGGGGCGGGGTGGGGGGGGAGCATAATTAGTATAAAGATCTTTAAAGGACAAGAACCTCTCACGGCCAAGTGATGGTTTGGTGCATTTCGATTGTTTCTGTTCTTACACAGCCATGGTTTTGATCAAGGAAATATTGGCGATTTTCTTGGGACTGGCCCGTTATCTTTAAATACCCTTTTTGGCTTTGGAAGTGCAAGAGTTGCTCTTTCTCAGCCAACATCAAGTTCGGTAATGTGACCGGCTGTTTGTCATGGGGTTAGAGAGACTCGGCTTAAATGGGCAGGGTCTGAAGCCCGTGGTTCATAAATGAGGGCACGCGGTGGAGCTTTTTGGCCATATGAGCACCGGCTGTCAAACTAGGTTGCTTGGATTCGAGTTGCCTTTGACCTTAGGCGTGTGCTTAAACGCTTTGTCTCGATTTCTACACCTGGAAGAGGGAGCGCATAAAAGTAATCACTTCATTAAGATCCTTGTGGTATGAGCCGAGTTAATAATACAAGACTGGTCAGGTGAGAAGCTCTAAGTTAATGTTTGCTTTTCTCAAAGTTGTTTCAGAGGCCTGTGAATGTATTTATAGAAGGAGAAGAGTCAGGTCCCCTCCCCATAGGACATCCTGACAATTGCTTGTGTATTTAGGAAGCAGACGTAGGCACCCAACCTGCCATTATTTGCTGTGACAGCATCCTTAGGGATTTCTCACAAGTGTTAAGAGAAGAAGTCTTGGGGAACACGGCCAATATTGGGGAAGCTGATGGACACTGAGTCAGGGACCTGGATTCATATCAAGTGTCTCCTCTTGCTACTTTTGACATGTTGGAAACTCTGTGACATTTTGTGAATTACAGAGAATAGAACTATTCAACAGTGACAATAATATAATAGTCTCAAGTGGGTTTCTTGGGATGATTAAATGAGATAATATGTACAAACACTCTTCAACAAAAAGAAGTGTGCAAATATATATATATACACATATATATGTATATATATGTGTGTATATGTGTGTGTGTGTGTGTATATATATACATACACACACATATATACACACATATATATATATACACACACACACACAAAATATATATACACACACACAAATATATATCCGGTAATAGAAGAAATATTTACTTATGTAAAAAATGTATTTCGCTTACTATATATTTTCTATTATTGGATAGTTAACATTCAGTAACACCATATTATTGATAATAGCTATTGTTTCTCCCACAAATCAGTAAAGTAGATTGATGTAGATACAAAATCATAGGTCTGGAGATAGACATATTTATTTCCCCAAGTAGACTTTAGAAGAAGCTCCATTTGAACACAATAATTTATAGCAAGCCAGAAAAGCATTGGCTTTGCCATCATGTATAAATCGATTGATTGATTTATAAATTCGTCACGTATATTTTGCACATAGGCATAATCCTAAGCACGGAAAGTGTATTTACAAAGCAGACAACATCCGTTTATTTTCGAAGAAGCATAAAGTCTAATGGATAAAGGAGCTAATGACCTAAGAAAACACTGTGTGGTTCTAAGAAGATGTGAAAAAAATCCTATGATGTGGGAATTCACAGGGCTCTGATCAAGGAGGGGCCTTTTGGAGACGGGATGGGGAGTAGGCATGGATCTAGAGCAGAAGCTGAGCACGGAGTCATGGGAAGTGCCCGGGTAGAGGCATGGCGGCTGCAGCCTGTACGTGCACATCTGAAGTACAGAGGGTTCTGTGTGATTAGGCCACAGATGAAAGAGAAGAGACAGCAGACCAGAGGCTAGGAGGGATCATCTGATTTACTTTAGGGCCATCACTCTGGTGGCAACATGGAGAAGGAGTTGGAAGCAGGGCAAGACCCAAAGCGAAGGGTGTATTTTCTGGGACCGTTGCAGGGATGGACGTTAATTAAGAGGTGGGAGGGGGAGGGAGACAGGGAAGAAAATATCAGTGGGTGTGAGGGAAAGCGGTCATTTCTGAATGCGTCAGGGAAGCACAAACATGTGAGTTTGGACGCAGCGTGAGTCAAACTTTCATGTGTGTCAGGATGGGGGTGGGTGGGTTGACTGGCAGAACCCTTCTCTAAGATATGTCACCAGGGAGAAGGCAGGCAAGCACATGTCCACGTCTGTCTTAATGATCTGAGATTTAAAAAAAAAAAAAAAACACAATTAAGCAGACAGAGTAACTATTTTCAGAAAGAGTGGATGTATAATTTTCCCTAATTCGAAGCCCATGAGACCGGCGGGGTCGGAAGACAGAGAAGCAAACACGCCGTGTCTTAACCGGTGAGAGAACGGATTATAACGCAGTGCAAAAGAGTTTTAAAGTTTTGAATCCGGGATTCTTGGAAGAGAAAAGGAGAGGAGTCTTCACACTTTCGTTTTAAATCCGAGAGGACGACGAGATAGGAAGACACGGCACAAAAAGAGATAAAATAATAGGGTACCGGAGAGAGCTGCCGATACGCCAGCTGGGTCTGGCACAAGGGAGCCGGGAGCAAGCTGAGAAATCGTGGATAGTGAGCTGTTGCTCTTTCTGATGATTCCAATCTCATTGTCCCCATCAAGCACATTCCGATATTATGTCCTCGTCCCCTGTGTGGATGAACCGATCCACCCTAAACGCAACATTGCTTACACCAGCTCGGCTCCTGCCAACGCTAGCTCACATACGATGCTTAAAATGAAACACAAATACCATGAAGTAGAATAATCATTATTAGCGCTATGGTCATATACGCTGTTTTCTTAATGAGCACACGCCATTGGAGATCCGAAGAAGCATAATGTGCAAGGTGCTTAACGACTAGTAAGGTAATTAATCAGGTTCTCCGGTTACTAAAATCCAAGGCACTGTATGGCATATGCCATCTTGGAAGCATATGGGAGGTATAGCACGCTTCCTGTAGAACGTGAGAAAATCTTTCATATGTGCACAAAGTTTTATGGGGAATTGGGGAGCACAGGTGAGTGAAGTGGATTCAGAGTAGGCAGAGGTTATGAACATTCAAGGTATCCAAGAACCAGCCAGTTAGCTTGTTAAAACATCTGTGCCTTTGGAACTCAACAGCAGAATTCAGATCTAGCAGCTCTTGAGTTCGTCCTAGGAAGCCGTACCTATAGGGCCGGCTCAAGTGAGGTTTTTCTAGGAAGTCCTTAACTTAAACCCTGAACATCGTAATGCAAAGTTCGTGGCATTTATGGAGCGGAATAATTAGACTTTCATCAAACCAAATTACGGAGGGTCGTGAACATCCATTGATGGAAATCATGGCTGGCATTAGCACGGGACAGAGGCACAGATGAAGCTTCCGTGACCTTACTCTGAAGCGTTTCGAAGAGTGGCTTGTAGCGAGGACCTTCTGGAATAGGAAAGCACAGTTGGTGAGCTTCTGCTACGTTCACGAACTGAGGTGGTAACGGTGAAAATGAAAACCAAGAAACCAGCAGCATAAATCGTGACAAGAGCGGAAATGGTCGGCGTTAGTCGCAAATGGGTTGGGGCACTAAAACCAGAAGGAACTAGAAGGTCGCCTCATTGGTGCCATATGGGAAGGCTGAGAGGCATATGCCGAACCAGCGGAGTGTGCATGGGAGAACAAACGGGCACGGTAGCTTGAGATGCTGACGGGTCATAAGATGAAAACGGTCCCCAGTCCTCTGGCCTTTAGAAGAATGACCTTCGACCTCCATAGGAAGCATAGAGTAGGATCGATCGATCTGAGAGCAAACCCCATGTAGATCGTCTTTCATATTTCGGTCCCAAAAGGGACAGTGTTAGCTTAAAAGGAGGGGCAGGTCTTTGGGGCGACCGATGTTGACTGGGGTGGAAGTCGAGGTCAGGCTTTCAGTCCAAAAAGGAGTGGGCAGAAGTCAGCTGTGTGCATGGTTGACAGAGGTTGTAAGGGTGATACCACAGCTGCATTGCGTAACCGATGGCTAGTGGACACATCTCGACCGAACGTGTCCTGATGAGGAAGTTGACACCGTGACCACGGACGGGAGAGAATGGAGGTGACCAATTGAGAGGTGGTCGGGTTGAGCCAGGCTTGTTCTCAAGAAGTTTGAACATCATTGTTTTTATTCATTCATTTGACAAACACAAATCCGAGAACAGTGGCTTATTCCAAGAACTCTTTAAAATGCTGAGGATGGATAAATGAGACATACCCTCAAGTAGCTAATTCCGAAATATTTTTAATCAGTGGTTTTTCTTCTCAGAACAGCTGTCTCACTTTATGTCCATGTGTCTGTTTATTTTTTTATTATTTACGTTTTGCTTTCATTTACCATCGTAGACACATTCTTGGAAAAGTCTCTGCAACATTTTGATGGTAAATGCTTGGGATGGTCACAATTATATGAGATGAGTTCGTGAATTGTAATAAATTTTAAAAAGAAAAGAATAAGAAATAACCTTTAAATTATAGATAGATGATAGAGATAAATAGATAGATGATAGATAGATAGATAGATAGATAGATAGATAGATAGATAATAGATAGATTAGATAGACAGGCACCCCTCAGACAGACAGGCAGATATATTGCATGGAACTAATATTTAACTAATATATGTAACTAGGGCATTTAACATACTCAATTTATTACAAAATATTTAAGTAGTAGTATTCCCAAACTGGATTTAATGAATAGATTATCGTATAAGATAGTTAACAACATAGATTCACAGAAATATGCTAGAGGCCTTAAAAATATTTACTCTCTTAAGGTTTAGCAAATTCCATTCTGTCCTATTGTACATCCACAATCGCTAAATGAAACCCATCCTTTCAATGGTAGAAAATAAACTTCACACCAGCCGAAGATGAATCATCATGAATTTCAAATTAATGTCAATCACTTAAACTCAGAGTAGTTTAATATAAATACCTTGTATTAACATGTTAGTGTAGCTATAGAAATTTAGTTGGAATACACACAGAGTTGGTCTTATCTATCTCCATCGGTTTTGTAGGTAAAGATTCTGTAAGATTAATAAAGCTTTCAGGAAATATTTCAAAGTTTGTGTTTTCTAATGAGAAGGTGGTACATTCCCTTAATTAAATTTTCCCACCTGAGAAATGAGAATTACGAAATCCTTGTGGGCGAGACTCCTCAAGTCTCATAAGCCTTCGTCCTTCGGACTCTGTTATGTTAAGCCCATAAAACACTGTTAATTATGTAACATGCACACACTCCACAGAGATACGCTCCGTACTGACTTTTCATCTGATTATTTTAAATTCTCTCCCTGTGTATTATTTCATCCCTGGGCACGAAGAGCCTAAATGACTTTTAAATGGCCCTGATTTTTAAAGAGTATTCAAGCTCTTGAATTTCACTACATGCATTTGGGGACGAGAAAACCATTAACAACTGCTTTTGTATGAAAACCAAGGATATTGAATTCCAAATAAGTGGCCCCCAAATAGTTAGAATGCATTTTTAAGTGATACTTCACAGCCACTTACTTTCCTTCTGGTACAGTCCAAGATTCTGTGAAGATCTGTCACGATGTCTGTGTCCTTTGGACAAATAACAACACACATCAGACTTCAAAATTATGAAAAAAAATATGCCTAAAACTTCCGCTCTCTCGTCACTGGGAGTTAGATAATACGTGTGGGCGTATATATAAATTCACTTATGTATTTACATGGTATTTATATTTGGTAATTGTATCTAATATAGAGAGTTATATATTATGTATATAAGGACACTACTTCTGTTCCTACTCTCATTCTTTATATGTCGGATAATCTATATTTAGAAAGAAATATAGAGAAGGGGGAACGAAATGTGAAGTGGCTTCAGTGTGCTTTGTAGGCTGATGCTGGAGACATGTTAATCAGCCGTGGGAACCATCTGAGTGCGGAAACTGAGCATCTCTGCTGACTCTGACGTGGTTTACGGTTTTAGTTTGAAAAAATTAGGGCTGACCAAATATGATTAGGACCGTGTGTCTCGTCATGCTTCGAACGCCAGGTTCATTTTGGAAATTCTATTCTAAAATAATCATTTCAAGGTTTTTTGCTGTCATTCGTTGAGCAGACAGGGAAATGGTGTTTTGCAAATAAAGTCTCGCAAATAATGCTTTGCATGTCTTAGAGCAGCAGGATGACAGCTAGGGATGCCAACGGATCTGTCGTGTGTGGGGTGTAATCTCTGCTAGGAGGCCTTGGTATAGTAGTCATACTGTAATGCTTTCCTGGCACAGACAGCCCCATTCTGAAAGGATGGTCCTCAAAAGTCACGTCCACAATTACATAGGGAACTGATGAACCCGAGCCATGTCTTCACGTCGGAAACCTGAGGGTGGCTTTTGGACAACAGGCAGCAGGGAGCCGAGGTCTTTAGTCCAACAGCCCATGAGAAGGCAAGCCCCACCAGCAACTGTGCGATGTCAGGAGTGGATTCTTCCCCACGTGCGCTTTCTGATGAGACCGCACCCCCGGGCCATCAGCCGTCCTGCAGCCGGTGAGCTCTTCCTGGCGCATGGACTCAGCTAAGCTGCGGTCCAGCCGCACAGAAGCCGTGAGGCAGGCAACGTATGTCTCAGCCTCCAGGTCCGTGCACTTCGTTAGTCGGTGGCCGATCGGCAATATGACTTAAGCGCAGATTGATGCATCGATGTATGCGTGCATGGATACGGACACGGCTGGCAGGAAATAATCTGCAGCAGACACAAAGGTAAAAGAATGCGGACCGAGTCAAGCCAGTATCTGGCTAAGTCCGTCACGATTTGCAGAGCGGTTGCTACAGCTCGTTTGGACACAGCGTAGGTGAACGAACCACACTCAGACGCACATCGTGTGTTCGGAAAGCCTGCCAAGAGGTATCTATCAGATTAGGGGAGAGGCAGAACGTGACAACCAAGTCCCCAATTCCTGCACCAGGCGAAACCGATTTCCCTCAGCCTGGCTGAGAACTGTTTAGCCCTAAACGACCCCTTAGAGTTTTGTTTTTTTTTCAGTTATCACATCAATGAATAATCAGCACATCCGCCCTCTGTCTCATCAGCCCAGCACCGAGCAGGGCGTGGGACTCTTGGGAATATGATCCCATTCCAGAGGACTTTCAATGTCTTCAGATCACCGTGCACCGCCCCTGAATCTTCACTCAGAAAAATTCCCCAGTCCATCTGCTGTCAAAGGACCTTGACTATGTGAAAGCAGTTAATCCACTCCCACTGGCACAGAGAGGGTGTGTGTGTGTACATGTGTGTGTGTGTGTGTGTGTGTGTGTGTGTGTATTTTCTTACAAGATCGTTATCCAGTTCTAGGCACTCCACAGCAGAGTGATGTGGGTCCATGACTTTGAGTCTTTGAGAATCATCTTCTTTCTTGAATAGTCTCACCAGTATGTCCCAGTCCTAAAACAGCGTGCTAGCAATTCTGAAAGGATGCTCGTAGGAAGACAACTCTGGAATTGGAGAGAAAGCTTATCAGAAACTGGGAGAGCATTTCCCACATGCATCATCTTCTTGAATATTTTTCACAAGTGGACGATGTTTAAGCTCTCCATAACGTAGAGGCTTGCAGACCGTGTGACACATGATTTTGATTCATGGAAGAGCGATTTTAGCCACCCATTCCAACGTAAGGTTTTCCCCCATAGCACCAAGCAATTCTGAGACATCAGTTGGGTGTCTTACAATTTCACTCAATGTTGGCAGGACCTACTTGGAGATAGCATCCGGTTTTCCAGCTTAAGAGCTCAATCCCACAAGACTGCCCTCCACTTCCAAGGGTAAGTCCAGATTGTCAGCGGTGTTTCTAAACATCTGGCTATCTCAGAGGTTCCCACGATCCCCTCCTTCGGTTGCATAAGTCAACTAGAGTGGCTCAACGGAACACAGAAAACTAGTATACTCGCTACATCACCAAAGGGGATAAATCAATAGCCAGATACGCGGGGCGAGGTCTGGAGCAAAGGGGCTTCTGTCCTCGTGGAGTTTGAGGCTTGGCATGGTGACACGTGAAGCGTTCTGGTTCACCGGAGTCCTTTTTGGTATTTATGGGGCTTTTGTTACACAAGGAGAATCCTGGACATTCCAAGGGTCTTGGGAGCTGTGAGCCAGGAAGCGTGGCTAAAATTTAAATATGTATTTCTTATAAATCACAAGACCACAGTAGCTGGAAAAACTATGAGCAGGGCATCAAAGGATTCTTTTTCATACACAGAAGCAGAACACATCAAAATACATCAGTGAAATACTGAAGACGAATTTCATGCAATAGGGCTTAACTGCCACGCAGTGGGACATGGCAGAGGGAAGTAGCAACGCTATACTACACACTTGCATTCTCGAGAGGGGCGATGCCACTTTCGAGGAGGTAAAACCTGGTCCTTGAGGGGTAAAAAAATCCCTGCCCTTTCTACGTATAAAGATATATGTGTCTGTGTCTCTATAGACACACGCAGTACATAAGCAGATGATGACTATGCCTGCGATATCAAAATAACATGAAGAAGGAAAATTAGGAGAAGATGCCTAAAAAAATTCTGCCTGGGGGTGGGACAGAAAGAACCATAAGCTGATAAATACCGATACAAGTCACCGAATGTACGAGTTAAGGCACAAATTGTAAAATATTATTATTAGTTCTTCAAAGAGCATCCATAGCCGCTGACCAAGAGTGACTCAGTGAGAATTAATTCATGTGCACGGGCTCAGAGTCGTGTGGGACACTTTAATTAGTGCAAGAAATGTGTATTTCTGTCATCGGGGAAATAAACACAAAGCATGATATCATGCTGAAAAATATTTGACGATCGGGTCTCTGGGACAGGGAGCGCCAACTCTTGTGGCATGTCATGGTTTCCATGGCGAGGTGACTGGACCCCGGCCAGCAGCCTGCGTGAGCGTGAGGACACGGGAAATGGAACGTACGCGGTGTCCATGGCGATGTAGCGTTTCCCGCGTGCAGAGGTAGCAGACTCGGGAGCGCAGACGACAGCAAAGCATCGCATCGTCAGCCCGCGAAGGGTCTCAAACGTTTATCACCTTCTTAAGCAGCGTCTTTAATTTTAAGATGGCATGATTACTATTTCAATGGAGGCCGCGTCTAACAAGCACATCTCGCAATTCTCGACAGGTGAGCCATGGGCCAGGGGGAGCCGGGTGCCCAGCAAGAGAGCGAGAAACCGAGTGAGTTAGGAGCGGAGATATAAATGAGCCCTTTGTCAGGTAGGGCTCACATGCCTTGACCATGTGAGAGCAGTTAATCCATCCACTTCCACTGGCAGAGAGAGAGGAGAGAGAGAGAGAGAGAGAGAGTGTGATAATTATTCTCTTTTATTATTAGTTATTGCTGTTCATCTCTTAGTGTGCCTAATTTATAAACTAAACTTTATCAGAGGTATGTATGTATAAGGAAAAACAGTAGTTGCTGGCATCTACTGGGGGGCTTGGGACATGTCCCTCTCAGATAAGAAGCGACTGGGGGACTTGGGACATGTCCCCCCACAGATAAGAAGTGACCCCTGTATCTGTTTGTTGACTCGAGTTTACTTTTTCTGTTCCTGAGTTTCTTCGAGTTTTGATGGCTTGTCACAAACTCACTTTGCTCCACGTTTACTGTTTTCAAGACACTGTGACTCGTCTAACGTAAACCCTTTTTAATCTGGTCCCTGTGACCATTCATTATGTATCCAGAACTTTCTAAAACAAGCATCCTTTCTGCTAACCGAATGTGCATGTTTAAAAAGTTCGTAACTCTTCATAAGTCTTCAAAAGGAGACACCGCCAAACCTGCCATATCTAAATGCAAATTTAGATGTAAATAAAAATGCGAATTTGGATATAATGCAACAGGCGATTGGTTACTCTCCTGTCCTGAGACCCCTCCTTTTCCAAAGGAGATGGGGTCAAGTTCTCATGATTTGGGAGTGGGGGTGAGGATGGGATGGGCAAAAGACAAACTGAGGCATGGAATTTTATGACCAGGTTTAGGGGCCAGGTACTAAAGTTGCTCGCAATGATACTTAAACGTATTACACAATACCTTCCTATAATTTACAGATTTTAGCTGTTCTTTTCTCTGATAATGTTTGAAGGTTCTATAAGAACTTTTCAACAAAATGAACAGTGAACAAAATGCATGCAGACATTTTTCTTGGCCCCCCCCAAAGCTCACCGAGGTCTAGACATTCCAGTGACGTTCAGAGAACATTGACCTGTCACTCTCTTACTTGGGATGAATCAGCCACAATTACTGTATATCTTCTGAGTCAGCCAGAGTCATCAAGAGAATATGCTACATCTGTCAGTTTGAATCGAGGGTTGGCAAACTTTTATTTGTTAATCATAAGCCAGTGACATTTGAAACTCTAATTAAAGGATTTGAAATGAAAAGAACCCCCCCTTTTTTTTCCGTGAGATTATGGAGGTTTGTCTTGTTGCCAGAGAGGAATTTAAACATCTGCATCACACTTTCAAAGGATAAATAAGGGCGACACAAACTTTCAGTTGCTTTTAGTCAAACCTTCCATAAGATTTCGTTCTTAGAATAGGTCCTGCTTGCTCTCACCGAAGGAGACACTTCGGTACAAGTAACACGGAGATTGAATTTCAGCATTTGCAATGGGTGAATATTTTATTTTATGAGGGAAAAAGGTAGGCAGGAAACAATTTGTGAACTTAACCAAAGAAATGTGCTAAATTTGATTTCTTACTTTCACTTACGGGGAAAGTAAGTGAAAAATGCAGGAAGCTCTCCCGGAGAATACTATGGCCATTATGCAGATTGAAAAGCTTTCTGCCCACAAGGTCGTCCCTATTTACTTTCACAGAGTGGCAGTCGAAAGGTTTCGCGGTCCAAGTTTGATGGTTTAAAAACCTTTATGAGAATGATGCTAGGTTTTTTTTTTAAAGCCATGCTCAGCAGGGATTTTTTTCAAGCAGGGATCTCTCTAGACCCTTCTGCTGGTTTTAATGGAGTGCTCGTTCCGTGCTCATCTAACTGTGTGTGACTCAACGGGCGTGGCTAACCATTTACTGGGGACGGAAATCACGGAGTTAAGAGGCTATGCGTTCAAAATAAAAACATGTTCAAGAACCCTTTGCCATGATCCACCACCACACTGTAGAATTCCAGGGAATTCTGTTTGGATTGGGATCAAGTCGCTGAGTTTGGGGTGGCAAATTGCTTGTGTCAGGTGTAAGTCGCTCACATGCGATGCACGTGTTTATTCCGGGGAGTCGGTAATTCTGGGGGGGGGGAAGCATTCTCCACCAGGAGAATCAGTCACGGCGTATTTTGATGGCTTCCCACACAAACGTTAAGGCCGGCGACCAACTTGAAACAAGAGGCTGCTTACGGTCGTTGTAAAATATTCTCCCTCTTTGCAGATGGCATTTGTGGTGGACCCTACATTTGAGCAGTGCCTTCGAATGTATGCGGGTGAGTTTCCGCTGTTTACAGCTGGGTTTCCCCAATCTGCTTTGGTTATTAACATTTGTGCAGACTGGGCAATTTGAGCATCTGTCTGCAAACTACCTACGTTAAGGCGATGTAACTCTGAGGAGCCACAGAGAGAAATCAGCTGAGAGAAATGGTGTGTGAAACTGGAGAAGCCGTCAGGACCTGAGCTTCGTTTCAATGTTTGCAAATCTGACTGGGTCAGCCACATGGCCTTTTGAATTTTTGAGAGGCTTTCTTTATCTGTGAAGATAAATAAATATATGGCTACATATAACTATTTGTAAGAGCGTCTTCCCTTGGGATTGTTCTCGTTTAGAAAAGGACAAATAATCTCTTGTCTTCCCAGCTCGCACTCAAGAACCGAGTGTTCTTCCTCAACCATGTATTGAAATGCTCTACTGTTCATCTCCAAACAAATCCAGACAAAAGGAACATGGCCATGAAAGGCGCGAAGGAAACTCGAGACCCAAGACCGTCGGTTCTGTTTCTGGGTAAGTCAGGGGGCACACGAAGTTGAAATTAAGGTGTTTCGCTGTTTTGTTTTGTTTTATTTTTAGAAGTGGATTGGCTGCCCCGATAGGTCTGCAGTCATCTGAATGGAAAACGCACTCGATTTGTTTTGCTACACCTTGAAATTGAACATCCAATTTGGTCTGCCCATTAAGTCAGTGTTGATTTGCTCTGGGCGCTACGACAAGCTTCAACCAGGCTGAAGGATTTAAAGAAAAAAAAAAAAGTTTTAAAGTCACTGGCGTCATTGAGGGAAAGTTTTGATCTCAAGACTATAGAAAGACGAAAGAAAGCACATTACAACTTTTCCTCCAGAAACTAAAATACGAAAGATCACGGGAAGAATTCCATTTAAAAATGCTTTATCTCCTCTTCGACGTAATGGGCTACCCCAACCAGGATTTATGCCTCTCTTCCTCCTGTTTCCTTGTTTAAAAAAAAAAAAATGTAAAGACTAGAATTAAAAAAAGAAAAAAAACCCTCCCCCATAGTTACACCAGGCCTTCAATAACGACGTCATTTATTTAAGCGCGGGTGATTTCTGGTCAGCGGGCTAGAGCTGTCGCACGAGAAGTTATTGTTTATTGTTTATCGAGCGTCATGCCCCGCGCTATCCGCGTACAAAGGCGTTACGTAGCTCAGACTCATTCTGCAGACAGAACATGGAGCCTGAGAAAGGCACAGCGTGACACTTCAGTCAGCAGCAAGCGCCACATCGAACGTGAGCGACACTCCGTCTCCGGCAGGATAGGTTCGCTTAGCGCCATACATTCCCGTCTAAGGAGCCCACGTCACCACACTTCATCTGAGCAGTAGTCAGAGATGTGTGTGCCTGAAATCGCTCGGAATGTCGATTGTGGGATTGGCCTTTTTTTTTTT
>NW_024350396.1:498231-576954 GCF_902729225.1 Pteropus medius
TATATATATAAATTTTTATATATATATAAAATTTTTATATATATAAATATATAATATTTATATATTTATATATATAAATATATATATATTTATATATATTTCAGCCAGAATGTTAAAAGATAAATATATAAATATATATTTATATATATATTCAGCCAGAATGTTAAAAGATAACCAAATATATATAAATATATATAAAGATAACCAAAAATATATAAATATATATTTATATATATATTCAGCCAGAATGTTAAAAGATAACCAAAATATATATATTTATATATATTTATATATATTTTCTATATATTTTTCTATATATTTTTCTATATATTTATATATATATTTCTATATTGATATATATTTCAGCCAGAATGTTAAAAGATAAATATATAAATATATATTTATATATATATTCAGCTAGAATGTTAAAAGATAACCAAAATAAATATATATTTATATATATTTATATATATATAAATATATATGCTGTGAAGATAACTTTATATATAAATATATATGCTGTGAAGATAACTTTATAAATATATATGCTGTGAAGATAACTTTAAAGAAAAATCACGTAAAGAGAGATTGGCCATCGTAAAGTTTCGCATCAACTGTCTCGCCAGAATGGTACTCAGACTGTCTGCCTGTTGCTCGTCAGCTGGAAGATGTCTGCAAATAGGAACGGCTTTGGAGGCCCAGGATGGAGCGGGCAGCAGAGCGTTCTGAGGCTACTTCCTGCACGTGGTCCTTCGGGCATCGAAGATTTAGCCCTGACCGGAGCACGAGAGCATAGATTCTGCCCAGGGGAGCAAGCCCAGGACGGTGGCATGTGAATCGAACGATGCCACATCTATGTATCATGTTTCGAGAAAAGCAGAACGAGGGACAGCAAACGTGAATTCCTCTTCCTGGGCGGGTCTGTTGCGATGCTTGCAAGGAATCCGTTTTCTCATTAGAGGACCAAAGAACAAATCCCAGCCACGTAAACACTCTCGTCGACAGTGTCTGTATTTGCAGGAAACAACCTCTTTTCCGTCCTGCACGTTTCCCGCTGAAAAATGCACAAAACTGAGCAAGAGAGGACTTTCCACTCTCGTGCCATTTTAATCAGATTTTCTGATTCTGTCGTTACCGAGGGACCTCCCCACCCCGTGGAGGTGACACCAGAGTTCACGTCACATGTCCCTCTCGATCTCATGAATTTTTTAACGTTATTTAAAATACCAGATTGCTGTGATTTTCACATACTACGTGAGCATCCAGAATCAGAGCAAAGGAGAATCTTATCTCTTTAAAAACAATTTTTTTCTTCAACTACAGTCGACGTTCGATATAATTTTACACCAGCATCGTCTTTCAACATTTGTATGATTTACGAGGTGGTCCCGCCGATTCGTCTAGTCCCCGCCTGGCACCACACATGGTGACAGTGTGAGTGGCAGGTTCGGTACCCTTCAGTCTTGGGGTCAAGTGCAGCCGCCACGAAGTGTGTTTGTGCAGCTCGCAGACCACGAAGGAATTGTACACGGTGCATGTCGACGATGTGTAAAGGGAGCGTGTGCACTGGCACAGGACCGCTACATGACATGTGAATGCCACCGCCGTCGACGCGGCTTCCCCGGCCACAGGGACGCACAGGGACGCCCGTGCGTGCCCTCCTGATCCTTGCGGACTGGACGACTGCAGAAACTGCCACGTGGACCGTCTGGCCCGCAAAGCCGAAAATCCTTACCATCGGTGCCTTCGTGGAAATCGTCTGCCCAATCGTGGCTTAGGAAACCTCCTTGAAATGCGTTTTCGGTGCGGAGGCTGGAAGCCACGGGCCGTACCTGCTGAAGGAGACTGGAAACCGGGCCAGATGGACTCGTCCGCATCACTGCGGATGCTGGGCTGTCCAACGCCTGCTCAGCGTGGTACCGAGTTCCAGGGGCTGGCCGATTGGGGTGCTCCACTCAGACACGCCACGGGGGTGTCGTTAGCTGGTTTCATGTACTCGTAGCGAATAAAGCAGACGGGGATCCACATGGGAAGCTCTGTGTCCCCGAGGGGACGCTTAGCCACTGCATGTGTACAGTTAGTTCCGTGCTGATGTCTTAGTCGTGGTGGGGTGAACGTCACTGGTTACCTTCCTGTCGAGCTCAGCCGGTTACAGCTGCGCCTGCAAAATACCTTGCTACGTTTTAACGTTGAGTGAGGTCACTACCTAGCAAGGACCAGGCAGACGTCCAGTCCCTCCTCCCATGGGTGGGGAGGGTGTGACAGCACGCTGGGGTAGAGAGCGTCCCCACTCCCCAGTCTGGAAGGAAGGAGGCGTCTCAGCAGCTCATCGTGTAGGAGAACAGAGCTTGCCATGCCCAAATCTGCCTTTGGGGACATTGATTATTTTAAGCCAGTTATTTTTAAGAAACGAAAGACACAGAAAAAACCATTGACCTTTCCCCGAACTGCCTAAAAGAACTTAGACAGAGGACCTACTCGGCGAAGGCTCTGTCATCACAGGTCCCGACAGTTTGATATGAACTAGTGTGTCGGGGCGGGACATGGAAGGTCAGTCTGGTCCAAGTCCTCTCTGTGTCCCATTGTTAAAGATGACCCAGCAAACATTCGTTTATCAAACATCTGCTTTTCCATCTGCATGTGAATTTCCTTTCTCCCCTTTGAGCCCCAAGCCATACCCCTCCCCCCAGCCTTAACTCATCAGATGTCATGCAGTCTCACCCGACCTATCCATCCACAGGCTTCCTATTCTAAGGGGACCCGCGAGTGTACGTACATCATAAATTTGGTCCTTTTCTCCTGTGAATCTACCTCGTGTTAATTTTATTATTAGTCCAACCAGAAGAATTGGGAAGGGTCAAAGGAGAATTCGTCATCTTCCCCTCCCCGCCCCCAACAAGGTCAGCAGGAAATACCCCATGTCCCCAGGGGGCAATCAAGGATCGTTAAGATTAGAAATTCCACTATTTATTTTAAATAGTGATCTCCCGTCAATGCTGCAAGAGTTCCATGATCTCGAAAGAGTGTCCATGGGGAGGTCTGAAGCCACTGGGGTGGCCATTGGTGGAGCGGACCCAGAAGACAGCACGACACCTGTGGTCACGGATGAACCCACGTAAGGGCCCCCCCAGCCCCAGACACTGAATGACTAGAGCCTACAGGTCGCCCGGATTCCTGGGGCCGGTGATGGGCCGTCGAAGCAGAACACGGGGATGGGTCCTTGATCCTTGCATAGAGACGTCTTACGAAGGGACCTCAAAAGGCAGGAGGAGTCACGTGACCCCTAACGGTTGGCACTCTGGTTGCATCCTGTGGTTAATGCCCGGGTTTGGATAGCGCCCACCATCTTTTAATTATTCACTTTAATTCATCCTCTTCTCAGCTATTACATGTGGAGCACGTCTCCACCTGAATCACTCTCCACATATATATTTGGATACAGGAAGGAGAGAGGAAAATAATAATGTTTTTGGAAAGTGCCAAGTGGATTTTGAAGATAATCTTATTTCAGAGAAAATAATTAAATGAATGCTGCTTTCTCTCTAATTGCCTCACACTTAAAATCAAATGCGCTCCGGTTAATACTTTTCAGCATCTAATTGAATTTTCACCGTTCCTTTTATTACAAGACTAGGTTATACGGGAAGGTGATGATTTTAATGTGATTATTATGTTGTTATACAAAGTTATAGCATCAAAGAATATGCAGCAACAGTGTTTTTTTTCTTTCTTTCTTTTTTTGTCTTTCTCCTGATGTGGGATTTCAGTCAGAATTGCAAGGACCTCTGATGTGATCCAGGGTGCCCAGGAACGGTGGTCCTCAATTTATATTTTGAAGTTATAGAGAGCTCTTCCAAGAGTTAAACTGGAGCTCCCATGTTAAGAACAGTCAAGGCAGAAATTTACATGTTTACTGATGACATTATTCACGCTGTGCTTTTAAAAAAGGACACTTGCAACATATCTCTGTGTAATGTTTTATCTTTTTACGGACTTCGATAACCATAGTTTGTTTTTTTTTGTTTTTGTTTTTGATGAACGTCATTTTTTTCCTGCTCGACATTTAATGAGATCCGCTCTGCTGATTAAGTCACTCGAAACCCATTGTCACATCGGAATCGTTTTTAAAAACCTGCCCCCGAAATTGCAACATCAACGGAAAAGAATTGTAATTTGCGATCTCACCCTATTTTTACCTTTTCTCCGTGATTTTTTTTTTTAATCCTCATCTCTGTTTGGATGCTTTAGAGAATTGTAAATCAACATATCTGCAGGTGCCATATGGTGTCTGCCTACTGCGAGGCGATGTTTGAGCGGCACACGAGATGTTCCTAAGACTCGTGCTCATTTTGAAATGGAAGGTTGTCAACGTGAGCGTGCTACCAACACCGCGTGAAGACGAAGCTCCGTGTTGCCGTGGAAGAAAATGCATTAAGAACTCAAGTAGGAGCAGGTCTGTAGCCTCGTTCCCATGGGACTTCAGGGTTCAGGGCCCACGGAACCAGGAAAGAGGCTGACCGTGGCTCGCTGCCCTCAGAGAGAGAGTCATGTTCCTTACACTCTGGTCTCCCCTGGGGCAAAGCAGAATTTACGAAACACTTTGAATAATTTGAGGGCCTGTGTCAACAGTCATAGTAGGAATGAGCTTATAATTAGTCAGAGAAACGAGTGGATGTAAGCATTCCAGAAGGTTTGCCCCGTGGGGGGAGAGGGGAGGAAACTTGCCTCGACCCTCTCAAAATTCGTTCGGCTGGTCCAATCATCAAATAGACGTGAGACAGATTAGGAAGGAAAAGTAAGCACATTGAAAACATACATACATATGGGAACTCTGCATACGTGACACAGAGACCCCGCACGCAGGAGATATGCAGACATAGAAAGGGGACACGGGCGTATGAGACGACCTGAGCTGGAGATGAGACAGGTGCCCTGGGGGCTTCAAAGGGTGACTGCAGGATGATGAGAAGAACAGGTGTTTCGTCAATAGAAGTTTGTCCTGACCTACAGATGGGTCAGAACAAGTGATCTCCAATCGTCTCCTACTGTGATTACCGCAAGGCCCCTAATTCAAGGTATTCTGGGTACTTACGGGAGGGGCAGACATTTCTCCTGAGGCTGCAGCTAAAGTTGCCTGTAGCTCAAAACAGTACGCCTGTGACAGGAGCACATTTTTGGTGACTAGCTCTGACCTGCAACAGTCGTTACCCCGAGGATGTGAAGAAATTCTCTAGTGCGTTCCAATAATAGTTGATCTTTTTCTCACTTCTGTCTTCCCTCTAATGCATACTGCGTGTTTTAATAGGTAGCAGTTGCATGATCATGTATGGAGATTCCATATATATGTGTGTGTGTGTGTGTGTGTATATATATATATATATATATATATATATATATATATATATATATTTATACTTTCTCACTTCTGATAGCTAACATAATTGCACAATGGACAGTGTGGACAATATCTTGATGATTTGGATGCTTGGAAAAATGTTTTTTGAGATTTCCTTCTAAGCACAGGTAAAACTTTTCAGATGATTCGGGTCATCTAAATAACGCAGAGTGTCTTTTTTTGTTATATGTATTTCACTATCTTTTTAGGATTTATCAATTAGATCAAGCCTGTTAATTACCACATTCCAGGCTTTACCCTTGTATTTTTATTTCTGTCTTTCCTTTTAAAATACTTGACAGACGTTCACTGAAATCTCACAGCAGAGATGCGTTTTTACAATAGGTTTGAGTAATTCCGTCCTTTTAAGCTTTATATACGTCAAGGCTCTTGTCAACCAATGGTCCTTGGCACCAATTCAACGCCAACAGGAATCCCCAAATAATTGGGGGTGTGGCAGAGAAGGAGACCATTTGGTTCAAACAGCTTCACTGTGATTCAGCACAGCTGGGTTGTGGCTTTGGTGTATGGCCCGTGTCCCCCTACACAGCTCTGCTCTGCCAAGACGTCTCAGGCATGTCAGCTTCAGCCGGAGAAACACAGTCTTCGGGCTTTGTGGGAGCTGACTTCTGTAGACAGAAGTCCCCGCCCCTGGTCCCTGATTACTTCATCCTCATCCTCCAGCAAAGGAGGACCCCAAATACTCACGGTTTGATTGGTCCAAAGGACACTGTCTTGATTAATCAGAACGGAGCCACTCTGCTCGGTCGGTGAAGATGCCGATGGGGACTTGGCTGCATGGCTCTGACTGGGCAGGGCAAATCTTAGTCCTGTTGTTGAAATAGGGGTACAAGAACTCCTTTCTCAGGGTTGGCTCAGAGGGCGGGACCACGGGGCGGGCAGCCGGTTCACTGCAGGCTTGCATGAGAGGCCCCCATAGAGAAATGGCTTCCAGGCTCTGTTTTTCTTTAAATTTGAGCCCCGTTGGCCACCAGGAGCCCTTCTTGGCTGGGGTCTTCTTTCTTGGGGTCAACAGCTGTTAGCCCTGAAATGCCAGTTTGAGATGACTGTGGATTTTTCATTGGATGTTTTTCCGATTGATGACGTAATGCCCCAAACCTACATTCCCCGCTTTGGTGTTTAGTTCAATTGTATGTCGGCTTCATTTTGGTCATCATTCTCTTGTGCAGTTTTCAAACTCTTTTCATCGTTTTCTTGCAGATGGGTCGTTAGTAAATATTTTAGGGCTGTGCCATGACATTTACGTAGTTTTAATGCGAACTGAGTGTCCGTGCCTTTTAATAGGGAAGTTGAGCCTTTTATGTCTGCTGTGATTACTGCTATAACTGGAAATATTTCAAATATCGTAGAGTGTATTTTCATTTCTCAATCTTTTTTTTTTTCAAATCAGGCTTGTTTAATTTTCTCTCTTTGCTAATTTCTGGCAATTTCATTCATAAGTAGCTCAGTTTTCTTAGTTTTCCCCCACTTGCTGTTTTAAATATTTGCATATCCATTTTACTACGAATCCACTTTCTACACAAGACAATAGTGTCAATGCATTCAAACTGGTCAAATACCTTCCCTACCCATCATTCGTTATTCATCTAGTTTAGCATTTCTCGTCCAGCTTACTTTACTTTTCGGTCTAAAATGTTATTATTGCACTAAGTTTATTTTTGCGATCAGTACGTATTTCCAGATTTACCAAAATGACTTAGAGAGGCCTTTACTCTCGTGCACACTAAATCCTAGCACATCTTGAGTTTATTACTCTTTGTGCCAAAGTCTGTCCTTTCATAGAGTCTTCATAAGGAGTTTCTGAGTAAAACGCCATGGGAGTCATCTTGCCTGAGAAATTATTTATTTTATGAACTGTTGTATCATCGATGGCTGTGGTCGGAATTCGATAGTCTCGGATGTTGTACGCAAACGGTTCAATTATCCTGCGATGGACGAGATATTTCTGAGGTGACCTCAGCGGTCTCCCATTCCTTGGCATGAACATCGTTGTTTAATGCCCTCCCCTGGAGTGTCGGTGAGACCCAAGACTTGTGTCTAGACATCAACTATGGAAACATTTAAGGGAGAGAGCAGGTGTAATTATTGGTTCCGCATTAATTGATTTTGAGGTCATTTAAAGTAAGGTTACCTTGGGTGGGTAAGACGGAAGTCTTTACAGCTGGACGGAGACCTTCCTGAGAGAAAGCTTCTGCCTTTGCCGTATTGGAGAAGTCCACTTGAGATCCACCTGTGTTGGACGAATTTTACGGTGGCCCCCCCATGACCCTGTCTTCTCGTCTGCCATCTTGTTGGGTGTGTCCAGGATTGTAGGGTGTCACTTCGGTGTTTATTTATCCGACCTACAATTCCATCTTGCTGGAAGACTCTCTTAGGGATGTTGTCTTGCTCGAGAGGCAGGTGGCCATGTTGGAAGGCAATGCCCACCTGGCGAGCGGCCGACGGTGGCCTTGAGGATATGGGAGTGGCCCTTGCCTGACAGCCAGACATGGCTGGGGTTCTCAGTTCCACAGCCACGAGGAACGGAACTCTGCCAGCAGCCTCAATGCATTTGGGGGCCTATTCTTCTCCTTTCGAATATGCAGATGAGGTCACAGCTGGCCAGTGTCTTCAGGCTCTGTGCGCCCCGCCCAGGTCCCTGAGCCACAGAAACTGTGAGACAAGGAACGATTTAATTGAATACATGCGTTCAGCCTCTGCGTTCGGGGATACTGTGGTACATGGCAATAGTTAACGGATGCAGGTATGATTCCATCGTAATGTCCGTGAAACAGACAGATTGAGATATTGGCTCTGAATCCACCGCGGGCTTTGAAGTTCGCTCTGTTATTCTGCTCACCTGTGTGTTGGGGTAAATAGTAGCCCTTCCACCATTGAGACAAAGCGTCGATGTTTAGAACACTTAGAAAAGCGAGTGCCTTAGAGGATGTATTTAACAGATAGCGAGGACCTGCCTGCAGAAGCCAAGCTTTCAGAGCACCTGCCCCCGCCCCCCCCACCCCTTGCTTGTGTGACAGGTTTAAATATTAGGTCTGTCCCCTCCCAATATCTCTGTAATTATGTGCTTTCTACACTCACCCCCGTACCTCAGCAATCTATTGATTTTTGAAGTGAACACATTGATTTTTTTCTCTCTGCCTTATATTACAATGCCAAAGGCTTTTAATAAATGAGTGGCGGCCTTTGTGCAAACTCACAGATGTTCCCCTAACGGAGACGCTATTAAGATCTCATCCAGACACATAAGCAGAATCATTAGGCCCTGGCATTGAAAGTCGTGGTCATCATAGGCTTGTAGGTGTTCGACCTACAGCCTCTGACCAAAGTCTAGAATATGTCTCCTCTAGTTATAGAAGTCTCAGCCCTTTTTTAGAAAATCTTCTGATCTGCATTGGACAGGCATAGCTCGTTTTCCCAGGCTTTGCTTTTGTGTGTTTCACAGATGATGCGTTTTTTCAACAAATTAAAGAATCTCCACCCGCAAAAAGATGGTGGCATACTGAAATCTCAGGTGGTGGTTAGTATTTTTTAGCAATAAAGTATATTTTAATGAAGGTACTTTTTTTTCTCTAAGACATAATGCTATTGCACAGTTAACAGACTATACAGTATAGGGTAAATATAACTTTTACGTGCATTGGGAAACTAAAAGAAATCATGTTTCTCGCTTTATTGTGATAGTCTTAAAATCTTTATCGTGGTGGTCTGCAACTGAACCCACAGAATCTCCCAGGTAGGCCTGTAGTTCTAATAAATATGATTAGGCTTTTAAAAATTTCTTGACGATTTCTTGTGGCCACCCAAGTTAGTTGATTTTGAAACAGGGAAGCTCAGCGTTCCCTAAGATTGCTTACCCGAATGGTTTAAACAAGACAGGTGACATATAAAAACCAACATACTATCGCATAAAAAGTAACTGCTCGTTTTCACTCACTATCTCTGATTTATCCACTCTCCGAAAGCACTTGGCTTGAGAGAGAGTCCATAAAAAATTAATAAACGATGCCAGTCATAAAAAGGGACCTGCTATCTATAGGGTCCACTCGGTGAAAATTTGGGAACAGATATTGTATTCATTTTTCGTTGTTTTTCAGAAAACCACCTCCATCACAGAGACTGAAACCGACGCACGTGAGGGTCTCGGAGGCGCTGTGCCGGAGGGGTCTAGGTGTGGCTGAGCCGGTCCTCGCGTGGGGTCTCAGAGGGCTGTGCTCTCTCGCTTGAAGGTTCAAACGTGAAACACCCCACTTCCGAACTCGCTCGGGGTGTCGGCAGGTCTCACTGCCTTGCAGCTACGGGACTGGAGAGCCCACGTTTTTGCTACCTGTTGTCTGGAGTCTCACCCCAGGTGCTACAGGCTGTCACAGTCCCTGGAGGCCACCCACAGCTCTACTCCTACATGGACACTTCAGTTATCAGACCTGTGTCAAGGCCTTTGGTTTGACTAGATCAGACTCACTCAGGATAATCTCTCTTTTAGCAAACTCAGAATCAACTAATTGGGGACATTAGTTGCAGCTGAGAAAGCGCTTCACCATGACCGGGTTCGCCCCCGGCGGAAGTAAATCCCAGCCCTGCCCCTATGGAAAGGGCGTGGTTTTGATAGGGCGTGAATGCTCAGCGGACCACGGGATGACCAGCCACCACAGATGGTTCGAATGGTATTCCCAAAGGATGATGTCATCCGAGGGCACTAGGAGTAAGGGAAAAATGCATGGGTGTCAAATTAAAACACACACACGTGCACACACACACACACGTGCACACACACACATACATGCACACACACACACACGAGTAGAAAAGTCCCAGCCTGCGCTGAGAACTGAATTCTAACCCTACTTTTCCCATCGACTTTGTGACCTAAGCAAACCAGGTAAACACACCGAGCCCTGGGAGCGTCAGAGGACAGATAGCACCTTGAGACCAGAAACTGTTTATGGCCCCATCCATCTCTACCCTCCCACAGTATTAGAAGCTACGGTATATTTACAGGTTACTGGCTGGAGAGATAAAAAATAATGATTAAGACCTTTGCAACACCACATGATAGCGACTAGCCACACGTAGCCATGAGCACAGGAGGCGTGGCCAGTCCAACCTGGGGTGCGCTCGAACTGTGAAATATATGTCAGATTCCAAGGATGCAGAGTAACCCCAAAATAATATATAAGCTATGTTATTCATATTTTTATACAGATCACAATTGCTCAGACGTTGGGATGACAATATTTAGATTGCATTAGAGCTATTACTAAAATGGATTTCGCCTGTAAGCTTTACTTATCATAAAGAAATTTCCAGAAAAGTTGAAATTCCACAAATGGCTAGCCTTATATTCCTACTGCATGGCGCTGATACAGAAGGGTTTTCTTTCTACCTATTTATATTCCCTTGTTGGATTTTTTGTGGGGGGAAGCAATGCTATTGAAGGAACCTAAAATAATATGTATTTTAGTCAAAAGTTTTTAAATATGTATTTTGTATTTCAAGTGATTTATTTTTCCAGTACATTGAAACTTCTCAACAGGTCAATGATAGCGGCTACTAATTTTAACGTAATAAATTGCACAAATTATCTCACTCACATACCATAGTATAACTAATCCTTAAAGAGACAATCATGTTACCATATGTCTGTTATAAAGATTTGTTACAAAGTTCGTTGTTATAAAGATTTAATGAAATACTAGAGTAAATCACTTAGCTCCTCTGACAGAGTAAGTTCTGCCAATTTGATTATTCTTTTAAAATTATTACTCAGTTGTTTGAAGGAGCAAATATCTGTGGAAATATTTTCCATGACATTAATACATTCCCGTGGACAATTTCACATTACAGGTTTGGTGACTTACACGGCTAAAATGAACGAGTCAGTCGAATGCCAATTTTACAAAAATCTCCATCACTCTCCTGATTATTACACCCAATGGCACCAGCCCTGCAGACAAGCCAAGCCACCTGTCTTTCCAAATGCATCAGCGGTGTGACCCAAAGTGGTCAGTGTCTCAGCCCAGACCGTTATCGTCACGGACACGGAGGTCACAGAACTGACCCACAAGGACGGGTGAATGAGCTCCGAGCTCAGCTCCTGAGGTTCCGTTCCCCTCAGCTGTAATCAGAGTCGGGGGAGGGGGATTGTTTTAGACCCCGCCTCTCGCCAGCTGAACTGCAGCTTCTAGAACTGGACCGGGGTATTGGTATTTAAAAAAAAAAAAAATGCGTTATTCAGGTTAAGCCAGTGCCGGCATCACTGAGTAACAGATTTTCGTTTTTGACCTAGATAGATATATTTGGGACAGCTTAGGCGTGAACTTGAGAAAAAGAAAGAACAGAAAAAGACATAAATTATGTCGTCTGGGGCTTCCATTTTCTCTTTAGCTCTTAGTCACCCTAATCCTACAGCTCAGACTATTTTTTCCCTAAAATATTGATATTCATGGTATTTGATTGACCTCTCTTATTATTATTATTATTATTATTATTATTATTATTATTATTAATTATTTGTCCTAAAGAGGATCCAAAAAGAATCACATATGTCTGTTAGACACCGGCAAACTTTCTCTTCTGACTGTACAAACATAACCATTTCTTGGGTGGCTTTTGTTTTCACCAAAACTGGACCCTAATTATTCCTGAGACAGTCACGGGAATCCCAGAACGGAGAAAAACGGTCATTCGTAAGCTGCAGGCGATTTTTTCCCCGTCCCTCAGTTGTTGGCATCTTAACCTCTCATTTGAAGGAAAAAAAAAAAAGCTTCTGCTTTAGAGAAACAAACAGATGTTCCTTCTCAGGCAGGAGAGGTCAAACGGGAGGAAGCTGGCTCATCTGGGTGTCCTCATAAGGCTATTCTAGGGTGGATCAGACGGGATGCAGACAAGATGCGAACCAGCGGGTAAGCGTCGTTTTAGGACTGATAGTTATACGAGGCGGACGGGTGGCATCTGGGTGGGGCTGGGAGACCCACAGACCCGTGCGAGTCTGACTTCGACCGATTCCACAGCAGGGACCTGCAGAGTGGACATGCCTCGGAAGCTGTTTCGAGTCCTCTCTCTTTCCCCTCTGCATGGTCACTCTCAAGTGCTTTGCAGTCGAGTTTCGTGTAGTGTCCTAACTTCACGTTCGCTGTGGCAGACAGAGGGTCAAGCTTGTGCCCGGGCTTCGCAAAGGTGGCTTGGCATGAGAGGGCAGCATGAGGTGCCAGGACGGGACTTCAGGGCTGTCCACTCAGATGTCACGTTGTCGGGAGGTACGGAGGATGGGGCCAAATCTCCGCGTGGCTGCCCGCTTCTTGGTGACTGCTAGAGATGCTTTAGCAGGAATGCAGTCAAATGCGGGACCCCTGCACACACAGGGACCTTCTACGTGAGGCGTCTGTCTCTAAAATCGTGTCTACCAGGAGCAATGAAGTCTCACGGGGAATGCAAATTTACATTCTAACCTGGGAGGCTTTTTTAATAATTATTATTTTAGAGAATGCCGTACTATTTTTGCGACCACAGCGCTTGGCGATAGAGTCCACCATTCGAACCTTGCAGGTGTAGCTCTGAAGCCACTGTAATTTTTCTAGGGAGGTACAGCATGTTTTCCTTGAAGTTTTATGAATTTCGCCTAGTTCTGCCGTTCACATTTCCCGCCGATGGCCGAACAAATTAACTTCCTCGTCGTTGTTGGTCATGGAAGGAAGTTCAAGAGCGACACAGTCTTGTCACTGGCTGAAGTTGACTGTCTCACAGGTACAAAGGATGGAAGTTCAAGATCGAGGTGCCAGAGGCGTTGGGTCCTTCTGAGACCATGACGGAGGATCTGTCACATGGCTTTCAGTCAGCTTCCAGTGCTTTGCGGGCCATCATTCAGCGTTCCCTTGTCTTACGGTAGACGCATCACCCCGATCTCTGGCGTCACGTTCACGTTGCGTGCTCCCTGTGTGTGGGCGTCATGCCTTCATCTCAACTGAAACACCTGTTCATGGATTCCCGTCTCCAAATCAGGTGACATTCCAGGTTAGGCCTTCGACATGTGAACTTCGAGGGGACGTAGTTCAAGCCGTAATGCTGGCGAGTTACGCAAACATTACTGAGGTTCGGGATGCCCCGTTCTCCTGGGGACGCCTGGCGATGCTCGACATTTGGTAAAAGAGAGAGTTGAATGCGTGACGAAAGCCAGCTCGGCATTCGAAAGGGTTCAGCTAATTCTGCAGAATTAGCTGGATTTCAGAGAATTTGATACCTGCAAATGATCTGAAATCCAGCTGATCAAAGAGCGTGCCAAATCCCAACGGTATCGAGTTCAAATCGTTGTTGCCCACACGCAAACACACACACACACACACACACACACACACAATGTACTAATCATCCCTATATGCACTTTGCTGGCTGTTCACTTTTTAATGTAGTGCAATTAAATAAATGTCAAGTACTTTCTTTCCCAAGCGTTCTTCAGATGTGCTCTTAACAATTACAGCCTGCCTGCGCTGCCGCGGCATCGCAAATGGTTGGCACTTGAGAATATTTTAAGTTTGTCATACTTCCTGGCAGAATTTTTAGAACGCGGGTGCAGATCCGCAGATCTGAGATCTCAGGGTTTGGCCTTCGTGGCCGTTTAATGCAGGATTTACGGTCCATGTTCTTACGATTATTAATGATTCCTGCTTTATTTTTAAGCACGAAACAGAGACTTCGAGATGGGCCCAGTAATTAAGTCAGCCAGTATAGAAACAGGGCAAATTTTAACTCGACCCTCAAAGGTATGTTTCTTATGTAAAACACGGAAATTGTGATGAAGGATCTCAAGAAGCAGCTGTTTTAAAGACATCTCATCCCTTCAAGGAACGATTGGCATTTTTATTGTCCGGAAATCAACTCCATATTAATCTGCATCCCAGGGCGAGTTGTGTTTGGAGCAGCACGTACATTCGCAGTACGTCAGTGGACGTGATCAAGCAGCATCCGCCTGCAGAATACGTGTTTCGAAGCCTCTTCTGTAGAGCGGTAATCGTTCATTGAAAGTCCCTGGCTTTTTTTTTTTTTTAATTAAAAAACCAGAGCCCAGTCTAGCATTGTGTTAATGAAAAGAGGCCGACGTGCCAATTGGATGGTGTAACTGGAAGTCAGAGCACGTAGGGAAAAGTCAAAAGGCCAGGACCGCACACAGACGTGCAATCCAGAACCAGCCATGCTTGCACAGCAGATTCGGAGCCGCTGCTCTCTAGAGGCTGTTAGGAATTTCTCCTCTAACCTTCTGGAATAGTCTAGGTTAGTGCAGGGGGACACACAGGTCCATGCATGCACACACACACGCGTGTACACACACACACACACGCTGCACGGCTATCTTTTTCATAGCCGCCTAATATTCCACCTCTAAATTACTATCATTGGACTAACGTTTAGCAGTGGCCATTTCAGTTTTCCTGTCTTATTTCTGCACTGCAGCGTCCACCCGCTTACACATATATTTCTCTTGCTTGTTGGAGTGTGTGTCTCAGGGTAGCATCGTAGAGGGGGACATCCATGCCGGATCAAAGGCCACGAGCATTTTTAGGGGGGACACCTTTGTCGGACTGCTCTCTCAAGGTGCTGCCTGATTCCCACTGTCACCGTCACAACCCTTACTGTGCCTTATCGATCTATCAGCTCCCCGTCCGCTGGAAGCTTTAAAATGTAGGCTCCCATCCGTGCTTTAATTTGCATTTCTCGACATAAGAGAGAACGAAGAGGGTTTTGCACGTACGGAGCTGAGGTTATGAATGTCACTGTTCTCCTCGAGGTCGCTGTTCGGTCCTGGTTGTTTGCAGCCGATGCTGTATTTTGAGTCCAGTAGCCCACGTACGGTCTGTCATCGATCACAATGATTGGCCTCTGCTTTATTAGTTCGTCAGAGCTGCCGCAAGAAAGTGCCACCGCCCGCGTGGCTTAAACAAGAGGAAAGGTGTTCGTCACCAATCCGGAGGCCGGCCGTCTGACAGGAAGGTGTCGGCACACTTGGTCCCCCAGGGAAATGATGGGGCGGGTCAGTGCGGGTGTCTCTCCAGGGTGCGTGGGTGGTCACCTCCCTGCTCCCCGAGTCCCTTCCCGTGGTGTTCTCATTCTGTGTCAGTCCCTGGGTCCCAATCAACCCTTTTTCTGAGGACACCACACGCGTTCTCACCTAACTGCTGCATCTTCAGACAATGTCCCATTCTGAGGTCCTAGGTGTGAGGACCTCAACACAGATATTTTGCGGGGCACACAATTCGACCCATAGCAGGAGAGACAGCAGTGTATTTCCATCCTCAGCAAAAAAAAAAAAGTATAGTGAGAAAATATAAGATCTTTCACGCCAGCTGCAAGCTGGTTTGCACGAGGCCCTTCACCAAGCTGGGTGAGTCCCCACGGCCGTGACGGAGCATTCAGCTACAGGGAGAGGCTCGCTCTTACAGCTGACCACAGAGAGACAGCCACAGCCCAGGAAAAGGTCATCGAAACGGTCCCCACACGAGAGATGGCCTCGCGTGCCATTATTGGGACGTCCGAGACCTCAAACATGTACCCAAGGCTCAGAGATGTCTCTTGCAATCAGCTCTTCATTGCTCCTGGTGCCTAAAGAGCGATGGCATCCTTTAAATAACCCGCTAAGAATTTCGAAATCCCAAAGGGCTGCTGTGCAAAATGGAAGGAAGGAGGCGTGCCGTGAAAATTAGGTGGAGAAGCAGGAAGAGCGGGCACGAGAGAGGCCAGGGGTTGGAGCCCTGGCTGGGGACGGGACGGGAACACGGAGGGCGCCCCGACTTATGGAACAGGAGGACGGCACAGAAGGCCCAGGGCGAGGAGCTGAACCGGGCACACCAGGACCTGTCACCGTGGCCACTGCAGGGACTTTGGAAACGCTTCCTGAAATCTTTCGGCTCACGCCGTGTGGACTACAGAACTCACACTCTAGATTCCAGATGACCGGGAGATCACACTCGCTGAGCGTACAGCTGGGTTCACGAATCATCGCAGGAGCCGGAGTCAAGAAGAAGGAGGATGTGGGCTGCGTGTCCTGATCTGCAGATCCTCATTCGACTGTGAAAAGATACCGCCCTCGACGATGCCGGCGTGCAGAATACGCACGCTCCGCTGTGCAATCTGAAAATGATTTTTAAAATACGTACGTAATGT
Organism: Pteropus medius; assembly: GCF_902729225.1. Lineage (NCBI taxonomy): Eukaryota > Metazoa > Chordata > Mammalia > Chiroptera > Pteropodidae > Pteropus > Pteropus medius. Next base: position 514,796 of record NW_024350396.1, read on the forward strand.
CATTTAAATATGCACACATGTGTCTCTCCATATGTGTGTTTGTATATGACTTTTATATGTATGCGTATATTACAGAGATACCGCGTAGCCGTATTATTTATATATTTACAATATATAAACATCTTCACGCATATATTTTCCTGGATCATCAGGCTATTGGAAATCACAGACTTCTACTAAATAGCGCAATTCTGTCCGTCAGTGTCTCTTTCTGACGGACTCGCATTCTTCGTACGGTCATGCTAACGTGGTTATTTGAATCTCTTACCGATTTTGCCCCGTTTTATTTTTAAAAGGTTAGAAACTTGAACAATGAATGTTGTTGATGCTATAATTTGAAATAGACATTTCAAAAAGTTCATGAGGTTAAAGACAACTGTGATGATCATTCGATGAGGATGAAAGCAGTGACTCTCCGGCTTCCTGGAGTTTAAGGTTGACATTCTAAAGAGGAAAAACAAAAGGAACAAGAATAAATTGCTGGACGGCTGTCCTCGACGGTGTTACCCGGCAGGAATATTTTACTGTTCGTTATTTTGTTTTGTTTTCTTTTATGAACCTAAAGTGCTCTTTTTAGCCTGGATGTCGTCATTTCAAATGCTGTGTTATCACTTTTAGGAACGTGCTGTGTAAGAAAATCACGTCTGCCTACCTTTGTTAAAAGCGCATTCCTATTGTGCCTATGCTACTCATCTTCTAGAACGTTCTTGGGATTTCAAGAGAGTCCGTTTTCTGATGTCATACCTCACCAAAAAAAAAAAAAAATCCTGCGGAAGTGTGGAAACTGCTCGCTGGGATGGATTATTAAAAACAGCAGCCTCTTTCTCTGTTTTCCTCCGGTTCCTATTTATTTTCTTCATGGGAGACCGAAATGATCTGAGCTGTCTCTAATCCTTTGTCGCAAGAAGAGTTACTTCCTTTTTACTTTGCCAGCGTGAAATATTATCAGGAAATAAAAAGCTCCTCCTTAGGATATGAGAAGTATCAGGAAAGTTGTTTTTTTCTAATGCTGGTCACATTAGGGAACTCGTTTTGGGTTGGATACATTTCATCCCCGAATTGTCTTTCATTGAAAGTGAGATCAATCTGAGCTCCGCCTGCTTAAACGTATTCCCACGAAGTGATTCAATCACTGGCTTTTTTATGAAAGTTCCCTAGAATACCTTGCCTTTCTTCAGCCTTACCATCTTCAGATTCCTCAGTAAAGTAAGCCCTTCCCTTGAAGCAGATGGGTCTGCTCTTGAACCGCAGACTGTTCAGTGACGTTTCTCTCTCCATCTCGAGAGTGCGAAGGGACGTTACACGTTTTACGTTTTCCAGGCCACCAGATTTTCTGCCTTGAGACCGAGTTCCTGCAGACCCGAAGGCCTTGCTCAGAGAAGCAGCGTCCCCGTGGGATACGTGGCTCGGTGACAAGGATCCCATACCTTTGCCATTTCTTGTCCCGTTCCATTTAAAACAGGTTCCGTAATCACCTCGCATAGAGGCAGCAACAGCGTGGTCCATCCTGCCATCATGGGCTCTCTGGTTTCCGTGTTCTGATGAATATACCACAGTATTATGAACATCCTCATGGTGTTGGAACTCAGAAACCACCCCTGTCCCTGAAGTGTGGATGCGCATTCTGCGTCTCTCTACAGATCCTCTGAAAAATCAAAAAAAAAAAAAAATCAGCACCTGCTCAGCTGCCTCTCTTAAAACTCGACTTTTGATTTTCTCACTCAAAATTTTGTAAAAGTATGAGAGTTGCAAAACAGAGAAAAATCCTTCAACTTCATCCATGCATTTATCTTTGCAGTTTCTCCCGATAAATAATAAAAAAGGCAAAATGACCCAAGGGCATAGCAGTGCCTAAAACGGCAGATAGCAGAGCGAAGAAAATGCGCGTCAAATCTTTTTGTGCTTAGATAAAAACACGAAATGTAAATCATTTAAAGATTTTTTTTTTAAATTTAGATGTACACTGCTCTCTTTGTAGATCATCCATATTTAATTTTTGTTGTATAAAACAGAGCCACGTTGGTTTGACTCAGTCACACAAACGTGGATGAAAACGGTTTCGTCACGTAGCCATCACAATTCATTTCGCTTGCTTACTTTCCACGAGACACCTAAAACCCTAGCTCTCGGCACTGAGATGGGACATGGACTTTTTTAGGGGAGATTTTCTGGACATAGTTGAAAACTATGAAAAAAAAAATAGACAGACTTTGAGGCAGGTTTTACCATTTGAAGTACATATAGCAATATTTGATCCTAGTTTCCTTAACCAGCACTACGAAAATACAGGTGTTACAAATTAGGCAAAGTGTCCTTTCAAAGCTAATAAACCGAAGCTGAAAAAAAGCACCCCAAATAAATATGAGTACACAACTATCTACGTACGGCATAAAGTGGCCAGCTGCTCAACTACCCACTTTGTCTTGCTTGAACAGGCAGAAAGACCCGAGCACCAGACACACAGCCACGCAGTGGCATTCACGGCCTTGATGCTCAAAGTCTAGTCCACGGATGCCACGTCGGCCTCATTTCCCAGCTCGTGAAAACAGGCAGAACCTCCATCTTCCCCTGGACTCGATCCATCAGTCTTTATTGCAACAAGACCCGCCTCTCATGATTCCTGCACACCCATGTGTAAGAAGGGGCCGTGCGAGAGGAAAGGCACCCACAGCCGCTTGTCCGGAAACTTCCGTGCATAAAGAAGTCACCGTTTGTTGGCCCGGAACGGGCGACATTAGCCATTCTCTCTGAGACGCACGAAAGCGGTGCTGTCATGTGACTCGCCGGTTCCACGCAGCAGGTCCTGGAGTGACCTCCACGTGTCACTGAGTAAGCAAGAAGTGAGCAGGAAGGCGCGTGTTGGCGCTCACGCCACGCCCCGCTCAGTTTCCCGGGCGCATCATCCTGCGGTTTTCATGGTCATAAACACTTCACGATTCTGAGCGATCTGTAATGGGCATGCGCGCCTCTGAGACCTGATGGGGGATCCACAGCAAAAAGGAGTTGTCCTCGAAGTCACGTGACAGTCAACCTGTAGATTCTCAAGTCAACACAAATCGGCGGCTTAAGAGACCGCGCAGCCTTTCTCAAATGCTGGTCTTAGGGAGAGGGAAGGAGGCGATGTGGCCCCAACTCATCCGTGTCTGAAACTTTTGGACTGGGGACCACTTTATCCTCATCAAAATGACTGAGGACCGCGAAGAACCTTTCTGATGTGCGTTCTATTTATCAACATTTTACTAAGGTAGAAATGAAAACCTGCAAACAATTAAAGCCTTGACTTATTGCTGTATTAAATGTCTATGTGATACAACAAGCCGTTGGCATGCTAATAGAAATAACACTTTTAATGAAAATAATGATATTAAATAGCGATTAAGGTCCCGTTGTTTCGAATCCACACAAATCTCCTTAGCGACGTTGATAAAAGACGGGCGGGTTTTTATACCGTCTTCTGCGCTCGATATGTTATAACATCACACGTCCCGCAGTCTCTGGAAAACTCACGAGGGCATGAAAGAGGCCACAGCGTCCGATCGTTGTCATCACAAGGTTTTGGCCCAGGGATCCCTCGGAAGGATCTTGCAGACATGTAGGGATTCCCCAGGCACAATCTTAACGGGTCGCATGCTGGCTCTCGTGCGTCCCATAATACAGACGAGAAGCAGCCCTGTCATTTGTAGGGATCGGTGCAAAATGATGTGGCCCCTTGATGCGAAATTAGCGTGACTGTCGAGCAGGTGACAGCTGACCAGGGGGGTGCCTCTTGTGAGCAGGACGCAAGCAAACGAAACTGTACCTGCAGGAGCCAGACACAGGTAATAACTCAGAGCATCTCGGGGGAGGAAGGCAGAGGCTGCGTGTTTCCCACTGTCCTTGTATTTTTCCAGCCACTGTAGATATTTGCTGTGCAGATTATTTCTCGGATGCAAGTCCCAGGCACACGACAATGCACCGTGCAAATAACACCTGCGTTTATTTTCATTTATTTTGTTCCTGACGGTGCAACTTATTTTATTATTTTTGTCCTGAAAGTTCACAGTGAGAATATTCAAGTGCCATTAATGCCTGTCCCAAACTGCTGGCAATTACTTTAAAAAAAAAGTGGCTCTGTCTGAGATTAATAATAATACACATTCTACCAAAAAGAGGACGAAGCATATAATTAGGGAAGTCTAATTAAAGCTGAGGTGTTGCTGGGTGCCTCTCGCCCGAGTGCCAGCTTCCATCTGTAACCCTGCAAACAGTTTGTCTACAGGGCACGGTAGACGGCCAATTAAGCTGGCATCGGGTACAGTTGAAAAAGTGGCATTTACTGTACATTGGAACGCAAGAGAGAATGGACAGCGTGCGCTGGAAAAAACCAGCTCCCAGTGGTCTACACAGAAGCAGGTTCGCAGAGCAAAAATCACGAGTCATCGTGAGTAAGGGCTTCAGGGTCGCGGGCTGTGCTGAGTGGCCAGCTGTGACGCAGGCTCCAGCCAGCTGCTTTATTCAGCTCCTGGTGGCATCCCTTGCACGTCTGTGTGACTCTAGCCAGGTGGCCCCAGACAGGAGAGATCTGTCAGACCTCTCGGGATGGGGGGGTCGGTGTCATTCTCGTAAGAGCAGAAAGGAAAGAATGGAGCTACACATTCCATGCTCACCAGGAGACATTCCCCCGGCCCCGCAATCAGGCAGAGTGCGCCTCTGAAACTCGCTCGTGCGCTGGCCTTCACGTGGCACGTGGTGACATTCCCGTGCAGCTACGACCCGTAAGAAGAGCTAAATAATCGTTTTGACCAGAAGCTAGAGTCGAGCATACCTCGTCTGTTACGGTTTGGGGTCAGCTTCACGTGTCACGCCCGTGGCTGTCTCCCCGAGGTCCCTTTGAACTACTCATCACTGACCTTCACTCATCACCAGCCCCCCGGGGTGGGGGGCACACAGCCAGCATTCCGTTACGCACACCTCCATGACAGAGCGGGCGCGTGCGAATTCACAAACAAAATATGTAACGACTTCTTTGACTCCCCCCTCCGACATCTGTCGAGGTGTGGAAAGATGCCACCGATGCCCCTGAAATATTCCCAAGAGAGGGGTGGGTAACCTACAAAAGCCTGAGCTTGCCCTGGGCCCTACCAGGTAGACAGGACACGCCGAGGAGGGATGAGATGGGACACCCAGGCTCATCTTGTCTCAGGCGAGTGCAGGGCAGGAAATAACGACTCTCTCTCTCCCCTCCCAGGTTCTTGGCTGAGGCTCCCCACTGTAGCAAAACAAAGATAAAGAAGAGAGAAAAGCAGAGTTTAATTACATGGATCCCCCCTGTATGCACGGCACACACCCAGGAGAACTGAGTGACTCCTGGAAATGGCCCAAGACAGCGAAGATGCCATGTCCAGCTAAAGACAGGAGATGTTACGGGGCAAAGCACAGCAAATAGGGTCCGGTTTATGCCGATTGAGACCATCGTCTTGTGCACTGATTAGTTTGTGGAGATTTAGAACCATCTTGCTGTTTCTGACACAAAGAAGGGGGACACCCTTCCAAGTGGCGATGTCCCTTATAAAGGCAGACGCCCCTCACAAGAGGCCAGCGTCTCCGCAGGCTTTCGGAGACCTGTGTCTACTGTTTCTTAAAAACATAACGAGCTCAAGCTAATCCTTGGGCCGAGAGGCGCGTCTTGGGGTGGCAAACTCTGCTCCCGTCCCATAGCGAACCAAGTGGCATTCAAGCCACCACCTGGCCGTGACGATAACAGTACCCGCCTCCCAAGGCGGTGACAGTGATTCCATATGTGACGAGCGCATTGAACTTTACCCGACAAAGAGTATCATTAGAGTGATTTTCAGCAAGGCATGAATCTAGCGAAGACAGGCTTTGAATAACCATCCAGTGGTGTTTCAAGGGACAACAGTACGGGAAAAAATTAGATGTGAGTTGAAGCAAGGGTGAACTCTTATCCTCCACAGCGCAATGCCTTAAACAGTGACAGGGGGACTCACGCTCAGTCCTAGCCATTAACTAGTATTGAAATGGTCAGCGGTTTGATCTGTTGGTCTTCAATCACGTGGACCGCTGTGCCCTGTGCCCCGTCTGCAGCTCCTTCTGGAAGAATTGCCGTGGACTGTCTTTTTTCCAATGCCCTGAATACCATGGATCGGACACGTGGAGGTCACCTGCCCCAAGAGGAGTAGAAAGCCTGGACACGCCAGGTGTGCTCCGCCTGGAGGGGTGAAGCGGGCCACTAAAACGCTCCCTTCGGAAATCCCAGCTGGCTGATAACGAGAACTCGAGCTCCGAACGGGCGAGAGCTGAGTCTGTGAGCAAGAATGAAGAAGGAGACAGGCAACCTGCACGGACCACGGCAAAGATGCTGTGACGAAGCCCAGGCTGACGAGGGGACAGCGGAGGACGTGAGGGAGAGAGACGGGGGAAGGAGAGGACCAGGCAGAAGACCGAAGAGCAGGGACCGGCAGCGTAACACGGAAGAGGAGACTAGGTGTCTGCAAACTTAGCCTGGTGACAACCTGAGGTCTGAGTCTCCCGGTCCATGAACACCTTGAGAGCAAACTGTCTGTACTCTCGCGGGTCTTGGAAGATCTGTTCGTTGTCAACACATGAAACAGAACAGAATCAGATACTAACGTTTGCTTTGCCTGTATTAAATTCCGCAGGCTGAAATGTAGAAAGCTTGACATTGAGATGATTAAGAGAAGACATTAAAAAGCATCAGAGTAAGTCCCCCTCACGAAATTCACTATGAACCTGGCTAATATTTCATCCAACAGTTTTTTTTCCAAGTCCATTTTGATATATTGTGATGATATGTATACCAAATTTATTTCTTAATACTTAATATACTTAATTCTTAATTTAGAAAATATACTTAATTTTCTAAATTCGTATATGCTTTCTATGGCCCTTACTTTTGATTTATAATAGTCCATTGAATTGATTTAAACATTTACCAATAGTAGATACGTAAATTATGGATGCTTTTTCAGTCTTCCTGACTTGGTTTTATTCCTACTGAATCTACAGATGACACCCACAAGCATTTTCCTTAAAGTCTCTGCATTATTTTTAAATCGTCTCACAGCATTTGTTGTAGAAAAATCCCTGAGGATAATCTATTTTTTTTTCCTTCCATTTTTAGGCCACTTCTTTTTCCCTGGTCAAATGCATATATATATATATATGTATATATATATATGTATACACACACACACACATACATATATACACGCACATACATACATACATACACATACATACATATATACACATACATATATACACACACATACATACATATACATATATATATATGCACTTGACCAGAAAATATATATATAATACATATAATTCTTTTTTCCATGAAATTCTTGGGAAACCCTCTTAGCCCCAAACTCAATTCTTCTCTTAGCTGAGTAAAATGTTTTTGTACGATGTTCTCAGGATTCTTCTGTCCTCTACTGTTATTTATTGCCCAAAGTTTCATCTCTTCTTTGGAATGTGAAGGAAGCTTCCGGTGGACCCTTTGAGCCTCAAGACATTTAATAAATTCTTTCCTTTAAAACATTTAAAACATTTCCCTTGCGTTTGTGTCTACCGAGTCTAGTTTTCTTCCCTATGACTATGTTGATTTGCCCAAGTTTCGCTGTTTCTTTTTTTAGATTGCAAAGCAGACCTTCTTCTTGGTATAGCATTTCTGAATTCCAGAAAATCTTTCGCTACCTTTGCCTGTTATTCGTTATCTCAGCTAACTACTTCGTTGCCCGTTTTTTTCTTTTTTCATAAATGCAATAGAATTGCATATTTAATACCTTGGAGCAGTATTTTCCAGTGCTTTCTCTTTTTATCTGTCCGATCCATTCACGGAGGCTTCTTTTCTGCACCCTTCCAAACTTTTGCAGAATTACAACCCCTGCAAAATATTGCAGAATTTCCTCCTAATCCCTGTGTTATTCTTCGACCTTGCCATTGACTCATTCGCTGGAGAGTCTCTGCAGCTTCACCTGCTGTCGCCCCTTCCCCCCACCACACACACACTTTACACGTTCTTAACTTCCTGCAGCTAGCAAGTGAGCCATGTGCCATGGCGGCTACGGTTCGTAATACTGTATCGTATCCTTGATACTAAGAGAGGACAAAGTGAAAGTTCTCATCACGAGAAAGAAACCAGGAAACGGTGTGGCTGACATGTCAGCCGGACTTACTGTGATTATGTTGCAATATGTACTCATATCAAATCATCATGTTTTACACCTGAGATTGATATAATGTTCTGTGTCAATTCTGTGTCAAGTGAAAAAGAAACCAAAAACCAAAAAAACGAACCTTGGACGCCTTGATCTCGGACCTCCAGTTCCAGAATTTTGAGAGAACAGATATCTATCGTTTAAGCCAAAAAACAAGTGATTGACTGGGAGGAAAAAATGGACAGCAGAGCCTCGTCCCTTCTACCTCGGTTTTGAAATATGGTGCCTGCTTCCCTTTCCCTACACTCCCCATGTCCATCCTCCAGCTTCCCTTCCCACCGACACGTCATCTCGCTGCGGACTGGGCATCCCTCACGTGCGTCTGTGATTCCTCGCGCTCTACCTACGACAGCTTCCCCGGTGGATTTCGCACTCCGTGGGGGCAGGGGAAATAGGGCTCATCCACCAGTGTGTCTTCACCGCATCGTCTCAGTGCAGTCGAAACAGTGATGAGTCAGCCTTTCTCTCGCGTCCATTCATTATTTAAGAGCTTGTGCCTCTGAGTCGAGGAAGACCCAGGAAAGCCTGAGGTTTACAGAAAGCGCCCACAGTCGGAACCTTGTCGCTGCAAGGTGTGCTTTCGACATCCAGCTAGCGTTACACAATTATGCCATGAGACTTCTAAGAACAGGTTTGAAGCCAATCAGCTGTTTTTCACTGGGTTTCGGGGTGCCGGGCGTTGGGGGCGCCTGTGCTTCCCCGAGCCGCTGCAAGCTTTTCCGATGTTGGCCCTTCCATTCGTCACAAACACCTGGCGACCCAGCTGTTACTGTCCCCATTTTCAGAATGAAGAAACTGAACAGGAGAAGTGGTCCCCCAGCAAATGGCGAGCTGCACCACAGTTCGACTCCAGGTGGCTCTGAGTCTCTTGGTGCTGGTTGAAAATCCAGATTTTGTGCCTCAAAAAGAAAGCTCCGGCAGCCCCTTTGGGAGGCGCTTTGCTTGATTTTTAGAACTGTGCTTCCTTCCCTGACACCTCCAGCTTGCTGCTGGTCTCAGGACCACAGCGACCGCATTTTGGCTCCACACACATGAGAGGCTTGGCTCACGTGTGACGCCCCCTCCTTCCTCACGAGAACGGAATTTTCCATCCAAAGTCTTGGTGTTCGAGGTAAAAAGGTGCCCTCCTTGTTTTCAACACGCCCTCCCCCACCCAGAATTAGGCCGTGCAAAGTCAGAACCATCCTACAGTACCATGAAATTGTTAAACTTGCATGGGGTAAATTAGAATCTTTCCAGAAAATGACTATTATGCCACCAACGGCAAAAGCACTAAAGCTTTTTTCTTTAGCATTCCTTGAACGTTACGCTATAGACCTGTTTATCATTACCCAATAGAAACACGGAGAACATTTGTTGTGAACGTATAATTGTAATGTCTTCTTGAATTTGCTGCCCACAGGCAATTCTGGAAAGAAATTTCGCAGTGGCTTTGGGTGCATGTAGTGTATGTGTGGCGGATAACGTGACAACCATGGTCAGCTAGAGAGAAAGCAAAGCCTCCAGCGTAAGCGTCCTGTATTGTGGCCGTGACATCCAACTGTCTCCATCACTCGGGCCAGACGTGCTGTGTCCTTGGCATCGCTTTAAGGCTGAAGTCTGTCTTTTTCCTCCATGGAAGGCTCGAGGACCCTCTCAGCTCCCCTCATGTATCTTGATGTTTGAGTCAGACCCTCTCACAGGCGAGGTCTGATCATCGCAGAGTCTCGAGTTCCGTCGCAAACCTACTAAAGGGCTCATCTAGAACCGCTTGCGAGAAAGCTCTGAAGACAAAACTGATCTGCTAGATACAATCCCCTTAACGTGAGGAAAGGAACATATTTACCTAGATATGCTGAAAGATTTAGAACAAAGTTTGGGTACAACATCCGTTCAGTCCTTGTCTGTGGTATGTGTGTAGCTCCAAGCATATTTTAGAGAATTCAGGAAGTACAGTCACTCTCGTGTTTTCCATTTTTTTTTTCTTTTTAAAGTTTACACATTTGAGACTATCTACACGATGTGGTTTCAAAAACACGTTCCTTGGAAGCTGCATTTGCAAGAAAATAGACAAGGTCAGATGAGTTATCTTTCTTATCACTCGATCCTGAGATCCTTTCCGATAAGCCAGTGGGTGGAAACTACCAGAAATGTGGCTTATGCCAAGAATGCACCCTACTGACCCTACTATTTTTAATGAGCCCTTGGGTTTATGCAGAACAAATTTGCTTATACATTTTTGTGAACAGCATGTACTGAAATTTCTGGCCAAAGATGGTTGAGAGAAGACATGTGTACTATATCATCTTTTCTTAAAATCCACCGTGAATAAGTGAAATAATGAAAAGTAGGGGAGAAAAATCATCTCTGTCTTTATGAGAGAACTTCCAGAGAGCCAATCACAATGAGTCATGACTGCTGATTGGACATGGAACCTGGATTTTGAAGAAAAAATGTATGTGATGAGCTTTGGTTCTTAGAGAAGGAAATTCAAAAAAAACTGAGAAACTTTTCCAACTCATATCACAGACAAGAAAGTTCATCAAGCATCTTGATGCCAGGAAGAGGCTGAAGAGAAGGGGAAAGGGGAAAGAGACCCGCCAAAGAGATGACAGCCACCTTAGAAGGAAAATTGAATCAACATGTCTGATCCTACTGAATACACTCAAAGCAGAGGAGAGCAGACGCAGATAATTGCATGCTTCCTGGTCTTTCCTTTCTCGCCAGAGACCTTGGCCAAGGAGAACTATGCCAAGAACAGGCAGACAGGAAGTGGCATCCAAATCACTTTTTACAGAAGAACCATTTGTTAGTCCAAATTAGCTGGTTTGGATATTATGTGAGAAAGGCTTCTGTAATGTTTGAGCCATTATACATTTGGGGGCTTGTTTCATCAGCCAGGATTATGTTACCTAACACAGTGCATGATTGTGCTTTGCTGTGGAAAACTGAGTTAAATATTTTGCTCTCCGTTAATTCCAACCTTGGATGAGAGTTCAGATATTCCTGGAATTCATCTTCTCTGTCCTTGCTTGATTGGGCCAGTCCTCAAAGCAGAGGGTGGGGCTGAGAAAGACAGGTGGCCACACCAGGGTGGGCAGAGAGCCCCAGAGATGGCAGAGCTAGTGTAAGGGGTGACCACGTGGGAAGGCTGCATGCTGTGGGATGCTGAGGTCCGAATGAGGGGAGGGGATTTCTGGGGGGAGGAGAGGGAGCAAGACCAGCCACGGGACACTGGACACGTTGGCACATCTATTCGGAAAGATGGAAGCCCGTTATCGCTCAGATAAGGGAGTTAAAAGTAAGGGTAAAGCTACATGAAGACGGTCACGTGGCAATGGAATTACAGGTGTCGATGTTGACTCATGGTTTTTGATGCAGTCAGAGACATAAAGAAATAAATACGGATACAAACGTATGCAAGTATTCCCTGGCTCCATTCGTGAAGATGACCCGGGAACAGGAATCATTTGGGCTCCTACTTACCATGCATTCTTCATGAAGACCTGGCCAGGCCCCTTACAAGAATGGCAGGGCCCAGAGCTGGGGCAGGGAAAGTCCAAAACGAGTGAGGAATATCTCATACCAGAAAAGACCTCAAGGGTGAGATCATCTCAAGACATGGAAACTAATTGAGAGAAGCTGTCACCACCTCAACTGGGGACAGTTGGAGTATCACTGTAACTAATGATAGTAATGGATTATAAACCACTAAATGAAATGAAAAGCCATGGGGACATAGCGAAATAAACAAATCCATAGAACGTTGGATGAGAATCAGGTATTTTCATAGTTCGAAAGAGCTACCCAATGGATGTTGGCTTCAGTACAAAGGATGGACAAGCCATTGAGATGAAGCAGGCAGACATCGCCAATCACATGATCGAGGTGATGATCACTGATACTGGCAGTGGCCCAAGATAGGACCGGTCCCCATTCCTCCATTGCCTTCTGGAGCATCCCCAGGTTCCCCTCCCTCTGTCTTATCTGTCTTGAGACTTTGAGAGACCGTATTTTCTTTATTTGCTTTCGTGATGACTCAGCATCTCCACGCTTGATAGTATTCTAGAATGGCTTCCTAAAGCCACGCATAGGAAAAAAGAATAAAATATATACTACGTGTTATGTAAAAGGAGGTAGCGTTATTTTCAGAAGGGCTAGTTTTCTAACTAAAACCTAAGAGAATTTACCGACGGAAAATGAATTCATTAAGACATTCAAGTAACACGATCGTTTATGAGATTAACGCAAAAATTCAATAATTTCTCCCACGTGAGTAATAATAGAGAAGAGAGGAAGATAACTCACATTGCCAAAGAAGAAAAATATGAAGAAACTCTCAATTAACTTAAGCTATGTACAATATATATTTAGAGAAAACGTGGAAACATTATCAACATACATTAAATAAGAATTAAGTAAGTGGAAAAATGTGTTATTTTTTCTTGGCAAGGAAGACTCAGCATTGTAAAAACGTCAATCTCCCTAAATTCATTTCTAAATTGAGGGCAATCTCAACATCAATGCTGACAGGATCTTTCGAGTGCTACAGAAGATGATTATCGGAGTAAAGAGGAAGGAACAGCTCCACTCGATATTCAGATGTAGAACAAATCTACATTAGAGCTACCTGGTGTTGACACAGGAATGTGCACAGAGAGCCATCGACAGGACAGAGAGTCAGAAAACAGATAGAATGACATACAAAGAGGAATTAACTGTATGACAAACACACTGTCCCAAGTCAGCGAGGAAGGGAGAGACAGCACAGCTAACAAACCGCTGTGGGCTGGCGATGTATCCATCAAACCAAAAAACACCTGTTGGTCTCACACCCTGGGAATTCTCTATATACAGAATCATGACATCTGCACTTAAAAAATCGTTTTCCCTCTTCCTTCCCTATGCTCATGCCTTTGCATTTTCTTTCTTAACTGCCCTGGCTAGAATGTCCACTAAGATGCTGGGTGGACGTGGGGTAAGCAGACACCCTTGTTCTCTTCCTCATCTTAGTGGGAAGATACCCAGCCTTCCACCACGAAGGAAGATGTTCCCGCTTGCTTCCGCGTAGACGCCCCACAGAGGTTTTTCTGGGTTTTCTATACACGGACGAAGAGCACTAAAATCAAGTTAATGGTCTGTGTTCAGATTTTGACATAGATACGTCCACTCACTGTTTCCAAAATATGGCCGCTGCGAGATGTGCCATTATTTAATAAACGACCTTAAATTTATATTAATAGGAAAGTGTGAATTCCCAAATAGCATCAGGAGAATCTAATATTTACAAAAATTCAATGTTCCCCGTTGCCCCTCCCCCCAAAAATTTAAAAAACAAGCTTAAGATTGATCCTATGATATTCAAATACACATTTTAATTATATTCTAGCAATGTTAACTAAAAAGTCTTGGTAATCTTAGAAATTTTGGAAACAAGAAAAAGTGTGTTTTTAAATCATTCCGAGTGACTTAATTCACTTGTTAGTTTTGGTTTAAAAACAATAATGCTCTGTTATAAACTGTAAAGCACTTTTCGGTTTACAAAATACTTCCATAACCATTATCTCGTTTTCATCTCTCCACGTTGAGAGAGATAAAGCGTCTTTTCATTTGAGGAACGAGGAAACAGAGTTTCAGTGTTATTCGAACGTAAATGAACACAGAGGTGTGATGGTGAAGCCTGTAGTAACATTTACATTTCCCCAGCCCCTCTCCAGAGAGTTCGTCTACACTCGCTGTTCCCTCTACTCGATACGATGTTTGCAGAATTGGTTATAAATCTTACCACCACCTGTAGCTTTCAGCATAGAGGACAAAAACGGGCAAGCTTGGATTGGTTAAAAAAAAAATAAAGAACAGAAAGCGGAAACAGCGTTCACATATCACATGGCATTGGGATGGCGGATGAAAGCTGTATTTAAAAATTCGGTGATGGGCTGTTGGCGTTAATTAACGTTAACCTATTTTTGTTATTCAAGGGCCTAAGTGCAATGAGTTAATTGATGTGTGATGTTTAGTTCAAAACTTTTCTAAATACATATTTTAGGTAAATACGCTCCAATATCCTGGTGGGATTTTATTTTCTCAACAGTCTCTGAAATGCCCCCGAATCCATCATTAAATTTTTCTGAAATACTTAAAAGAGATACCAATTTGTACACTAGTTTAGCTAGAATTTACCATGTTGCTCTGCGTGTTTCTTTTTGAGATATCTAGATCATAGTGAAGAATTCTAAAATTCCTGTATTTTACCTGTTTTTTCCTTCCAAAAAGTGGTAACCCCAGTCTAAATGGGAGAAGATCGTCAGACAAATCCCAGTTGGGTGACGTTTTTCAAAATACCTGACCAGTCTCCCTCCAAACTGTCCAGGTCAACAAACACAAGGAAGGTCTGAAAAATTGTCACAGACAAGAAATGCCTAAGATGGCGTGGAGTGAAGGTCGCATGGGATCCTGGCACAGACAAGGAATCCTAGGTCAAAACTAAGGGAATGCGAATAAACGGACGATGGATCAACACCAGACCGCCAGCCCTTCTGCGGCGCTGGACAGGACCAAGCCCTAAGGCATCTCCCTCCTCTTAAGCGGAGCTTGGCCCAGCCATTGATGACGTCACAGTGTTGCAGCTCCGCCCGCCTGTGACGTCAGCGGTCTCCAGGCGATGGGCGGAGACGCTCACGATTACGGGGCGGCTGGGCACCTTGGTTCACCTGCACCGTGGGCCGCGAACAGTGTCCCCCTTTCTAAAGCTTTCCCAGAGGATGCTGCTCATTCGCTGTCCAGTCTGCAGCAGAGGTAAGGGTATGTATTTTTAACACCTGCCTCGTACTGTGTCTTGATCCTTTCGTTTGGGGGTTGGAGGGCATGGGGGCCGCATTTTCCCGGAAAGGGAAAGAAACGGAAAGGAAAGGAACACGAGAGAGAGAGAGACAGAGAGACAGAGAGACAGAGAGACAGAGAGAGACAGAGACAGAGAGAGACAGAGACAGAGAGAGTCACAGAACTGGAGAAATAAGATGGGAATGAGAAATAAGAAAGGGCTTAGCTCTGACGAGGAGGGCGAAAGAATTCAAACGTGATGGGACGATTGCCCTGAATCTCGGTTAAGAGGGTCCTTTCGTGGGAAGGTAGGGGAGAGGTTTCGTGGTCTATCTGAAGAATCAAAGTCACCCATAGACTCGGTAGAGGGGTTCGCGTGGAGGCCGTAGGGCTTGAAGGTCAAGGGGTAGGTCAGCTCAGATGGGACAGGACGGTGGATTCCACGCTAGCGGATTTCAGTGTTGTTCAGCAGGCACTTGAGAACTGAAGCGTGTGACCTTGGAGGGCGGGGGTGAGGGTTTGTGAGGGTTTCTGGCAGACTCGCAGAGGGTAAGAAGGGGGCGGAGCCGCAGAGAAGCTGGATATTAAAGCCGTTTCAGTGGACCAAAATAAATCAACAGTGTGAATCGTTTATTTTCAACTGGAAGCATGCTGGCTGCGCTGTGCTCGGGGGAAAATAACGGAGCTTTAAACTGGTTTGTTACTAAAAATAACTGAAGTCAGGCAATTTAACATTCATTAACAACTGTAAAGACAGACCAGACAAATGGAAAATAATACAAATAATAATGGAAGTTAATGTATCAGAGGAGCGGAAAATGTATTGATATAAAATCATGCTCGATATGATTTTCTAGGGAACAGCCCAATATAATGTCAGATATGTAACTAACTATGAAACACATTTTTAAAACTTAACAGAGATCCAAAATGAGGAAAGAAAATTATACAGTCAAATATAGAGAAATTAAAACATTTATCAAAGACATATATATGTATATATGTATAGACATATATATATCTTTGACACATGCATGTACATATGTATATATATTTATATAACAGTTAAAAATGAGGATGAACTGGAGCATTAGTTTTGCAAAAGCATACATTATGAAAATTGACTCAGGCAGAGGTAAAAATCTTAGACCAATGACTCCAAAAGTTATTGAGAATTCTGCCATGAAATGTAATGGATTCTTTTAAATGTTGGGGGAGCATAGGATTCCTGTGTATTTACAATTTTCCAAGAACAGAGAAACAAGTCAGGCCATTGAAAGAACAATATGTCATCACCCAATAGAGTTTATTTCCGAAACGCCAGGCAGATCAACATTACACAATCCAAATGCATAACTTGTGTTAATGGCATACGGCTGAAAGGGTAAGCAGTTTTCTTTATAGATAAGTTTAATGCATTCGATAAAATTCAGCAGGCATACCTGATCATGGTTCTTAATAAAATATCAAGAGAAGGTGCCTTCCTAACCTGATAAAAAAGATGCTATTTCAAAATATTGTCATGCTAAAGGCGAAACACCAGACATTCTCCCTTATCACTAATCAATGATATGTCAGGCATTCTTACTCCATTTCTGTGTATAATTTTCTTCAGGAAAAGATAATAGAACACATTGGAAAGAAGGAGCCAAAATAATTGATATCTGAAGAAGATGGTTGGAAAGTAGACCAAAAGACTCAAAATAAAAATACCCCGTTATGTAAGTTTATTATGAATCGCAGGGATAAAATAGTAAACTTTAAAAAAAAACCAAACAAACAAACAAAAAACTTGTTACTGTTGACTGTTCTGAAACACTTAGAAAATCAATATGGTTTTTATGTTCAGTCATAACCGGTTAGGACAACATAATGTTAATATGTTTTTTTTGCATAATGGCTACAAACAGAAAGAGAAACAAAATACAGTTTCTGGATCTTACATGAGGAAAGATGGACTTTCTCAGCTCAGTGGGAGGAAATAAAACAAAATAGACCTGATTTAATAAAAAGCTTGAGTAAATAGGGAGACACACCTCATGCAGGTCTAGGAAGACAATATTATAAAGAGAAATTCCACTTGAGGCAATTTAATGCAAATCCATTCAAAACATCCAAGTTTTAACTTGGAGAAATGTTTTAAAATTCATTTGGATGAATAAGTTTCATAGATTATTCAAGAAAGTTTTGAAAAGTAATGCAAATGAGGCACTCGAAAGATATTAAGATAGTGTGTCAAGTTAACGGAACATGCAGAAAACGACTTCAAGTTCAAGGGCGAGGAGATTTTTACTTCCTGTGTGCATTTCTGCAGGTGCATCCCGGAAGGCTGCAGCCAGTCCAACATGACACACATCTGAAGTGACGAGGAGGAAATCCAGAAAATATTCAGTGAAGAAAACAGTTGAAATACCGCGCGATCCAATTCTGATTAAACACACACATATACACGAGATGGCTTTGACGTGTACGTAACTGACTCAGAGGCTGGAAGGCTACACGTGAAATGCCTAACGATGGTTCTATGCAAGGAATGTCAAAGAACTTACGTTGTAACTGCTTTCTGTTTGTTTATCTGTATTTCTTATATTTTCTTTCATAGTCATGACAACGCGAGTGACGATAATTTTATGCAGTTTGTTCTTAAACACATTTAAGCTGGGAAGTCCAGTAAGAAGAAAATGTGAGCGGGGACCTCGAATTTTTCGGACTACTTCTTACGATTTATGGAGTGCCATTTAGGAGGCGGGCAGTTGGGTGTAAATGCATCAGTGAGATATTATGGGGTAAACAAATCTGTTTACTATTTTCGAAATCTGGCTGTATTCCTTTAGGATGTATGGGTGTGAGTTTAAATGCATGAGATTATTTCATTCGTTAAGGGAATATGTTTTTTTCTGGTCATCCACGCCAAAGATGGCCACACCCTACTCCCTGGACCGTGCAGCTGTGTTATCCTAAACAGCAAAGAGACTTTGCAAGTGCTATGGTCTCGAGAGAGAGAGATTATGCTGGATTGTCTAGGTGCTCTCGGGAGTCATTGGGGTCCTTGTGAGTGAGAGAGGGAGGTGACAGAGGGATTCAATGTGACACGCAGTGAGCCCGCTGTTGCTGGCCATGAAGACGGAGCACGGGCTGTGAGCCAGGGAGGAAGGCGGCCTCTGCAAGGTGCGAGAGGCCACGGAGAACGTTCTCCCTGTGTCCTCCCACGGGAATGTTGACACCTGTTGACACGGGAATCTTGACCTCTAGAAAGACAGTAAACGTGTGTCGTTTATTAAGCCAGTAAGTTTGTGGCAATTGGTGACAGAAGTAATAAGAATCACGTAGTTTCATTCTCTGATGAACTATTTTTGTCCCCCGATGAGAAACTCTCATTTCTGTCAAGGAGCAAAGCTCTAGAACGTGAGTCTCAACGAGAACCGGTCATTTCCACATATCCAGATAAATGGCACTGGGGAACGTCCCGGCCATTGCTGGCCGACAGGACAATTTCTCGGATACAAACCCCGCTTGTTTCTCTGGGGCGACCGTGTGTAAGCATTTACGGTCCTTGATGGTGCCGTGAGTCACACCAGATTTCTTGATTAAGAATAAAATGTTTTGATACCAAACGCGGTATATTAGAACGGCAACATCAATTAGCTTTAATATGGAATCAAATCTTGAGTATTTTTTTCTTAAATGGTTACAAGTGTTCTTAAACTTTTCTACATCCTCTTCCTTCTTGACAGAAATGCGAATTTACATATTTCTAAAGCAAGGGAAAGTTTCTCTTTATAATGAAGCCGTTTCTTTCCCTTTTCCACTTATTTTTGAACTACGACGCACATAGGTGTTTATAATTTGTATGGGACAAAAGCAAGGAGAGGAAATCTGAGAACTTCTACTTGATTAATTCCTGCACACAGGAAAGGAAAAGAAAAGGAACTGTAAGTAACTAGTTGGAGATACTATGAAATAAAACAGTTGCTTTTAAACCATGGTTTCCAGAACCGCAAGATGAGGCTGTCTTGAGAACTTGCTGGAAAAGTGGCAATATTCAGATCCCATCCCCGACTAAGTGGGAGCCATAGAAATGATGAAGAAGTTGACGACATCTTGGCTGGCAAAGATGACGCCTGAACACACCACCCAGAGTTTGGCTGGGGTCATGCCAGTGAAGTGAAAATTAGTGCCAGGTCTTTGAATTTCAAGTCTTAATAAGCTCAATCAATGTCCCCCCAAATCAATGCCATAGTGGAATCTCGTTTTTCTTTGTCCTTTAAAAAGAAATGTATATAGTTTATAAGAAATAAAGGAGCATTAATTAATCACATCCTCAACCCATTTCACAGACTTACATATTGTCCCCGCTTTAAAAAAAAAAAACAGCATTTTTCTTCTATCTTGTATCTACTATGAGCTGCTTGCAATGTATTATAGAAAACATGGGGCTCACATGAGCGTTATTGTATTTTCAAAGTAAAACAATGGTGGGGAATATCCACATTTACAAAGGAAGTTTAGAATTCACTAGCGTTATTTTTAAATGTCAATCAGATTATGCAAGCTATCTGGACTTGATGCATTTTTGCTCGTAATCTGTTATCTTGTTTCTAAATATCAGTATTGTTTCTGAATTTTTGTCCTGTGTTTTTATAAACCAGTTTCGTTGTCATCAACTTCGCTTTTTCATGGTCCATCTGCTGCTTCTTTTTAAAATGCTTCCACTGTTTATTTGTTTAGTGTCAAAATAACCTTACGACGTAATTTAGATCTCACCGTGGCTTTGCTTTGAATTAATCATTCCAATTTGAATTAATAATTCAAATTAATAATTCAAATTCAGATTTCCATTTCCATGCCACTTTGGGGTATCAGGATGTGACTAAGGAGTGATTCAAAATGCAACACGTTTCCTGTTCATTCCTATTAAACCTTAGTCTTCAGAGTTCTGCACATGATAGGTGATAAATTGGGTTCTTCATCAAAGAGTACAGGTATGCATTTTGCCATCAATTACAGGTAAAGCTCTGCAATGCGCATCTGAGTCAGAAGTCAAGAGCATCCTGAGTATTTATCACAATCACAGATCCTTTGCTGCGAAGTTAGTGAGAAAAACAAAAAGCATTCGTAAAACAAGTGACACCCCAGCTTGGCAGATAAACAGGTCCCGAAGATACTATGGTATTTGTGATGGAATTTAGTCACCGGACCTCTCATTTACAAAGAA
This sequence comes from Pteropus medius, assembly GCF_902729225.1. Lineage (NCBI taxonomy): Eukaryota > Metazoa > Chordata > Mammalia > Chiroptera > Pteropodidae > Pteropus > Pteropus medius. Next base: position 535,055 of record NW_024350396.1, read on the forward strand.
ATAAATTTTAGGAGTTTAAGAAGCCATGGTCTTTATAGCCTCACAGCTGGAAATACAGCTGTCTTCCAGTGGACGCCTGAAACTAGAGAGTACCAAATTCTATATACACTATATAATTTTTTTTCCTAGATGTGCACACCTATGATAAACTGCACAGGTTCTCTGGCATATCCGAATAGCCAGTATCGCTGCCCTTGCACGTGGAGGCCATTATGAAGCGAAGTGAGGGTGACTTGATCACAATCACTGCGAAGTCTGGTCATCGAGATGGTGCCTGACTAAGTGACTAGTGAACGAGGAGCGTCTACAGCCCGGGCACGGGGGACAAAGGGAGGCTTGAGGCCCGGATGGGATCGAGCAGGGCAGTGCAAAATTTCATCACGCTGCTCGGCCTGGCGTGCAACTTAAAACCTACGAATGGGTTATTTCTGGAATTTACTATTTAATATGTTTGGACTTTGATGGAAACCACAGAAAATTAAACAGCAGATGTGTGTGTGGGTGGGGGGGATGATGATGTGATTCTTAGTTCAGTAACATTCTCGTGGCCTGGGAGCCTGTCGGACAAGTGGGACCCTAGGACCCAACCCACAGTTATTATAGAATCTGCACGTGAACAAGTGTCCCAGGACCACTGCAATGAAAATGATTTCCTAAACCGTGGATGATTCGAGGATCTCGGTCTGAAACTCGGCCAGCCGTGCTAGCGAAGCAGTGGCCATGTGTATTCAAACACCACCTGTCTTTGGTGTTCAGACACACGAGTCACGAGTCAGGGGTGGTTGGGACCTTTGGTCACAAAGCTGTCACAGTAACAGAAATGAGGTGTTTACCTTCCCGAATCCCAGCCAGGTGAGTCACCGGTGCTGCAGGCTCTGGCGGGACAGCTGCATGGTCGTCTATCCTTGGTGGCCCCCTGTTCTAAAGACACGTGCGTCCTTATTTATGGTGAAGAAACGCAGAAAGAGGAACCTCTTCAAGACCAGTGCTTCTCACTCTCTGATTTCTGGCTCTTTTCAAAGAATCTGTAATTCATTATTGCTTTCGTTTTTCTACATGTTTACTGTTAAAAGAGTAGGAAGAAAATCCTTTTCTTTATCGTTTTATAGCTAAAAGATATGATCTAGAATAAAAAAATGAATGTATTTTTCAGACACTGAAAAGCATTTCTTATTGAGGAAAAAGCATTAATTATTGAGGAAAAGCATCATAGCTAGTGTCACCAGAGCTGATCATTTTCTTTGCAAACTGCAGAAGATGAAGTCCACTCTGGCAAACGATTTTATTCGATGGGCGGGGCTAGCCAAAGCCTCAGGTCCCACTGCCCTGAAGCGGTGGGATTTATTCCTGCCATTTTGACATCACGTTCACGTACACGTTGACGGTGCCTCCCACCGTTTCTGATTCCTGCAAATCAACCAGGTGCGATCGTAGAAGCAGAATGTGTGCAGGACGTATATCTGTGTCACAAGGATTCGTCTTGACGCTATCGTGGAGCTGGCTGAGCAGGCACCCTAAGGCTGTGGTCTTCGCCTGTGATGCTGGAGTTGGGAGTCCACGGTGCGAACTGCAGTCTGCGATGATGGACTGAAAGCCACACCCATCGCTGCAGCTTCCAACCTCGGTGGCAGGATGAGCCGCCACCGAGGAGTAACGGATGCAGGCGCCTGACCTGCAAGCTGGAGAAACGGACCGGGTTGCTAGGGAAAGGGCACCGGCTGCAGACACAGCTGCTGCTTCATGCCGACCAGGTGAGTCAGCAGGTCAGAGATGTGTGTCACCTGCACAATGGCAATGCTTTACTCTCTCCGTCCTAATCGTCACCCCGCCCCCCCCACTGAGATGCCTTTTGTGGAAATTCATACAGAAAGGGATTTCTGAGAAATGCGATTCAACAAAGCCCAGGTGACACGTGACAAAGGCATGCCTGGCACCTCACCTCCCTGAGTTCTCTGACATGATGTGGCACTTGATGCCCGGGACCCTAGCATGCGAGTCTGCGGAATCGGAACTTAATTAAACCCAAACTTTCTGGCTCCACGTCAAGTGACCTTCCAGAGTACAGACAATGCGAGATGCCCAAATATGTGTCTTGTTATACAAAGGCCACGTTTTCCAACTCAGGCGTCCAGGTCTGGCGACGTCGCGAAGCTGACGTCTCCTCCGAACCCCCCGGCGACGTGCCGCTGGATGACGCTATCGCATTGCCGTCCACTGGGAATTATACGGCAGTGGTGGACGTGGCAAAGTAAAGGTTTATATGCAAAAAGGTGTAAGACACGGAGGCGTTGGACAATCAAAACGCTGGCCCTCGCTGGTCCCATGCGGGTTGTGCCGTCAGCCCTGGGCATCCCGGCCACTCTGTCCTCCCTTCCTGGGAAATACTTGACATACGCTCGCTCCTCCGAAACCACTAAGCCTCTGAGTTTCTGGGCACTCACTAATTTCGCCCATCAGATCATTGAACGGTTCCCTTTTAAGTACATGTTTATGCTTTTTCTCTTAAAAAAAAAAAAGCAAAAACAAAAACAACTCTTTTGTTAGTAGCTGGAGGGCTGATAATTACTCTGTATGTATTTAGTGGCAAGTAGCATTAGAATTCTGAATTACAAATAAGATTGATGATTTAATTTCAATCTTGTGGGGATGACCCATTAAAAAAAAAAAACACTGATGTGATATAACGCCATAAAAGATTTCAGCATAATTTATTGATAAAACCATTACGACTGGAACGAGAGAGCTATTTGTCGACATAATAGTTCCTGAAATCATAGAGAGCTCTTTCCCATTATTCCACTGTAATACTTATCATTCTTTTTTGGAGTTACCATTTATTTTTTTTTAAGAACCACATGTGGTGCTTCTTTGTGCCAGCTGCGGTTCCCAGGGTCTTACAAACGAGCTCATTTAGTCCTCTCACCTGTACGGTGCAATGTGGGGTGATCAGCTTCCAAGATGCTGAGCGACCGTACAAGGCAGAACTATTGTTATTCCCTCCATTGTGCACAAGAAAATCGGGGTGTGGAAAATTTTGGTAACTTCTCCCACAGGGCACAAAATAAACCCATAGATTCAAGCTTCTCTGTCGACCCTCCTAGCTACTGCTGCCCGCTGCTTCTCCATCACACAGAAGCCGACGAGAACTTGGGTCGAAGACAGTGACAAATGCACCTTGGAAAGTACCAGGCGACAAAATGATCGGTGTGAATAAAAGTGGTCTCGAATATAAGGTCAATATTTCTCATAGCCAAGATTTATTCATAACAAGCAATTACAAAACTTTAGAGGTAGACAGTTAAGACTTCCACTTCTGTAAAGTTGTTTTAACATTCAAACTTTAGGTCCTATTTAATCCATTAAAAAAAAGAAAAAAAGGTCATGTCAATATTGGCGGGAAAAAGTTTGTTGACATTCGACGTTATTCTTGATTTTAAAAAAATGCTCCCTCCATCCAACGAAAGACATCTGTCTAAACTCTACAATTAATGGCCTTAGTGACAAAAAACCAGACAACTGCCTCTTCTCCTACCTCTTCTACTCAGTGTCATCATGGAGATTCTAGCCAGTGAGATAAAGGGAAAACTTTTTTACATCTTGAGATTGGAAAATAAAAATTAAAACTCTATGTGCAGACGACATGGTCATCTGTGCAGAAAATCTAATGGGAAAAAAATTACTAGAACAATTCAGTGCACTTAGCAAAGTTGCAAGATAAAAGATCAATATACAAAAATAAATTGTGTTTCTGTGTATTTGCAACGAACGTTCAAAATTTGCAATTCAGAAACAACCTCAGTGACGATGACATCGAATGTGTGAAATATTGGGGGGTAATGTTGACAAAAGATGTGTAAGACCTGTACACTGAAAACACAGAAACTTGGAAGAGAGAATTTGAAGACCTGCTTACACGGAGAGGTACATTCTGTTTATGGGTTAGAAACTACATATTGTCAATATGGCAGTTCTCCCCAAATCAACCTACTGATTTGACAATCCTAGTCAAAATCTCAGCGGGCCTTTTCTGTCAAAATGGATACACTTTTTCTAAAATTTGTATGTAGATTTCAAGAACCTTGAATAGCCACACGCACACACACCTCTGAAGAGCAAATGTGGACGTTTTGCATTATCTAATTTCAAGGCATCTTTGAGCTGTAGTAATCGAAACAGCATAGTATTGGCATCGAGATAGACACAGAGACCAATGGCACAGAACAGGGACTTAGGCAATAGACACACACATAGACAGCAACTTTCACTTCTACACACACACACACACACACAACCACACACACACACACACACACTTTTACTCATTGGGCATATTTCAGGGTCACTGGGCACAGGTATTTGAGACTTAGTGCCATTAGATCATCTCTCAGATTCAGTGCAGTCGAAATGATCCATGTTATTTCCGGCTAAGCTTTCATTCCTTCTCAACCAAGAATATCACATAGCTGTGTCCTGCTGAGTACAAATCCAGCTGGCCACCTCGGATATGGACCACACCCCTTTTCACTGTGCAGGTGAGAAAACCAGGCGTTGGTAATTGGGACGATGAAGGGCTGACCCAGAAAAACTAACTCATTACTTAGTTCCAATCCCAGGTCCTCTCTGATGGTTCGGAAGACAGGACAAATGAGTCGAAAAGGTATGGGACAGGTGCAGTACATGGTACAACTAAACGTAAAAATGCTGCATGGTCTTACTATTACATGTGTGCTGTAGGGTGCTTTTATTGATCTATCTTTAAATCTGTGGACAAAATATTTGTGACCTAAAGGCATCTGTAACAAACTAAGAATTTTAGTCAATTTTATCTAAAAAGATACGCAATCGAAAACGGTCTCTTTTATATTCTTATTGCTTTGTTATACCATCTACGTGATTTTTCTCATTTCATAAGACATAAGCTTGTTTTTATAAGTGTATTTTGCTTCATTGGATGACCTGTCTCTAATAAATTATAAAACAATGTGTCTAGTTCAAATATACTTCATGTCACTTTGTAAAAGAAAATAAGATATAAAATCAAGGTACGATATGCCAATTCTATATACACTGACAATTCATTAACAATTTCTATCCATTTGTGATATGTTCAGAATGAAATTTATTTTTAATTATCTCCTATAGTAAAGAAAATTGAGAAGACTAGGAACTATGATAGGAGATGCATTCTGATTTTTTAGGGTCTGGTTTTTAAGCCCTGAAATGTTATCCTCTTCCTCGTAAATTTCGTAAATAATAAAAATTAAAAAAATGAGAGTTTCATCAGTGACATTTGATTAGTCAGGATTTTACTGTATTTATGCATGCCTAATCATTGTCGACAGAAAATTTATCAGAGAGCTTTTCATGATGCACTGATCAGGACAGTTAAAAAATAATTAAAACCCTTAATTTCAAGGGAATTTTCAAAATGATTTACTCACAATTCATTGTCAGTTTTATACTTATAGTGATAAACTCATGAGAGAGCTTATAAGAGGCTATATTTTACCGTGAGAAACATACTCTAAATATCTCTTATGCACTTGAGCATTTTAATGAAAATCTGGGCTAAACATATGGACCACTTGGAGAGCGGATGTTTGGCTAAAGATACAGTTATTTATGACAGTTTGGATCAGGTTATTACTTGATCCAACACCACGTATAAATTGGCAACAGGGGACTTTGTGAGACAGGTTTTCCCTCCTCCCGAGATTAATTGAACATTAAATTACCTTTGTTCGAGAGTGAAATATAATATCAGCAAGCCTTATACTTCTCCATCGGGTCTTCATTTGTTTATAAAAGACAATACTAAAGCATTTCCTTTTAAAACCCTAGTGCTTATTACGTTCAATTAGAGAGAAGATAATTGAACAGCCCATGTCTTTGGTAGTGAAAAATGAAGGTGGCCCTGGTTATATTTGCATGGCGAATACAGTTAGGCCCCTTTATCCATGGGGGACATGTTTCAAGCACCCCGCCATGGATACCTGAAACTGTGGGCAGTACTGAACCCTATATATACCATGGTTTTTCCTATACGTACATTCCTATGGTAAAGTTTCACTTATAAATTAGGCACAGTAAGAGACTGACAATCATTAATAATAATAAAGGGAGTGTGGTATTATGAAGTCCCATAAGGGTGACCTGAAGCCGAGCACCGTGATACTGTGACAGTTACGTTGATAACTGGGATGGCTAATGGGAGGGGAGCATCCACAGCATGGAGAAGCTGAGCAAAGGGATGTCTCATGTCCCAAGTGGGATGGAGTGGCACAGAGTGAGATTTCATCACGCTACTCAGAACGGCCAGCCACTTTATTTCTGGAATTTTCCAGGTGAGATTTTCGGACCATGGTTGACTGCAGGACCCCTGAGACCGTGGATCGGGGGGACAGAGAACACCTGTGGATGCTGACATGCACTACAGAAGGTGTCTCATCCATCCCCTGCTAAAGGGAATGAAGGCTTCCTAGGAAAACGGCTTCCTGCAGGAGGCCTGGAGCGGGGGACGCGGCCGAAGATCCGAGAAGACCGTTCCTGTGCTCGAGGCAGGGAAGACCTCAGAGTCACGTTGAGCGGATCTCAAAGACAGTTGAGCCACTTCCAGTGGCATCTACCTTCGCATGCTGGGGCAATTTGGGTCCTGCAGTAAGTCCAGGAAGGAATCACCAGCCTTTAGGAGTCCATGTGTCCACACCAATAATAAATGGACAAGGAGAGACAGGAGGAAGAAAGGTGAGGTCTCGCTTCCGGTAGAATGTGGAATGTCAGTGTGGCGTGGGTGCTGAAAGTGTACCTGTGACAACAAAGAAATTTGACAAAGTACCAGATTAAAGAGCTCCAGAGACGTGACCGTAAGGGCACTCATCCCACGATCCCACGATCCCACGGGGGACCCTGCCCTTGACCGAGAGAGCTAAGCACGACTCCGCTGCATGGAAGAACTGGAGGTGGCGATAGTATGGTAGATGGTACTCATGGTCGAATGCCGAAGGCGCAAGCTGTGCCATGGTGATCGGAGGGGTTGTCACTTCTGAGGAAATACACGTGGAATACGACAGAGTAAAGGGCCGTGAACTTTAATGGTTAATAAAACTTTCTGTCCTATTTATTGTCCATCAATCTATCATTTGTCTTTCTATCTATCTATCTATCTATCTATCTATCTATCTATCTATCTATCTATCATCTATCTATTTACCTATCATCTATCATCTATTATTTATCTATCTTTATATCATCTATCATCTGCCTATCTATCTACCTATCTCTTATCTATCCATCTATCATCTATCTACCTATCATCTATCATCTATCTATCCATCTATTTATCGTCTATCTTAGATATCACTTATCTATACATCACTACATCAACTGACAGATTCATAGAGAAAAAATAAAACAAATGGGACGAACTCGTCGCACCAAGCAAACCTGGATAAAGGGTATATTCTGTTGGCCGTTTCATTGCAACATTTCTGTAAGTTTGAAATCACTTTCACATAAAATCGTGTTTTTTAAAAAACCTCAAGCTCCAAAAATGGAAGCTTTTTTTTTTTAAATCATGGTTTCGCTAGGAATGCCTTGCTCTTAGCACAGAGTAGGTGCTCAGCCAATGTTTCCTAAATCAATTAATTGTCTCACTGTCTTAGTTCTTCAACTCGCTCTTACCAACGACTATTTTAGAACGACGTGACACTTCCTGTTCATCGCGCCCACAGCTGTGACAGTCCTTCTGTGATAAGCAAAGATGGCTGTCGCCTGCTTTCATACTTTGTAGCTAAAGCCACGGGAGACGCTTTGAGGTTTGCCTCCTGTGACGTTCTCCTGGAACGCCGGGCACGGTTTGTGTTTGGATAAGAGCCTCCTTTCGAAAGAAGAGAGATGGACAGGTCGAGCAATGAAAACTGCAAACACCTGGAATTTCGGCTGTTGGCAGGTACGTCGTGGCCGTCAGACGCTGCTCTCAAGACAGCAGAAAAGTGGGATGGGACCCGCGTCTGCCGGAGACCGCTGTAGGTCAGTCACCACATCTGGCTTCTCTAGACACGCTGCTGTGTCAGCGTTTTGGGGACGAGGAGGCGCTGGGGAGAGCTGCTCCTTGGTTTTCTGCGTGGAGTGAGAATTTTCATCAGCTGGTTTGCTTTTCCTGTTTTCTTTCCACGGTAGCTTTGTTTGGTTTGATTCTTTTTCCGTTTCTCAGCAGTTTGAGGTCAGTTTCTTCCGCTGCTATAGTGAAGTGTGGTCTTTTTTCATGGATGATGAGCTGGTGGTGGTGATGGTGGTGATCGGGGCGGTGGGGGGGGTCAGCTTTACTTCTCCTGCTCGTTTTCTACGTGGCCACGTCTCTAAGGGGACATCGTCCCGATTGTTGCTGCAAAGCAACGCTAGTTCCCAGCTGCTACCCCGTCTGACACATTGTTGACTCCGACCCTTCATCAGGCTTCAAGAGCCAGCAAGACTCAGGCTCGGCATTTCAGTGCTTACGCTTTTTTACAATGTATATAATGCTGATACAAAACCTTTATTTCATAATTTACATACTGTTCCTATTAAGTATAATATTTATAATTTACATTTTAACATTTCTAAGTACCCCGTGGGTTTTCAATCAATGTTCCACGATGGAGAAGTTTGGGGGAATCGAAGCAATATTCTCAAATACCGAATTTGGTGATAACAAAGTTGTAAATTTTATTTTTCCTTTTAAGAGTCGACAATAAAATTTCTCATTTTAATGGAAACTGAACCTGGTAGATCCAAGACAAGGCTTGGATCCGTAAAATTCATTGTTGATTCAAAAGCAAAATAAAAGACCTGGCATATTCCATTGGCGTGAGGTTGATGACGGTACAATAGCTTGGCTTAGCTAGGAATGGATAGCAATGTGTAAAGGAATAAAACCAGATGATTTGTTATTACTCTTTGAGAAAAGTCTGGAAGAAACAGGAAAAAGAAAAAACCAGTGAAAGTAAAGTGACTTCAAAGAAAGAGCAACTAACTCCACAGCTATGACAGTGAAATCGAGTACATATTATAATATGACAAGTACAAAATTAGTGTTTTCCAAGTGAAACGTTCCAGCGTTACTTGGGTTCCAATATTTTGACAAGTGCCAAAGCAGTTGCCTATAAAACTAGAATCAGTGTTGTCATGATACATTGCTGAAATTTTCTATTTGTTTTCTTCACAAATTACTAATACGTTTTGGTATTTTTTGAGCAGAAGGTGTAACTTTTATCATCCCTGTGGTTCACCATACATTACGTTAACGAACAAATTTGCAGAGAGTATTGATGTTGAAGATAGCAGCTTCAACCAGTATGGCTTGCTGCCTTAAAGCCTCTGGCTCACCCCATAAATAATAGACAAATCAATGGTCCTGCCTTATCATGTCCACTTCATAAGCCTCACCTGTCGGTTCTGCCTGCCCAGACTTACCTTCCCCGCTCACACGGCATCACCGCGTATCTGAACTGCAAAACGCATTCCAAGTTCCGATACGAAGGCTGATCTGTAGTGAAATCGATAACTCTTGAATACCCGTACCTCCGTCAGAAACATCGTCCCCGGCACAGCTGATCTGCAGCATCTTGATCAATAGCGAACACTGACGTAGTGTCCAAGGAAAAACGTTAAGTTTGTATCTCTAGCTCTTTCCTTATACAGAACTCTTTGACTACAAAATATGACTGAGTGGATGAACCTTAAACCAACCTCTCCCCATGGTTGTATTTGTTAACTCACTCACGAGACGATTTAGGGCTTTCGGGAAAATCAATAGGGCGGATGCAGACATTGAAGAAATGACCACCATTGGCTCTAAGTTGCAACAGCCCTTGTTTGCAAGCGGTGGCTTGCGTGAAGGGTCCAGGTGCCATTCCCGTGTTCCTCCCAGTTATTGTCACAGGCAGAGGCTGCAGAGCATCTTCTCTCAAAGCAGCCCCTTCCGTGCACACTGCCTACTCCTCCCCAGAACAATTTCCAGGGGTCACATGGAGTATTTTTGTAGCTTAAGTCGACTGAAGCTCACTGTATCCTAAGATGATTGAAATAATGTGTCCTTGTGGCCTGAACCACCATCTTCCATTACTTTGCCCCAGTGACCAACGCAAAGGGAAAGGGAAGACGCAGCTGGCCTTTGAGAGAATGTAGAGTTGTTCCTCTGGCCAGGTACGTGTGAATTTACAAGACAGGTGGTGCCGCTGACCTCAAGGAGATGGGAGCTGTTAGAGCAGGAAGGTGCCACCCACGTTCCCGTGGCAGAACCGGAAGAGCCCACAGTGTCGCCCAGGATGCGCTGGGCACCGTTGCAAAGAAGCGAGACGGGGCCGAGATTCTTGCCCAGAGAATTAACATACGTCGAGCACGGTAAGAGCCGAGACAGCTTCCTGAGACGTGCGAGGGACAGTGACCTCAGACCCCGTGGAAAGGGGCCAGTGTCGCTGGAAGCCATTCCCTGCGAATTCACGGCACCGTCGCTGTAGAGAAGCGAGAAACCTCCCCCCAAAGAACTCCTTAAAGAAAACTGTCCTGAGCGGGAGACAAGGCGTAAGGTCCTTTGAGTTGAGTGGCCGTGACCAGCTCTGTTACAGAAGTGGAGAGATGATTTGGGGGAAACGGAGTTGCCACGGGACACGATGACTTGAAATAATATCAAGTCTTCTGTCTCTGACAGAGGGAAGAAGCTGATTTTCTCCAAGTAGTAGTTTTCTTAACTCAATGGCAGATGAAAGCGAAACAGATTTCTAAGGCAGTGATGCACTTCGCTCGGAGCAGGAACAGAGGTCAGTAAATCCCTGCGTGAGTCAATAAAAATGTCTCAGATGCCGTGAAGATGAGGGGAGTGACAGCAAACCGGTGGCTCTTCGACTTCCACTTCTCTGTTTCTTACAGGAAAAAAATGCCCGAGGCTTTTTCCGCATGAGCCGCCTCCACACCCCCACGCGCTCCCCGCTTCTGTGTTATTTCTTCTCCAACGTCCCCGCCTGTTTGCGACACGACCCCCACCTCCTGCCCCATTGTTTTGCCCAGGATTCCAGTTTTGAAAAAGCTCAAGTGAAGTGTCACGTCTTGGTTTCACACCATATGAACCTGCTCAAGGATGGCTGGAGGCGTCTTTCTATTGACTCATGCTTTGTCCCTGTGTCGTTGTGGCTACCATGGTGTTATCTCATTTCGTCCGTCTGTTGTTCTAGGGGTGTGTGTGTGTGTGTGTGTGTGTGTGTGTGCGTGCGTGTGTGTGTGAGGAATACCTAGTTATGCAATAGGACTGAATACACAAGAAAACAATGAAATGATGAAGACCGGACTTAGGATGACCGCTTTCCTGGATAGAGAGATTCAAGCACACGGGGAGATGGCAATGTGAAGGTTGTTGTTAACGTCTCATTCTGCGTAGATGCCTATCAGATGCTTATAAACACACAAACTAATACATGGGCCATTTGTGGACTAATGATGAGAGAATGTCATGAGTCAAGGCTCATGTTTAATGTTTTTTTTTGGGGGGGGAACTGAGGTGCAAACAAAAGAAATGTAACGTTCATCCTCATCTTTATATATTATCGACCTTCCTGGTGATCAAGGCTCTTCAAAAATGTACAACAGTAATTCTCTGATGTCTGTGACATTCTCTCAATGTCTCAGGTGGAGTAATTTTGGGGGGAAAAGTTTTTAGCGTACTCAGAATGCCCAAATTGTTCCCATATTAGTAGAAGACATCTATTAAAAGTGCATGGAGCTGTGACACTCACAGCACCTGCCTCATCAGTGGTGTGGGGATGCCATGTAGTCTGCTGCTGAAGTATGTGACCTCTAGACCCCAACTCCTGGGCTTTGAACCCCCACTCTGAATGTGGGTGACCGCAGAACTTATTCTTCTGTCAAATGGGCATCATCGTATTTCTTACTTCATAGGGAGGTCGTAAGGATTAAATATGTTAGTACGGGGGAAGGTTCTGGAAAAGAACCTGACACAGAGTGGATGCTGAAGAAATGTTAGCTATTGTTAATATGATTATTGAATAAATTCTGTTTCTGTTGTCATTTAAGAAGAATTCTGGATGAAGACCAGCGCCTACTTTTGCTCAGCGGCTCAGGAATGTCAAAGCTAGATTTGGAGCCATTCTCTCGATCTCTCTTTCCTCGATGGTCACAAAATGGCATCTGTAGCTCCAGCCATCACGTCTCCATTCCAGGCAGGAAGAAGAAGGGAGACTACAAGGGACAACCTAGTCAAAACCACTGCGTGTCAAGGCACCTATGTGGAAGCCAACGCAATGATGACCACTCGACTTCCATTGGCTAGCCCCGTGTCCTACGAATCCACCCAGCTTCATGGGAGGAGGAACCATGCTGTTTTGTTTTATTGAGATCCACGGCCACTCAGAACAAAGCAAGAGGACCACTCAGTTTGAAAGAAAGGACAATGAGCAGTGGGCAGGCAGCTTTCTCATCTCCCAGACTTCTGCTGCTGTCAACATCATGCTTGCCGTGTTCTGTGTAGCCCGACAATTAATCTCACTGAATGAAGTAGAAAACCAGTCGAGCTTTATTCCTCTCGCTGGCAATGGAAAAGCTTGTCTTTTATGGCGAGCAATAGGTCCTGTTGCTCTCATAGCAACTCTAAAGTTATAAACATTTTCTGTTGTACTTAGCACTTTTTTAAGAGCTAACTTATTCTGACCCTGAGTTTTCAAACTAACACTCAACTGACGGTCTCTGACTCTCTTTTGTATACCCCCCGGAGGGCTTGTCAGATAATCTGGATATTTCCTTTGAACATTCTAGAGTCAGAAACCTTCCCGATCCTCAGGAACTCCCAATAAATTCTCAAACATGATTATCATCCATTTCTCCCAAAGTTAGGAACGTTGATCTTGGGTATTCGATATCATTCCAGATGATTTTTTCCCCCAGTTGTGTTCACTTTGTAACCATTCTTACTGACTCACACGGTACACTTTTTACATGTTCAAAGCTTGCCTGGTTTTCGCCTGCTGCCTTAACATCCTTGTCCATTCAGTGTTGATCAGAGTTTTCGTCGTGACTGTTCTGTTCTGTTTTTAGTGAACTATAGCGTTGCTCATAGTTGCATGAAAATAAGCCAGGACAGGTTGTGTGAAGCTCCCATCTGAAGCTCAAGAACCTGCCGTGGTCGTGTCTGGTGGCGTCTGCGATGCAGAGGTGGTCTTGGGCGTTATTACTTAAACGCGTGTTTACGTCTGAAACACACCCCACGTAAGCTTCGTCTCTAAACCCTTTTCAGGTGCAAAGTAATAAGCACCACCCTTTCTGGTCGGTGGTGCAGGGTCCTCACTGACAAAGCAACTTGTGTTGCTGCAGAAGCTGGCACTGCTGACTCTCTCTGGTCTGTGCTGACAGTGGCCAGCTGGACCAGACATTTGATGTAGCACTCGCATGAGCCATAGTTCAAGTGTCACTACCCCAAATATATGTGAAGCCATCGGGGCAAGGTTCAAAGCAGCCATAGCACGTTATTGGTGGGGCGTACGGTAAATATGCTGAATATAGAGGGCCCAGTAGCCGTGCCTGAGTGCCCAGAAAGAGCTGTCTGAATGTCTCGTGGCAGCGGCTTCGCTGTTAACGCCGGAGTATATACATCTACAGTTATGTATGTTTGTGTTTGAGCCAACATGAGAATTTGCGATAAACTCTTTTGATCAGAATGAGCTCCAAAAAAAAAAAAAAAATCTGATTAATCAAACACTCAGAATTACCTTTTTATTCCTCGAGCGATTTGAGGCTGAAGTTGTAAGCAGCCTGAAAACACTGCCCACCTCTGCGACATCACAAAAAGCAGAACGTGCAAACCAGCAGAGGTAACAGCGTTTATTTTAAAAATAAATCGTTACTTTGTAAGACTGTGACTGCAGACAGCAACTGAACACGTGGAGTTGCGGAAAGTGACTTTAATGCTATTTCGGGAAGCATGACCTTTCATTTAGAGCAATAGCTATTTGAAATTAATCTTTTCAACTGCATTTTTTTGTGTGTGTGGGTATTAAAGGTGGAGTGAAGGCTCTTGGCACGTTGGCTCTATTAGCAGAAAAACGCCACCTCCCCAGGCGGATGCCTGACATCAGGTTTATATTTACGACATCAGATGACTGAACTAGAAGACCCATTAAATTAGTTTTAATAAGGGCGCGATTTTTTCCTAAACATTCACGGAATAAAAGTCGAGGTTTTTGCACGTTCATTTTGTCTTAGCTGAAACACTTAAGTGTGCATGCTGCGTTCTGCGTGGAAGATGAAATTATTTGTTTTGCAGCCTTGACAGGAATACAAATTTTAATGAAGCCCACCTCGGAGAAAAATTACGTTCTCGGTAAAGTGAGAAACCAACGGGGCAGACATGGACTTGGGAGAAACTGTCATCTAGAAATCATCCATAATTGCAACAATGTCTCCAAATCGAAGCCGTCACTGTCTGCAGCTACAATGTCCATATTAGAATAGCCTCTGAGGGTGTTCAAAACAGGAGATCCAAATGATTTTTATCACATAACCTTGAGTGACTTTTTCTCGACGTCGACATTTGCGCTTAAGATGAGAAATAACTGTGACTTAAACGACTGGTGCTTTAGAATAAGTCGACGCAGTGGCATCGGACGACATTGCTTGTCGCGTTATCTAGTAGCACGGATTCTCAGAAGCGAAGGCCAGAAGCGGCGGCTTCCCGTAAGGATAACCTCCGTGAGTTTGTTTCTGCTTCGTGCGTTTCTTTTGTTCTTTAGGTTCCACGAAGAAGGGGAATCACATGGCATTGGTCTTTCTCTGTCGGACTTATTTCACTCAGCACAATACCCTCCAGGTCCCTCCACGTCGCTCCATTATTTTTCATGGCTGAGTAGTATTCCATGAGATACATGAACCACTTCTGTACGTATTCATCCGTGGATAGATACCGGAATGAGTGAAGAAGAGAAGAGATTAAGAAGTAGAAATTGACAGTTAAAGAATATTCCTAAGGATGCAAAGTACAGCATATAGTTAATAATATGGCGATAACTCTGCACGGTGCCAGGGAATATAGTTAATAATATGGCGATAACTCTGCACGGTGCCAGGCAGGGGCTAGATTTATTGGGGCGATCACCTCATAAGTTATAGAAACGTGTAATGACTATGTTCTACAACTGAAACTAATATACTATTAAGTGTCAACTGTAATTTGGAGAATAAAAAAAAAAATTATTCAGAAAAAGAATGGCCTTTACGAAACAATAAAAACTATCACTTGGCTGAAGTGTCGAGCCCTCGACAGAGGCCTTGTTGATGACAAGCACGTCGAAATGTAACTTCCGTGTGCCGAGGTGTGACGGCCGTCTGCATAAAAAGCTGCAGCTTCAAGGTGAAGCAGCCGCCGTGTTCCTGGAAAAACCAATGACCTTGGAAGTGCGGCTGCGGGTTTTCAAAAATGAAAGTCTGACTCGTGCCTGCCACCCAGGGCTTTCTACACCTAAAGTCTTTTCGGATGGGATTGAGGATGTCATCGGCAGACGTGGTTGTGATTGTTACGGATCCAGCGGCTATAAATATCCGGGTGGAGATGAATACTCAACACCTTTGGACAAATATCAAGAAGGGTTACCGGATGGCATGGCCAGAATGTGTTTAATTTGGTAATAATAAAAAACAAAAAACGAAACTGAAAAAGTGTCTTACAAAGTACCGTGTTCAGTTCTCATCAGCAACAGGAGAGGGTCCCTTCGCTCATGGCCTGGTTTTGCAGCTGCATTTGGTGAGAGCTAAGGATACAGTGTATCGTCCCCGCTTGTAAGAGACTGAGTTGTGTTTCCTTAAAACCCTTACGTCGAAGCCCTCAGCCCCAGGACCTCAGAACGTGGCTGGATGTAGAGAAGGTAAAATGAGGTCACCAGGGTGGCACTGATCCCACAGGACTGTGTCCTTATAAGAAGAGGGGACGAGGACATAGATACGCACAGAGGGATGGCCACGTGAGGACACGGGGAGGGGACGGCGTCCACACGCCCAGGAGAGAGGCTCTGGGAGGGACCGGCTCTGCCCATACCTGCATCCCAGACTTCCATCCTCCAGGACTGGGTGGCAATAGAGTTCTGTTTTTCAAGACACCAAGTCTGTGGTGCGTCGTTACGGCGGCCTAATAGACCATCTTGCCCAGACCCAAAATGCAGGAAACATTGTTTAGTGATGTGTGTGTCCGTTTGTGGATGTAGAAATACATCTTAATAGACTAATGTATAGCTCCAGTAATTTAGTAAAATTTGTCTTTTGATTGATATTCTTGGAGTTCATTACAGAATGTGTAGAATTCCAAGTTATTTGTGTCCTCATTTCTCTCTAGTGGCCATGGATTGATGAAATTATATAGTCGCCCTGTTTGGCATCTAACGTAGTCATTTGGAACTTCCAATTCCGTTCCTCCTTATTTCATTTTTTTCAATGCTTAGTTAATCACTCGTGTCATCTTGGACACCTTTTCTCAGACGGTCCCCTTGGGTGTAGCTTTTATGTAATTTCATTCATCATCGATAGACATTTTTGAATGTTGCTTTAACGTGTGACGATATTAACAAAATGTTGAAGCCCTGATTGAAAATTAAATCCATATTTCTTTGTGTTTGACTGTGTGACAACTGTCAGACCAGCTCCCGTGTTGCAAGGCCATGGGCTTCAGGGTGGGAACAACAGATAATCTGTGTCGACCATAATCAACAAGTTCTCACCAGTGTCCTCTGGTGGCTCGTGACACACGCAATGCCGACAGCCGTCACAACCGTACCAGAGGTTTGCGTTGACAGAGAGTTATTTAACTGTTGCCCCCAGCTAAGCGTAAAGGGGACTCCAGAGTTTTGACCGGTATCACGATTCTTCGTGTCTGGAAATTTTGAAGAGAGCAATCAAAACGGCCACAGACAACGTTTCCCACACGAAGGGACCCTCCGGGTCAATTCCCAGACTGTCGGTGACTCTGGGTCACGAATGCATGGAGTGCCTGAGATTTCGTCTCGCCGACTTGTTTGAGAAAAAGAATTCTATGTCCCCTGCCTATTTTCTAGTGTCAGAATAAAAGATGGACGTAGGCGGAAATGTGTACGTCCATAATAAAACATTACCCATTTATAAAGGCGAATTATTCCCACATGATACATGTTAGTAAATGGGGGCCTTTTGGACAAAGGGAGCTTGGTGAATTTAAACTCTGTTTTATCCTTTACATATGGGACTCAATATCATTATTGTCCATTTTTCAGTTATTCTCATGGTGATAGCATTAGGTATTCTTATAACTTAACATGCAGGCAGGCTTCCAAACTCATCCAAATGCATGCATTTAGGATAACCATAAATCGACAGATATTTTCCGAAATAATGACTTGTAATTATGAATACGAAATGGATTAAAAGGCATAAAGTATTTACCCGGCAATTGACTGGATTAGCCAAAAAAAAAATATATATAGGACTTTGTGGATAGCTATTCTCGTGGTTTATAGCAAGGATACATAAATCTGTTCTTTTAGAAGGCTAAGCTATATATTTGGCACTTGATTTATAAAATCTGCTAGTAAATTGAGTTCAACTTCTCATTGAGAAATTATTCTAAGCATCGGCTCTAGGTAAGTAGGAGGATTTATAAGCCAGGAAAATACATGTACAAAACAAACCACAGATTTTGAAATCACACCAATAAATCTTGTAAAAAAACAAACAAACAACCTTTGACTTACAAATCCTTACCTTTCACGTGGGATATAACCGAACGATTTAGAAGCTGTGACCTTAAAGATATGCGATTATGGCCAACGTACTAAGCCATTCCCTAATCTGAATTGAACACATTAAACTTTCTGAGTGGTTTGTATTAGGAATCACAGCATGATGAGAAGTATTATCTTAAATGAAGAGGAATATTATCTTAAGTGAAGGCTTAAAGAGCTTTCTACTTGCAAGTCAGTGGGTGGGATGGATGCTGTTTTGGTACGATGCTCAAACCCTTCTATGGGGACAAGCCACATCTCCGTCAGCTGTCGTACCGGGTGCTATGACCGCTCACAGCCAGTCTGTTCTGTAGAGTATTAACCTTGGATGACAACGAGTCACCTGCCTGGAGAGTTAGCCCCAACCTGCCCACCCCGAAAACCATAGCAGAGCGGGGTTGGATTTTACGAGAGGCTCCATTTGCATTGCCAGCCACACTCCAGGATAAGCTGAGTCTCCTTTAAAGTCACGATGAATTATTTCTTTTATGCTGAAACTGCTTCGTCAGGGTCTCAGGGTGTGGACGCCTCCGCCACGTCGTCTCAGGCTTCTATGTTGTGTCGGCTCATGCAAAACCCAGAGGTGACTTCGTATGTGTGGTCATTACCTTGAAAAGGGATGTGGATGTTATCGAAACGTCCTGGCAACCTGAGCTGTCGGCGCGGATGGTTTTGCAAGACAGGCAGGGTGGTCTCCATCCAAGAAGAAGCCACAGTAGGACGCGGCTCCATGACTTCCAACCCCCTCTTTCTCCATCGCCGCTTGGAATCGGTGTTTAGAAAGCATTAAGAGCACAGAATGTTCTGGAATGAACGTACGGCTCTTGTAGAGCCGGCAAAGTGTTTCCCATTAGCCGCGGATCCTGATGAATGTGGCGATGATGATCACGCGCCTTAAAATATTCACCGCGTACAGAGCTTTCCACAGAGCAGCCGCTTCTAGAGCTCCAAAGCTACAAGATGACTCTCTTCGGTGATTCACTTAGACACGCCCAGACTTTTCCTTTGAAACGTCTGTATTTCCAACAAGAGAAACAGGATATATGTCTCCCTCCCATGCCCCGGAGGTGCACACGCAACTCCTATGAGGAGCAGATTTATTCACGTGAAAGTGAGCATGGACTTTGCACTTGCATGCTGGTGCTTCACCCTGACGCTGTAACACCAAGTTCAACACGGTAGATGGCCGTGGGCATTCACAGGTTCTTGAGGTGTCAATATGGTAGATGGCCGTGGGCATTCACAGGTTCTTGAGGTGCCATGGGACACTATGGGAAAAGTGGGAACCAGAAGCAGCTTCCGACAGTGCATGTTCCCTGGGAAAGGGCCAATGGCATCAAATGACTGCTCATATTCAGCACCTGTTGCTCGTTTTGCGGACCTGGGGTCATCTGCCCCTCCGGGCATCAGCAGTCTGTGTGCAAGCATAATAGCTTCTAGCTCACGGCTGTTGTGAACGTTAAATTGTGACATTAATAAAAAGCAGCCTACTCAGAAAGCTACCTGGCATAAAACACTCCAAACAATTACTAATTCATATGTTAACCAGAATTAATATAGTAGAATTGTCATGAGCATGTTCATTAATAAGCCATGTATTGATCTATATACTATGATACAATATAATTGTGTATCCTAATACGTAATCGTGTGCATCTCGAGACAGGTGTCGGTGGAACATACGGCTGGCTGAGTGTGTCTTCACTCTACGATGCTCCCAGTTTTCCCAAAGCAGGTGCAGTGAGCCACACTCCCTCCTACAGTGCAAGGGGACCCCTTTCTCCCTCCTGTCCTCCTCGTCACTCGTGCCTGTCACACTTAACGAGTCACCCATCTTAAGGGGAGTCTCAGAGCTGTTTTAACGGGAATGTCCCCGTCCACGAGTAAAAGGTAACTTTTGGGGTGTTGTTGACCCCTCACGTGTTTTGCTTCTCAGTACCCTTTATTTCCTTGCTTATTTTGTCTGGAGTCCCCCTCCACCCCCTTTTTTCTTATTGATTTGCGTGGATTTCTGAGTGTACTCTGAGATTCTTCATCGACTCGTGTAAATGACTACCTATTGTTGGAAATACAGACGTTTCAAACTTTTGTGGACGGTATCCTTTATGTTTAGAAATATCGACCATCCGGGCATTCGAACTAATTCACAAGGTTTTAAAATGACCGGTTCTCTTTCTGTGTCTTACATCTGAGCTGCGTGGCACTTTAACGACAACCTAACTCAGCGGTTTTCAAGCTGTGTTCTGATGTCACCCGCAGGGTGGTGCTGAGGCCACCGGGCTCGGGGATGAGGGGCTGTCAGCGACAGACATGCTTTCTGGTTGCTTTATGAATGCTCGATTTCTCTCTCTCTTTACTTTATTTATCTTTTCTTGATGAATTGAAGTTTCGGCTGCCATTTCATCTGAAGGTCCCTGATCTCGTCAAGCACCAAATTTCTTGTTAGGCAGAAAAGCCACACGTCTCATCTGAGGTGACAATTGAATTGGCGAAGGAGTTCTAATTTCAGGTGACACGGCTGGTTACACATCAGTCCCCTTACAGTGAGGGTTCGCCGTGCCTCATGAAGGCAGAGCAAGCCTCGTTCTCCCTCTAGGTGACAAATCGGAGGCTGCCACAGCTTAGTAAATAATCCTTCCCTCTGTTGTGAGTGTGACACTCATTGTTGCTCGTGAAAAACCAATCGTCAGATAAGGCACGAAGAAAGAAGAGGCAAAAACTTGTGGGAAAGACGATTTCTTCACGATGCCGCTAAACTCTAGCTGTCGTCTGTCTGTCTTAAACGGCGTTCCAAAGAAAGCTTTTCTTATTACGTAACGACCAAAACAGAGCGGCCGTTTAAGAAGAGAACCAATATGAAAAGCATGGCACGTTGTTTTTCTGGGTTGCGTGCTTTGGGCTGTTATTGAGGACGACCGCCCCACAAACACCGGAGTCACCGTGATCACGAGGCATAGACATGTCCGGGTGTGTTTCCAGCGGGCTCTTAAATCATTTCCGTCCGTTGTCACTCTGTGTCCTACTTTTTTAATTGGAAGCCATTCTCCCTCCGTGCTCTTTCTAATTAAATCCCCAGACTAAACTGTGAAACCTGCCCGCATTCTTTTTTATAGGAAGTGGACACCGCCGTGTGAAGCAGAAACGCATGCATTTTAATTATGTTATTCATCTTTGCACAACTAGGAACTCACAGCCAGACTTTAGGAAAATGAATTCTACGCGAGCTTGTTGCAAAGGTTGCTACATTGGGGTTATGATGTTCTGCGGGTCTATCTCCTGTGAAACGGGCTTTGGAATCCTCCCTCTGCTAAGCTGGAGGGCGCGAGGTGTCCTCAGGCAGTCACGAGAGGGCACATTCGTGTGACCCCACTCATAGGAGGTCCCTAGAGGAGTCGAAGTCACAGAGACAGACGGGAGGTGGCGGCGGGTGGGGAATGAGGTTGGGAGGCGACTGTTTAATGGGGACAGAGTGTCAGTTTAGGAAGGCGGAAACGTCAGGATGATGGAGGGGATGGTCACACAACCAGGTGAATGTGCTTCTTGCCGTGGAGCTGTGCACGCAGAAACAGTCGCGATGGCACATTTCATGTCGCGTGATTTTCCGGCAGTCGAAAAATTTGAAATCCCTTTCATTCAAGATAAATGTGCTGTCCTTGTTGGAAGATAGTGTATATACACAAAAAAAGGAATGATGTACCCCGAAGCAGTGACTCTGCCATCGGCCATGGCGGCATCCTGGTCCACGTTTCTGTGGACCTCACGAAAACACATGGCCATGCCGAGATCGTTTCTATGAGTATTTTTTTTTTCATTGCAATGTATTTGGCATATAACATGGTGTACGCTGTTTTGATAGGTTTATACATTGCATGATGACTGTCATCGGAGCCACCATTACCACATCGGTGGCACCCTATCATTATCACTTCTTCTCAAGGTGTTTTCTGGGCCATCGTTAACAACGAATTGTCTGGTCTGTGCATTCAAGAAGCAGAGACCAAACAATATGAATCCATATTCACGGCAGCACAATTTGCAATAGCCAAGGTATGGCAGCAACGTAAATGCCCATCCACAGACGATTGGATAAAGAAATTGGGGTTCGTGTATACAGTGGAATATTACTCAGCCATTAAAAACAATGAAATCCTACCATTTGCAACGACATGGATGGACCTAGAGGTTCTTATGCTGAGTGACATAAGTCAGACAGAGAAAGATAAATACCACATGATTTCACTTATATGCGGAATCCAAGGAATAAAAAGAACAAACTAATCAAAAACAGACTCACAAATATAGTGGACAATTTGGTGAATAGATAGGAGGAAGGGTTGGGGTTGGAGAAATAGTGACGGGTTAAAGCGAAGTACAAATCAGTAGCTGATGGATGGTCACGGGGGTGGGGAGCACGGCGGAGGGAATGCGGTCAGCGTTAATACGTCGGTCAGGTGGAGGGTCAGGGGAGGGAGGGAGCAATTGGGGGGATCGTTTGATGATCTATATAGATGTCTCACCCATGTCCTGTATACTTGATACTTATTTAAATAAATTAATTTAAAAAGAAGAAGAAGAAGAAGTTCGTGAGCTAATTTGTAAAAGAGATAGTTGGAAAAGGGGTGTCATGGAAATGTTTCTAGCTGGCCGGCATCTTTCGGTTTAGCTTCCAGCTCCTGTGGGGGGTGTGGAAGAAAACAGAGATTCATAACCACAGGGTGATTGCTGGGGGGGCGGGTGAGGAGGTTACACGATTGGGCCTCCGGATCTCGGGGTTCCACTCGCCCCCCGTCATTATCTAGAAGCGAGTCACACATCTTCCGCCGGGATGTTCACTGATTTTCTGTCTCCTGCCGCGCTGTGCAGATGACACTGGACATCGCGTCCACTGCTTCTCTCGAGAACGTCAATTAGGAGGTTCAGCGGGACGAGTGATTCCGTGACCTACTTTTTTTTTTTTCTTTGACACTGACTACTTAACTGGACAGCGCCTCCTGTCTACCCGCCCCGAGGATGAGGTTCGCAAGATGAGTTTGCGTTTGCTCTGGTCGGGCTTCCAGTGAGTGGCCTGACCTGTCTGTCACAGAAACTGCATTTTGTTTAGAGACGGCTGAAACGGGCTACTCCGTCCAGGACCGAGATGTAAAAACACGGTCCAAAGTTCGTCTTGGAAACCAGGCCACGCATCTCTTATCCCAGAAAATCCTTCTGAGGATTAAGTGGAATCGTGTGTTGCCTATTGTTTTTCTCTAAATCCTGTCTCCTCGAGAGCGATGTCAACAACACAGGGCACGGAGCTGCTGGGCTATTGTTCATGTGACAGCTGAGCCCACAAATCATGGCTCTTTTATAAACATCTCGGGCAAAAAGGTGCTTCAGTCCTCAGTGAACTCAATCCAGCTCGTTTTATCCTCTCAACTGCCAACGGGGACAGTGGAGATGCAGAGACTCAGCTCAATCAGCAAAGCGATTTGTCACGTGACTCCATGAGCCTCAACACGAACACTGCAGGGATTGTGATGATCGATGCGATCACTACTATGAAAATCACCGGTCATACGCTAATTTAGATTGTTTTTGACACTTTCGAACAGAAGATCCCTCTTTGCAGCTGTCTATGTATTTTTTTTTTCATGGCTGGTGAGTAAAGAATGGGTTAAATGCTTCCACATGGTTAAATTTCAAACGGTGATAGACATACCTACACAATCTGCGCATCTCTGCTTCTTGTTTAATGAAGTCCACAGCCTAAAATGTTTACTCTCTGGCCCTTGAAGAAGCTTGCAGAATGCCGCCTTACAATTTCGGTTTTATAAATAATGTATTTAACTCGAAATGGGCCTCGAAAGATTTTCTAAGGAACCTTGGGAGTGCGGTGAATATTGCACCCGGCTCATTTTAAAACGAGGTTGAGCGTGTTTGTACAGTCCGGCTGATGTCGTTGAATGATTTTAGAAGAAATCCCCAGGTAGGTGAATGTTTTTTTGTTTTTTGTTTTTTAATTTTCCCTAGAGCCTATGAAAAGCATTGTGTCACTTAAAGAATGTCATTTCTATTCTCCTCCAGTGATAATTTCTCCCTTAAATCATTACCAGTAACGTGGTTTGGTTGCACAGGAGTGAGTTTTATGAAAGAAACCATTTAGGTCATTGTCCCAATGGCACTTAACACAGTTCTTGATGAGGTGTCTGTCATCATAAGGTCCCCTAAGGTCCCCAAGAGGGTGGTGGCTTACATGGAAGTTTCTAGACTCAGGAGCCTCCCCTCACCCCGTCCCCACCCCCGCCACCCCAGACAGTGCTGGAGAAAATGTTCTACATTTCAGGGCGTCCGATTCCAAATATTCACATGTCTCTGTTGACGAGCACCTCGCACCCTACGGCTGAGCTGTACGGCAAGCTCATGCACAGCCACCGAAGGATTCCAGTGCTAGATGCACCTTTTAAAACAAGGGCGTACGTTTGGCCATTTGCACCGACAGCTTGCACAGGACACGCGTGCCCTGTCGGGGACGAAATCTGCGCGAACACAGCCTACACGGAGGCTCACCGTCCACGCCATGATTTTTCTCGACTCGTTTTCACAGAACTTCTCCGGTACTAGATGTTCATGGCCTTCGGATCGCAGCTAATTGTTGCCATAGCGACCGTGCATGCCGGGGACGCCGTGTCTTAGCTCCGGTGCTAGCAACACAGATGCAGGCGTCTCGGGCTCACTGGATCTCTACGGCGTGAGGCGCCTGGGGTCCTAGCAGGCCTAGGGAGTCAGCCAGGGAGAACCGCATTCTGCTTTTGACTCTGACCGCCCATCTTTCTCTCTGAGTTTTCCCATCTGGAGTGAACTGGAAAGACCCGATCGTGGCAGGAAAGGGGTCGCCCGTTTAAGTGACGACTAGTACCGTAGGAACAACATGCCATGATGTGTGTGAGAGCTTCGAACCCGGAGGAGTGCACACACAGAAGCACGTGCAGGAACGTGTGGTTCCAGCTCAGCTAGGACGCCGCCGGCCCCACCCAGCCAGGCAGGGACCGGGGACTGCGCGGTGTCAACCCGACGCCCAGATACCTGGCTAAATGTTATTTCGGGGCGAGTCGGTGTTTCTGGGGTAGCTGAGCATTTGATTGGGTACAGTTAGGAAAGCAGGCTGCCCGCCCCGATGTGGTGGGCCTCACCAAATCTGTCGAAGGCGTGAGAGGCCCCCCCAAAAGGCAGACGGAGGTGGAATTTGCTCTCTGCCCGGGGTGCTGGGCTGGCACACCCACCTTCTGCCCCGGCACTAGAATTTATACCGTCAGTGGCCCTGGCTCCCAGGCATTTCGGTGGGGACCGGAACCTGTAACCATTAGTTCACTGTGTCTTCATCGCTCAAAGGTTGACACCAAGGTACCGTTTCCTGCCTTGCTTTTCAAGGTCACGTCTGCCGTGAGGTTTCTCTGTGCACTCTGAGTACGGGGTCCTTGGGCTCTGAAGCCTGTGGAGTTTGGTTTGGCCCTTGGACCCCTTCCTACGGGGTCCCAGTCTCAAGTTTAAGCTCGTGTCTCTCCTACGTCCCTGACTTCTGACCGACTCACTGTCCACTCTCCTGAGAGGCCCCAGGCTTCATCGCCTCTGTCCCCATCATCTCACTCTTCACCCGCGTATCACCTCGCTTGTTTGCAGTGTCCCCTCCCACACCTGCGCCCCGGTCCACCACGCTTGAACTCAGAGTCACCCTCTCAGTGGATCCAGCCTCGCTGCCTCCGAGACGGGGCTGGGGCATCCCACAGCGCTCGTCCCGTATCGGCGTCACCCCGAACCGTACTAGAAGTTCCACTCAGGAGAACAGTGGTGACGCGATTGCTCTGTGGCTCGTGACACGGTGACGTTTTTGCTGAGTCTCACAGTCTTGCGGTGAGCACCTCCTGAGAATAAGGCCTTTCTCCTCCTTCTTTTCATATGTGAGAAGCGACAATCACGGAATCAAATCATCGGCTATACAGTCCTTGTTCAGATGCCACCATTTGTTCCAAGAATAAACACTTAGGGAGCTCACTCCCCCCTCTTCCTTCTACACCTTTCTTTCCAGGGGCCCCCGTGGGCTCGCACGCTACATTTTGTCACCTGTCTTTACACTTTGTTATTCTATAGCTTCTCTTTGTTTCTTTGCTGTAACTGGGGTTGCCTTCTTTTTAATAATATTACCTTTTTCGAAGAGACCACACCTGGGTATCGGGGGCTGCACGTGGAGAGGTGCCGCCTGATTTTATGTCTACCCACAGTCCTAAGTCCAGCGGCCACTTAGCGATCTGCTTACTCGTTAAAACAGTATGCACTGTGGGAAGATTTATAGCCTATACTTATCTACCTGTTTTATTTTTAACCATTCTGATGTTTAGTGACGGCTGATGAGCTTTGAAAATAACGGCAGAAACAGGGAGAGGAAGGACCTGGTGGGTGGAATGGATCGATTACGATAATCCCTTTCCGGTCCCCCACCCGCACGTTTGTCCTGGGTACAGCTTATTCCTTAACATTTCCACCTTCCCTCTCCCCCCCACCCCCCTAAATGCTCCATTAAAGCGGAAACAGCGCCTGAGCTGAAACGTTTAAAAAATATTTCATCATCTCGCCAAACACCCAGAGATCGGGTCCGAACTGGAAGAAACTCAGCTGTCGCATTTCTGTGTGCCCTTCAGGCCCTCCCGTCCCGTGACCTTGAAGCGAGTCTCACCAATAACAAAAGGAACATTCTTTTGGGTGCCACTTGTCGCCCTGCCTAAATCACCCCTTTATTCAATGACCATTCGGGAAATTATGCGGTAGTGGAAAACCGAGACAAAACGCATAGTGTTTGCTAAAAATTAAGCAACCGCTTACGCCTCCAGGCGTGAGGTGTCAGAGACCTTTACTTACCTAATCTTTTTCTTGGCGCCAGTTAGCAAAACAGGGTCTCTTCACTTCATTATGCCAGGCTTTCCGGAAAAACTGCCCTGTGTAAACCAAACTTCTCCAGATCGCGGGCTGAAGGAAGTCGTGGGCTGAAGGAAGTCGCGGGCGGATGCCCTCTGCCGGGGTCTGTGCACAGCCCTCGTGACGCGCGGCTGTGTGCAGGGGGAGTTTCCCAATGCTTTACCATAAGAAGTTCAGGAAAATGATGTGGTCGCTGGACATTTAAGAAACGATCTGTGAACTGGGTCTTATTGATCTGGCAGGTGTGTGTCGATTTATAACTCTCTTGCTCTTTAAATAAACCTAGAAATAACTTTATCTCATATGCTGATAATATGGACGTGCCAGACTGCGAAACGAGACAGCTTCACAGGATTCAAATTCTTCATTTCTGTTCTGTGGTCTCTGCGCTTTATGCTTTTGAAGGCACGCTGATCTCGTAGGGGCCGGCTCTGTTTTGGGGGCTGCAGCTTCTCTCTCCTGCAGGGTAGGGGTACACATGGCAGGCAAAAAGGAGTCCAGCACCATCGGATTGCATCGGCTCCATGTGCATCCTGTAGATTTTCTCCAAATCACCCTTTTTCATGCCTCTGTGTGATGTCCACAGGGTTCCTGTGAGTTTCTCACAATAACGGTCCCAGTCGACTAGAGGAAGCGTTGCAGACAAGGACAGGCAGTCTTCTAGGCCATCTGGGGAGTTCAGGGATTAGAGGGGTGTCAAGGTCGGAGGCTCCAGCTCCTGTGGGTGGAGCCATTGATCTCAAACCCCAAGCACTTTGGTCAGTAGCTTCCCGCCCTCACCTGTCCGCAGAACGCAGCTGCCGTTGCCGTGGAAACCCTGCTGGTACTCCGACGTCACAATGGGGCGGGGCGGGGTGGGCGGTCCTGTCGGCAGGAGACAGTTGGGTGCGAGGACCCGTTAACGCTCTCCACGCGCAACTGGGGACGCGTTCACGTCGCCGGAGCTGGGGACGCGTGATGGACGGACCGAGAGGGGCTTCGGAGAGGTCAGGGGCGGGGCCCTCAGACGGTGGGAGTCTTCGGATGCCGTCAGAGATGCGTGAACGCTGTCACTCCCCTTTAAGCCCATTTGGGGTCCTGGAGTAACGCGGTGATGGAAGCCTGGTCAGCGGGCCGTGTTTGAGGTGCCAGGTGGTCTCATGTCGCCTTGGGGGTGGGATGGGGGGTGGGGGTAGGGTGTCGTCTATGTGTCGCCTCCACTGTCCCCTCGAGGAGAAGTGACAATCGCGTGGGTCATCACCCCTGGCACAGAGAGGTCGCCGCGCCCCCGCGGTACTCGAAATGCTGTCCCGCTAACGACCCGGGCTGCAGGGGTTGCCCGGGCTGCAGAGGCAGGTGCGTGTCCTCTGCACACGCTCGGAGCGGACGCCACGGCGCGTGGGGTCCCTGCTTGGCGCAGCGCGGGGCTCAGGGTATGGCACTGGAGCCACGCGGTGGGGCGCTCCCCGCCCGGGCGACGCACCCCAAAGATTGCGCTCGCCCAAGTGGCTTGCGGTGCTGTCTGGCGTTGGAAGGAGTCCGAAAGGCGTCGTTTTGCGGGGGCGCGGGGCGCCGGGGTGCGCACCACCCCCGCCCACTGCGCAGCAAGCTCGGGAATGTCCCCTGCCGCCCTTTGAGGCCCTGCCACTCTCAAAGTGCCCCTTTCACCTTAAAGTCGCCCTTCTCGGGGCTCATTCACCGACGTGGGCCGTGGGTGCAGCTGGGGTTCGGCCTGCTGGGGCCCCGCCCCCACTGTGCGCGCCAGAAACACGGACAGCGGCCTCCTCCGGCCTGGTGACAGCATCTGCCCTCGCGCTGTGCCTGACGCTCCTGCAGACACCTCGCAGAGCGCAGGGTCCCAGGACCTGCCTTAGAAAGGAGCCTCCCCAGATAAGGTACAGGGCGCGAAAGTGGCCATTTCAGAGGTGACGCTGTTTTTCCCCGCGGCGTTCACAGCGGAAATGAGTGCGTCACTCTCAACGCCCTGATGCCTGGGGCGTTCATGTCCCCAGATCGCCGTTGAGTGAGGCCACGTGGCAGGAGGCCACGGCTCCCGAGCTCGTCCTGCGCTCCTCAGGTAGCGACAGGTGCAGAGACCCGCATTCAAAGCTCACAGTTCCAGTCCTGGGGAAAATAGCTTATTGACCTGTTCCGTCTCACACACCTGCCAGGTGTCCAGCTGTGCATCCCTGCTAAAGGCGAATCCAGTGCCACCAGGGTTTGTGACAACATCTGCAAATGGTTTCCAGCATTCTGACTGGGAAGGCTGCTACCAGCTGCTCGTGCGCAGAGACCCGAGACGCTGCTGAATGTCACGCAATGCCCAGGGTGGCCCTACGGAGAAGAACGTCCCGTGGTGAGTGCCCGCCACGCTCACACACCCTGGGCAGGCGGGGAGGAGCCCGCCAGCTCAGCCTTTGACGGTCACGTCAGCGGACAACATGGCGACAGCGAAACCCACTTTCGCACCTGTTGACAGCACTGTGCTGGGCGGGTCCGAATAAGATCCATCTCCATGTCCGTTCTCTGTGGCAGTCACGGTTGCAACAGGTAGGTCTCAGCGGCTCGTGCAGGGCCAATACGCACGGTTAAGTAAATTGCTTTTTCCACCCAAACCCTCTCCGTCCCCCAAGGCAGAGCTCGCTGGACACATGAAGTTCGTCCTGTCACTTATCACCATGACGCGATGTCTGTAGGACTGAAGCATGGATCATCCTTGTCGGTTTTTTTTTTTTAACTCCAACCGGCCAAACACCCTCTGTCTTTGTCCCACGTCTCCGTGGGGGCTGGGGGACACATCCTGCCTGCTTGTTTTCTTGGTGGATTTTTTGCGTCCCGTCGTTCTGAAGCTCTGCCAGTGCAGCCGATGCACTTTCGAGTAAGCGCGCTGATTCTACAGTTCACGATTCTCTCCTCTGCCGCAAAGCCGCTCGTCCACCTTTCACATATATTTCTAATTTTCTTGTCTCTGTCCCTATATGGAACTTCACCTTGCCCTTGTTTCCACATACAGTTGACCCCTGAGCAAGGCAGGGGTCAGGGCCACTGACCCTCCAGAGGGGTCAAAAATCCACATCTAACTTTGATGCCCCCCAATTTTAACTGCTAATGGCTGAGTGCTGATCGGAAGCGTTACAGGTCACATCAACAGCGGACAAATGCGTGTGTGTTATAGGTACTGTATATGGAATTTTGAAAATAAAGTGAGCTACAGAAGAGAAAATCATAAGAGAAAGTACCTTTGCAGTAGTTACTGAAAAAACCCGCATATAAATGAGCCCGCACGGTTCAAACCTGCCTCGTTCCAGGATTAGTGGTCCTGGTCTCTTAATTAGCTCCTGGTGTTACGGGCGCCTTACAGCCAATAGGCGGCTGCTAAATTCCACCGTCGACAACATCTCCCCATCGCCGTCCTTTCTGCAGACTCCATGAGCAGAACCGCCTGTAACTGTTCCACACATAGCGTCAACGCCTTGCTATTCCTACGTGTCAAGAATTTACGTGTCAACGCGTCACTCAGGGCCACGTGAAATGTCGCTAACGCACTCGTGTGCGCCTTCACGGCTGGTGGCCTTTCGACAGAAACGCTCCGTTGAACGGGGACAGTCAAGCGTTCTCACAGAGAGGCGACTGTGCCCGAGTTCCGTGCTGAAAGCCTCAGCTCTCGGCTGACCTCCTGGTTTCTGGTCCATCCATCTAGTACATATTCAACTTTGAGACCCAACCCGACACCCACTAACTCTATGAAAATCCTCATCCAAAACCAGCCCCAAAGCCCCCTTCCCTTCGGAGCTGTGAAATAATTACACTGGTCGTGGGGCCCTCGGTTATCAGAAAATTTCAGGGTGCAAAGGGGTCAACTTCCGTTCTTTCGTTTTGTGGGCGAATCAAACAGAATCAAGAGAACATGATCACATCGTCTAAAAGAAGGTTCTAGCATTCGTAGCTTTTCTCTCACGTTTATTTTTTCTGCCCTACTAGGTGGCAGGGACGGTGTTCTATCCACGTGCATTCGAAGGCGTATCTCTTGCTGAGCCTGTGCGAGGGGTGCTGATCGGTCAGACCAGTAACTGCTTTATTAAAATCTATGTTTGATTCTTTTACGCACGCTTCTACACTGTGCGATTTACGTTACACACCTCATGTCTGGCGATTGTTAGGAGGGACTTAGCAGCAAATTCAACCATCGAACGTCATGGTCAAGACAAGGACTGTTGCTTGTCAAACTGTTGCTTCATTTTCTCGGCAGGCAGATTGATTTCTCCCCCTGGGAAAACCGTGTCCACGTGCATCCATTCTTAGTTACTGCCCAGAGGCGGGCAGGTGGAGGCCACTGTCACCCCCAGATGCACTGGGCTAGAAGCCGGCATCCACCTGACCCTCCACCTCCACAAAATGATCCCTTTTCCTGAACTCAGTCGACTCTGTGCAACGTCTTCTACTTTCTGACACACGTTGCTTAATCGTATAAGCACATACATTCTGTAAGGCTGGCCTTCTCTTGCCTAAAACTCATCCTCTTAAATAATAAGCTTTGACTCATTATTGTGTTTTCCTTTTTTTAAGGAGAATGTAGAGTTCACAGCTCTAATGCGGTCACTGTGGTACACTAAAACCATTCAGATATTTAGTGTTACCACAGGCACAGCTGAGAGCTGGTTTGTGGCTATATGTCTCAGTCTACCCAGAACTTAAAATATATTCCTTCTCGCCTTCTGTGGCCATGGTTTCGGTGTGTGCTCTGGTTTGCCTCCAGCCTGCGTGAGACCCCACCTCACACAGGACGCGAAAGCAGAGAACGCAGGTCCAGAAATTCCTGTTCGCTCTCGTTTTCGATAGCTCGGTCTCTGGGCAGAACCAGCTTCCACCTCCAGGACAGCGAGCCTTCCCTCGTGCACATGTCCTCCTCACGCTCTACCCAGAGGCTACACAACATGACACTTTCAAAGAAGGGGAGCCACTTGGAGGCCTGATGCTTGTAGCCAAGCCTCACCTCCGAAGGAGTGGTCCACACAGGTGCAATGATCCCCGACAGCTCACTTGCACTTGGCCCAGTCATCCAAGCCCAATGCCCCTTTATAAAACTAACAACGCATAGAAGGCGTACGAAATCCATCACAAATCCACGTGTCTCTCCCGTGTCACGCTTTAAGATGGACGGCCTCTGTCTGTAGCTTTCTTCCCCATCCACATTCACTTCCTCTAAGTCACACTCATCGACCATCTATTATAAACGCTTTGTTGGGAAAAACATTTTAATGAATGCTTCCTATTGTTTTACTCTGTGTATGTGTGTGTGGCGGTGGGGGCGGAGAGGCGGGGGGTAATTTCTTTTCGTTCCATAAAATAGAATTTCATTTCCAGGTAAAGTAGCAAAGAGACATGTGAAATGATGATGGCATGATTTGCTACCAGTTTTCCTAATGCTGCTGTTAGCGCTAATTAAAAATGGGCCCTTATTCCTAAGCCCTGTCCATTATTTTAGCGTGGGCCCCGTTAGTTTTTCATCAGGTATAAACTCGAAGTTTGAGTGTCTCTTAGAAGTGAACCTCGTAATAGGAGAGGAATTCTACCCCTTGTCGGAATTATCGGTCTAGTTAGCCCACCCGTGGATGGCACCCGGGAAACTCAATAAGTAGCCCGCAATCCCAAAGAATTCCGATCTGAGATACGCGTGGCTCGTAGTCGTCAAGGCAACTGTGCATTAATTGAGGTCTTATCTGTTCTGTGTCCTGAAAAAAAATGACATCCAAACCAGCGGTGGCAGTGACCTCTGTCCTTATAATCAGGCAGGTCATACAACTAGAAAGGCTTTGGGGACAGGGCCACCGTCCGTCACTTCAAGAAAACACACAACGGGACTCTAAACACTGCGTATATACCATCATCACTGTGCAGTTAGATATGTCCAAACTGGGTTTTAAACAGTGATGCCGAACACAGTGAATTCTGGGTAAGTAGATTCCCACCCTTAGAAAAACGATCAATACAGTTAAAGCCAACGAGGAACAGAAGTAATTAATAAGGAGGACATATGTTATTTTTTATTTTTTACTGAGATTCGTTGCCTTTCAAGATATTCTCTGTGTAAAAAAT
Organism: Pteropus medius; assembly: GCF_902729225.1. NCBI lineage: Eukaryota > Metazoa > Chordata > Mammalia > Chiroptera > Pteropodidae > Pteropus > Pteropus medius. Next base: position 567,856 of record NW_024350396.1, read on the forward strand.
TATATGAAATCAACTTAAGGTATTGCATAAGAGGAACATAGTCGGTAATAAATAAATTTGTATTGACTGAAAAACGAAAGAGCAAATATCATAGATTATTTTGGAAAATGGGATCATTTTTGACTCAGAAATTCACAAAGTGAACACACAAATTCCAGGAATGAGATTTGCCTAGGATTTCTAGATCTGCTATTATTATCATCAATTTGACGTTTACTTAGTGCTGAGAAAAATTACCTAGGAAAGTCATACATGGTCTTTCTAGAAATAAACAGTCGTTAAAACAAAGATCTGCCCCTCGATCCAGATATGAAATGGCATAAATTAAATGGTTAAAATGTAATTTTCGACCACCAACAAATAACAAAGGGATCAAAAAAGAATGACACCTCTGATATAATGGAAAATGCTGAGTCATCCTAAAGATGAGGTGGGAAAAGTGGAAGTAATCATGAATTTGGGACTGTATCTTTCACGCACCTTCCTTCTGTGAAGAGCAAACGAAATGGAATTATCATTGCATTATATCAGCCAAATAATTAAAGACTCTGAATCTCCATAACTTAAGAGTTTGGAAAGACTGATTACTACTACTGTCTATTGTTAATTACTCTGAGCGCTTTTAAAAATTATTTAAAGGAACTAAGCTTCTTGTAATTCCCTCGGGAAATCTGAAGACAGATTAATTTTTCAATTACAGATATAAACAATTGTGTCAGGGGAAAAACACTGTCGTTTACGCTTTTCCTCTATTTAGAGATGATTATTCATCTGTTTCTATTATGAGAATATTAACGCTTTTTTTAACGTGCCCCACTGAATACACTCTTACGGGTTCTAGGATTAGCTGTCAGTGGAGGTAGGACATGACACCTCTTACCTGCAAGCTCGAAGAGCCTCGGCGTTTTGCCAAGTCGAGTCTTAACAGGAAGGTGCTAAGAGCCACTCAGAGCACTGAGCTACACCTCGAAATAGCTTAAAGACAGTAAGATGGAAGTGAATGTGTTCGGCGTGACCCTACCATGTCACGAATAAGGTCGGATGAAAAGCGTCGTCCAACACCAGCAGCCATATAAACGGGTTATTAACAGCAAAGTTGAACGAGGGAGAATCTTCATGTGAACATGTTACAGAAAGAATCTTCATGTTACAGAAAGAAGCTCTCCGTGGCAGCCACACATCTCATGCGCACCCAAGCGTCCTCACTAGACGGAACATAGGCGCGTGGGCCAGGTCCGCAAGGGTGGCTGGTAACACAGGACAAAGAAGGAAAAGGAATAGAGAAGTGGCTCTCAACGCGATGCCCTGGACTTCCGCTGCTGTCCGGTGACGGACCCGGGTTCCCCCAGCGCTGGGGGCTGAGGGCTGAGCCGCTCATGACAGCCACACACAGACAGGCTCGTAATAGTTTGCGTGTTTCTAAGTCTACGATTCATAAATCCACAGCGAGCGACGGGACGTAAGCGAGCTGTTCCTCTCATTCTCTCCATCCCAAGACACGGTGTTCTGGTCCTTAAACAGGAGATCTAGGCATCCCCGGGTCCCACCGTGCCCATTGTGTCAACGTCGGCTGTCCGTCGAGGCAGGTCGGCATTCCTTGCCCGGACAGCTTCCTTTGGGGAGTTTACGCAGAGGTGTTCTCCAAGTTTGTGGCATCATCGTGGCTGCTGGGACACTCTTTTTTGTTATCAGACAGGCTTGACGAGTCCGCAGCTCTTGGACGTCCTGTGGCATCAAGTGAGCAGAGACTCACCTGTACGTACCACCTGTGTCACAGCCGTCCGGCACTAACGCAGGGCTGGTCCCATCCTGAAAGGGATGTTTGTTAAGCATCACCCATGACTTCTCGATTTTCATCGCAAGGGCTGCACTTTTTACTCTCTGTACAATCGACCCCCTTCAGTCCTCAACGATGATTCCTGCCATTGCATAAACTGTGAGACATCCATAATTTTCACATGCTTTTGATTGCGTCGTCTACTTTCAGTTCCATCGAGGCAACAGGCCTCTTCCAGCTCGCATTTTCTCCAGTCTTGTGATGTCGCTCTACTTCTCAGACATAGAACAAATTTCGTTGTCTTCGGAACCGCCCCGGAGTAACCCAGACTCTGGAGTCTCAGGCTGCAACAGGATGCTTCTCTCCTTCGTGACTGCCGTTGACCTGCGTGTGCTCTAGAAAGGTCTCCAGTTTAAGTCTGACAAAGAGAAGCAGCTTTGTAAAGTGCGCCTAAGGCTCCTCGGATGATAAGGCACGTCAGGGCTGGAGGGTCCCCCCAGGTTTCTAAGAGGTACATTCTGTGACGGGCTGTAATGGTCTCCTTAAGAAGCACACAGACGTGGAGCACAGGTGATGGATTTGGGCTATGCGGGTGGCAGTGAGAAGGGATTCTTACAGGAGACTAGAAAACAAAACGAATTTTAAAAATCTAACTGTATTTGAGTTAGAGACTTTGAGGATCATTAAGCAGAATTTGGGAATGTACCATGCCAAGTAAAACCTTTTCTTTTTTTTTTTTCTGTGATGTTTAGGTATTTTCACTGAGACACATTTACTAAATTTCATTGGTCTCTCTGAACTTCTGGGCGTTACTGTTTTTTTTTATTTTTCTGTTATAGTTGACATTCGATATGATTTTATATTTAGTTTCAGTGGTTAGACGTTTAGATAATAAAGGAAGAGATTCCATGATGACTCTGGTCCCCACCTGACACTACACGGCAGCATTATATACCACAGCCAAGATATGGAAGCAAGATCTGCTCGTCCATAAACGACTGGGTAAAGCAGAGGTGGGACGTCTGTGCAATGGAATATTACTCTGCCGTGAAAAAGAATGAAATGTTACCATTTGCAATGACATGGATGGACCTAGAGGTCATTATGCCGCGTGAGATGAGTTAGACAGAGAAAGAGAAATATCATATCACCTCACTTATATGGGCAAGGCTATTTTTCGATTTAAGTGTTTAAAGTTCCAAGTTCGTTCACACATTGTTGCGGGGTGTGTGGGGGGGGTGCCCGCTTTAGATGATTTGGATTCCGATGGTACATATCTTTATTTGTAGGATGAGAATAGCCGTTTTACTAGTTCGCTGAGCTGGGAGGAAGCTCTGGGCAATCGGTTCCTATCGGAAAAGCAGAGGGGATGGGCGACCAGCTGACAGCAGTTGAGAGCCAGCTGCATCTCTCGGTGAGCAGAGGTAAGCGTGCTAAAGATGAACAGTGCCTAACACTTACTAAGTAATTGCTATACCAGCCTCCTTGTTTCCTGCTTTTATTGGCTCATTTAATTCTCTCTTCAATCCTAAGGGGTACGAAACTGTGTCCTGTATTTTCTCTCAGTCAGTGGATAAAGAAATTGAGATTCAGATGGTTAACTGACTCTCCTAGACAGTATTCCGTGCATTAGCTGGAGTCGTACTCCTGAATGCTCCAGTACGTTGCCTGAAATTGCTTTGCTTATTTCTCTATCTCCTTCTCTGAAAAAAAAAAAAAAAGGAAAGAAAAGTAAAAAAGAAAAGAAAAAAAAAATTGCCTTCTTTTGCACAATTTGGGGGATCAAGTATTATGTATTAAAGCACGGTAAACTTCAAACCACTGTAACAATACGAGGCTTTCCATTGGTTATTTTAAACTTAGAGGCATTTTTTTTTCCCCATTTATGTTGGAAGATGTGCCTTGCAAAAAAAATCCAGGACGGAATCTCTCTTCAGAGCTCTCTTTGTGGTTGATCATTCCACCCAGGAAAACAGAACAGGATGCTGGGAAGACTTGGTATGCAAGCAGAGGGTATTTGGGGGTAAGTGGGTGTTTCTGTTAATTAGGGCACCTGGTGTAGGGCGATGTGTCCGAAAGGATATTTATTAAAAGTTTCCCCAAATTATCTGTGGCCAAATAAGTTTGGAAAATGTTGCCTATAACAACCGTTCTTTGTAGTGTGAAACACGTGTGTTTACCTGTTCTAGTCGATCTCCCCGGCTGATTGCGAGAACACGGACTGTTTTCTATGCAACGTTATCTCATTGGGTCCTGGGAGCTGGACATCGAAGATCCAGCTGTGGACAGTGCTGGTCCCTCCTGGGACCTCCGTCCTGGGCATGTGGACGCCGTCCCCACCCCGTGTCCTCATGGGGTCGTCCCTCTGTGCTTGTCTGTGTCCTCATCCCTTCTTCTATGACATGAGGGCCACCCTGGTGACCTCTTTAAAAGCCCCATCTCCAAACCCAGTCCCTTCCGGAGGTCCTGGGGGGTCAGGGCTTCAGCATGTGGGCCCGATTCATAACAAACGATGGAAAGAGCAAGCCTGAGAACACACCGGAAACGCTGCTTGAAGACAGTCGTCACTTCTCACGTTTGCTCCAAAAACGACATGCAAGGGTCTGAGTCAAGCACGGTGGCTTCCTCTGCCGCGTGAGGCCCCCGGTTCCTCCTGCAGGTAACAGCTAAGAATATTAATGGGCTGTAGCCTCTTTCTTCATCCGACTGGTGTGCCTGTTCTTACCAATGCATTCCCCCCAAAACGGGCCCTTCGCGCTGATCTTAAATTTCATTTAAAATTAGAACCTACCATCGAGTCACGGTGATGCCAACACTATGCCTGTCGGTTCGTGCTCACAGAATTCTCCAGCATACCCTGTGCCCATGACGTCGGCCCTCGTGATTGTAAGTCGAATTGATCGTTAATTCTTGAGTGCCATGGAACTACCAGAGAGAGATGCTTGGAGATGTGCCCTGAATTATGTATCACTATTAAAGCAATTATGGGATCAACGATAAATCCAGCTGGATAAACTCTGAAAGGGAAAATCCTTTTAACTTCCCTTTGCCTATAATGAGTCCACATGTCGGCCTTCCTCTGGCTCATGTTTACCTGACAGAATGATGCTCAGAGCTGGCCAAGCTTGAAATTATTGAATGGAGGAAACATCTCATTCTGAAAATCCACAAGACTGGTTCTCGACAAAAGCCTTCATATGCAATAACAGCCCGCCCTCCAGAAATGACAGGCGAAAATCAACGTCCGGGACCCTAAACCAGGCTACTTGGTGGCAGGCTAGTGTGGTATGTGAACAGGTGGGTGGTAGAATAAGGTGGAGGGAGGCTGGTTAGAGCCCTTTCTGTAAATTGTCAGACATTTTTGAGAGAAAGACTCTTTTTCTGTGTGTGAGGGCCGTGGAAGCAAGTCGAGGAATGTCAGCTTGTTTCTGTGCTCGTAAGAACCTAAATAGATCGTCTGAAATATTCTGGGAGGGATGGAAGGGGGTGGACAGTGAGAATCGGTGTCCACTGGGCTTGGACAGCTTTCAGCAGGAGCTAAGTGCTGGCTGCCTCTTTCAAAGGGTGCATTAAGAACCCTGCAATTATATAAATGTCTAACCGCTATGCTGTACACCTGAAACGAATGTAAATAATATTGACTCTCAACTGTAATTGAAAAATTATATAAAAAAGAAGCCTGCCGAACACCTGAATGGCCTGCCTTCTTAACCACCCTAATGTGTAACCCTGTCCAGCAAATCTTGGGGTTTTTAAACCATTTTTCTCCTTTGTTTCCCAAAGAACTGGCTCATTCTATTCGAGGTTAAGCACTCTCTACTCGAGAGTGCTTTTGATCTTTTTTAATGCTTTTTACTGACATGTTGATACAAGGAAGTTGAAATCCACTCTCTCTCCACAATTTCTCCATCAGTTTAAACCATCGGGTCATTGTCAGAGGCTTCCAATATCGGGACAGCCAACTTATCAGGTACAAAAGGGTCACCCATCGTGGAAAATGCCTGGCATCTACCAATCTATTTTCCGGAGAACGTAATTAAGATCGCGTCACATTACTGAAACGGTCGACTGTAAAAATTCTCTAATCACTGAGAAGCCTCTACTATTTTGCCATTCATTTGACTCCACTGAATATATTCAGCGTGTTTGAGCCGTTTGATATCTAGGACTTAGGATGTGGGAAAATATATTTAAAGCCAATGGCTTCTTGTTGATGAAACTGACTTGACACAGTGAAGAATACAGGAAACTGTACATTGCCTGAACTGTCACGAAAGTGGGGGTAGACCAGCTGCCTCAAGGACTCATCGTTCGCGTCAAAGGCAATAATACATTTGCGTTAAGTGCCTGGCAATGGTGAGTATTAGAGATCGTAAAAGTATTAGAATCTATAGTGTCAGAAACGTCTTCTCGATCTCCAGTTTATCCTTCTTGTCTGGGTCATGACATCAGGAGTGAGGGTAATTTATGCTCTTCCTTGTCCCGTCAGTAGCTCTCACGTTCACGTGCCAGTTTCTCTCTCTCTCTCTCCCTCATTCCGTTGGACACATCCTTTGTTCTTTTCCTTCTTGTTCATTCCTGTATCCATGCACTTGTCCATCCACCCTGCTCCCAATCACCCATCTGTGCACCTGGCGTTTATTAAGCGCCGTCTTTCGGCATGTTGTGACGTGCTGAACAGAGTAAAATAAACTGGTTCATTCGAGAGTGCCGATGTGCTCGGCACTGGGAATTAAGTCGTGAAACACGAAACAAATGAAAACAAGCGACGGACAGCGACACAAAAGCTCTTGCACCTGTGNACTGGCTCATTCTATTCGAGGTTAAGCACTCTCTACTCGAGAGTTCTTTTGATTTTTTTTAATGCTTTTTACTGACATGTTGATACAAGGAAGTTGAAATCCACTCTCTCTCCACAATTTCTCCATCAGTTTAAACCATCGGGTCATTGTCAGAGGCTTCCAATATCGGGACAGCCAACTTATCAGGTACAAAAGGGTCACCCATCGTGGAAAATGCCTGGCATCTACCAATCTATTTTCCGGAGAACGTAATTAAGATCGCGTCACATTACTGAAACGGTCGACTGTAAAAATTCTCTAATCACTGAGAAGCCTCTACTATTTTGCCATTCATTTGACTCCACTGAATATATTCAGCGTGTTTGAGCCGTTTGATATCTAGGACTTAGGATGTGGGAAAATATATTTAAAGCCAATGGCTTCTTGTTGATGAAACTGACTTGACACAGTGAAGAATACAGGAAACTGTACATTGCCTGAACTGTCACGAAAGTGGGGGTAGACCAGCTGCCTCAAGGACTCATCGTTCGCGTCAAAGGCAATAATACATTTGCGTTAAGTGCCTGGCAATGGTGAGTATTAGAGATCGTAAAAGTATTAGAATCTATAGTGTCAGAAACGTCTTCTCGATCTCCAGTTTATCCTTCTTGTCTGGGTCATGACATCAGGAGTGAGGGTAATTTATGCTCTTCCTTGTCCCGTCAGTAGCTCTCACGTTCACGTGCCAGTTTCTCTCTCTCTCTCTCCCTCATTCCGTTGGACACATCCTTTGTTCTTTTCCTTCTTGTTCATTCCTGTATCCATGCACTTGTCCATCCACCCTGCTCCCAATCACCCATCTGTGCACCTGGCGTTTATTAAGCGCCGTCTTTCGGCATGTTGTGACGTGCTGAACAGAGTAAAATAAACTGGTTCATTCGAGAGTGCCGATGTGCTCGGCACTGGGAATTAAGTCGTGAAACACGAAACAAATGAAAACAAGCGACGGACAGCGACACAAAAGCTCTTGCACCTGTGACATTTTGGTGGGATGACCCTGGCGACATTGTTTTCCCATCTCAGATCAAAATCACTTTGGATTTCCTTTGCTGAGCTCAGAGCCGAGCTCAAAGAGTCCAGCTATTATCGACTTCCCTACCCTCTCCTCTCCTCCCGTCCTCCAACGTTTCTTATTCTCACAGTTTTCAATTGCTGATCATCTACTTTTGGCCAGAGATCAGCGTCTACAACCCACCTGGATGGATCACACGAAACCACACGGTGTCCAAACCAGTCCTGTCATCTGTAGGCACTGTGCCGTACCACAGAGCCCTAAGACACGTCATCTTGGATAACTGAAACGTTACAGCCTGGAACAACCCCCTGTGACCCCTTCCCCAACCCCTGGCCGCCATCATTCTGCTCACGGCTCCTATGAGACTGACTGCTTCATAGACCTCACGTAAGTGGAATCGTGCGGGTTTCGCCCTTCCGTGGCTGGCTTACGTCACGTAGCATAATGTCCTTGAGGCTCACGCACGCTGTTGCAAATGGCAGGATGACATTCTTTTTTAAAGGTGAGTAATATTCCGTTATAAAACAGTATGGAAAGTGCTTCAAAAGATTAAAGTAGGACTGCCTTAGGACTCAGAAATTCCACTTCTCGGTATTTTTACGAAGGAAACAAAAACAGTAATACGTAAAGATCTATGCACCCTTATGTTCATCGCAGCATGATTTACAATAGCCAAGATATGGAAATAACCTAAGTGTCCATCGACAGACTAGGTAAAGTAGACGCGGGACTTGCATACTACGAATTATTACTCAACAATAAAAAAGAATGAAATCTTGCGCTTTGAGACAACATGGGCGGACCTAGAGGGCATCGCACTAAATGAAATAAGTCAGAAAGAGAAAGAGAAATACTGCATGATTTTACTTTTATACGCAATCTAAAAAAAAAGAAAACTCAAACAAATAAAGAAACTAAACCAAACAGAAATGGACTCTGGGGAACAGAACAAACTCACGCTTGCCAGAGGGGACGGGGTGGGAGGATGGACAAAAAAGGTGAACGTGAGAAAAAGGCACAGACTTCCGGTGATAGAATCAACGAGCCCCAGGGCTACAGTACACAGCACAGGGAGACACTCAGGAAGATCATAAGTGCACAGTGACAGCTGCTAAACTTTATTGGTACAATCTCATCACACGGTACATAAACGGCCATTTATTACATTGTACACCTGCAATAATATTGTGTGCCAACTCTAATAATTTCTTTTTACAGTTTTCTTAGAAATTTTTGTTGAAATAGTAAAATTTTAAAGAAGGTTCATTAAGTGATCTGCCTTTATTCATCGGTCTGAATTTATAAATTCTTTGCTTAACCCTTTTTAAAAGCACGTGAGTATTTAAGATGTCACTTTGCCTATCAACAGATGATTGGATAAAGAAATTACGGTTCACATATACACTGGAATATTACTCGGCCATTAAAAAAATGAAATCCTACCATTTGCAACAACATGGTTATTA
>NW_024350396.1:577424-584212 GCF_902729225.1 Pteropus medius
AGGGGAGGGAGGGAGCAAATGGGGGGATCGTTTTATGATCTAAATAGATGCATAACCAATGTCCTGTATACTCGATACTTATTTAAATAAATAAATTATAATATTTACCAAGTCAAAATATAATATTTTGGATGAACTGAATTAAATAAACTATATTATTAAAGTTAAAAAAAGAAGATGTCACTTTCTAGGATCATTCTATTTCCATTGAAAGAACGTGAATGCGTTCTTCTAATAATAGCTCAAAAGAGGGGAAAATCGACATTTCCATGTAAGAGACCGAACTCCCTGCAGTGGATTTATTTATTTAATGTCCGTCTCCCTGCCTTGCCACCCTGCTCATCACGTCGTGGTCACCGAGACTGACGACGCGCACCGTACACTTACAAACTACGGAGCTGTATCCGGATGTTTAAAACTTTGTTGAGTTCAGCAGAGTGTTCGTAAGGGCGTTGGACCTTTCTCTTTCTTAGCATTCTTGGCTCTGTTTTCCAGTGTAATATTCCAGACAGAACACAGTTCGCAGAGAGCATGTTTATAACCGCATCCGTCATGTGACCGGAGAGCAGACGGCCCTTTCACGTGGTTACACATAGACCATTTTCTTACCATCATTCGGCTCGAGGGTAAAGGATGGTTTTCGGAGACCTTCAGAAGGTCAGCGAGGCGGGTCACCGGTGAAGTGGGGGCCGTTCCTGCACCGCACACAGACCTTCCCGCCAAGCTTCTACAATCAAGGGATGCGATGCTGTCTCCTGGATCGTGAACACCAGATGCTTCGGGGAGCGCTCTGTACAGGATGAAAACGAGCAGCTGGAAGCATAGCAAGGACCGGCAAAGGCGGCTTAGCCGGAAGACAGGAGCTGTTCTCCAGCAGAAAGAGATAAGGACTCATCAGACTCAGTGATGACTAACCGGGGCTCAGACATCCCCCTGGATACGGCGTGTGACCTCTCTGACCCTCTCTCCGCATCTGTAAAACACGAACTGTGCCTCGAGGTAGAGAGAAGACAAAATGAGAAAGCGCTTGAAGTGGTTTGTAAGCTCTGACCGTTTCCTAGTGAAAATCGTGGCATGGTTTGAATTAATGCCTCAGGAGCCTCTGCTGGGATTCACGGAAATGTTTGCCTTTTTTTTTTTTTTTTTATTGCCTGAATAAACGGAAGACATATTACAATTCGGTTAGCTCCACACCAGGAGTACAGACTGCGACTTTCCATGCAATGACATCGTTTCAGAAACTTCGGCTCGTGCCAGTAACGACAGACATTTAAAAGCACTTATCTTTTTCCTCGATTTCTCAATGTTTGGTATCCACATTGGCCATAACAGAACACAACATGGTTTCCATGGAGACGGAAATGCTGTTTCACGTTTCCATCCAATGAACCGCATTTCATGCCTTAGAAGGCACAAAACATTACCTGTGGGATGAAGCAGGTCTGTTTGGATCTTTCCCGCCACAATTCCCAATGTGCCTTTTAATATCATCTTCATAGGACAGTGGCACCTGTTGGTTACGCAGATGACAAATAATTTCTATTAAGTTCTAGCTGACACCTCAAATTAGACCATAGTCTATCAGCCGGTTGCTTCAACGTATTTAAACAATTTTAACAGGAGACTTGTTATTGCAGATTCAAGTAATTTTAATAATTCTAAGTGGAAACCCCTTGAGGGTGAGTATCACAGAGGACGGACACGCTTTTCCTTCTGGCGACGAAACTGCTCTTGAATGGAGGACAACCAGGACCCACTTCTGTCTGTCGTTAAGTATATTGGTGACTTTCACCACGTTACTTAAATTTCCTCAGTTTACCTTTCTCACCTTCAAGATGCGGGAATTGGAGTAAAGCTGCCTCTGAGCTGTTCCGACTCTGAAATCTTTTTAAGCCTATATTTTGGACGATTTTAATCCCGAAAGTATTTGCTAAATGAAGCAGAAGTGATATAACTCAGCTTATTTTACAGTACCAATGGCATTGAATGCACGGTGTTATATTGTGTCTTGATAAGTTGTTTTAAAATACCTCATTATAAACTGAATGAATGATAATTAGCATTTTACATCCCTAATCAGAAACCCAGAAGTACCCCAAAAGGACATCTCCCAAGTATTCATTTTCAAATCTACAACAGAGGTATCTTCTTTATCATAAGTTTATTAGAAATAAGTTTTCTCTACTGACATGGGTGGAGAAAAGACAAGTGGTCATAGGTTGTTGTAGGCAGAATCGTGCCCACCCAAAGATGTTCACGTGCTGATCTCTGGCACCTGTGCATGCCACCTTTTACAACAGAATAATGCTGGTTGCAGATGGCAGGTGGGTCGCTAATTATTGACCTTACAATGTGGAGATGAGCATGCATGGTGCAGGTGGGCTTGATGGAATCGTAAGGGTCTTGAACAGTGGAAGAGGGAGGCCAAGGTTCCGTGCTGAGACATAAGGACCGCGGTCACTGGCTTTGAAGGTGGACTAAGGAAGTCGGCAGCCCCTAGATGCCGGGAAGGGCAAGGAAAAAGGTACTGTCAATGTCTTCACATCAGTCCATTGGGAACCACACTGCAGTTCTAGCCTGCAAGACTGTAACACGGTGAATCTGCATTGTTTTAAACCACCAAGTGTGAGGCAGTGTGTTTCATTGGCCATAAAGAGCTGGTACACAGAGGAAGCATGCATGAGTACAGCACACTGGCCAGGTCATCACCCAAAACCCCCAGGACTTTCTCGGTCTATGATTCTGTTAGTCGTGTGTCACAACCCAAAAGTATGCACACACTTCAAAGGGAGACTTATGCCTAACCCCACCTGAAGCTTCTGTAATCCTGTCTTCAGAGGATCATTCTATGCAGTCTTGTATCTTTTGTCAAAAGACTTTCTTGAGTTCATCAAAATATGTCTGTGGGTTGATAAATATTTGTATTGCTGCCAGTATTGATTTTAATTGTCATTCAACCACTCGATAGCCAAGCTGTTGGCTGACATCAGGTCCAGAAACGTCCTGAGACGTATCAGAAGTACTCGAGAGTGGCACGATAAGTTATTAAATTAGCCTAGATCAGGTGCAGGAGGGGAGGAAGCCATGTATTTGACTGTCATTAATTTGATAATGGCAAATGAGCATGTTTTGTTTGTTATCGACAGCACTATGGAGCCATCTTGCAAGCACCTAATTTGTAAACGAGCAACCCAGGAATTCACAATTTTCACTAATTTAGATGAACTTTGTCCGTCAGGGACCACTAAGTCATTAGTATGATGTTGTCACCATTTTGTGACAATGCTAATCAGCTCATGGTCTCACATGGACATTCTACCCATTATTGGGAATCATATCCTCATCTTTACAAAACGATCAATAATGACAGCTTGCAGTTTAATTGGGATGAACTTCACCGAGATGGAAGGAAAGCATAACCCCATCATTTATTTATAAAGCAATCTTCTGTCTTATCTTCCGCTAGATTTAAACGCCTTGATTGGAGGGGCTGTGTTTGCTTGCCTTGCTGTCTTTCAAAATGCCTGTCCAGTGCCTTGGTGAGCCATGAAATATTTGAATTGAATTAATCAAAGGCACATATGGTCCTTTCGGAAGAGGCACAGGGTAGGAAAACAGGTGAAAGTAATGTAGACAGGTAATTCGTAATGGGAGGGCACAGAGGCAGAGAGGGGAATTTGGGATGTGTGCTAAGGATTAAGAATGAATAATAAAGATGTGTTCTAGGTCTAATTTGATTTCATTCAGGGTAATGACGAATGAGGACACAAGTTTTGTGCACAAAGGAACTTCAAGTGGGCTGGTACAGGTGTCCCCGAGATGTGTTCGTCTGACGTGGAAACTTAGGGAGCACAGGGAGCCACTTGTACTGAGCGCTTAGGCGAATAATCCTGTTGCTCCCAAATGAGGAGGCCATTTCCGGTGGAGGGACATCCCACTGAGACCACTTTTGCTACGGCGTGTCCCATATTCATTGTCACTATTTCTCTCTATTTCATTGGTGCTATTTCTCTCCTTCTGATGGAGAAAGAGAACAAAGCTTGGTATGCGGAAAATCCAGATGTCTCGTAGCAGCCTACCACTCTCAAGTCTACGCTGTGTTCTTGTCTATCTCACGTTTGTCGGCACTTGGAGATGCCGGGATCGGCGGGGAGACACCTGAGATGAGAAGCTCAGACTGCGAGGAAGGACACTACTTGTTAATACGTCTCCATCAAGCAGGGAAGCCGGGTACTGGAGAGAGAGGGGCGGGCTGATTGACGGGAGGAGCCCGGGTTTTTCTCATCCGGAGTTTTGACAAAAATAAATAGTAATAACCAAAAATAAGAATCACAGGTAAGAGAAAACGTTGGGTGAAGCATGATAGTGAAACTCTCAAGATCTCACAGTGTTTGACGATGGCTTGGACTTCAGAGGGACAGACCCAAATCATGGGGATGGTTGCACCCTAGACCTGCACAATCCAACATGGTGGCCATTCATTGTGTGGGGTTGAAACATGGCCAGAACCAAACCTACGCCTGCTTAAGCGGTTGAAACATGGCCAGAACCAAACTCACACCTGCTTTCAAAATAGACAAAATGTCTCCTCAGTACTTTTAATATCGATGATCTATGTTGAAATGACAACATTTTAGGTGTATTGGGTTAAGTAGGTTCTTAAAATCATTGACTTTGATCTTATCTGCTTTTTAAAAAATGTGTCTACTACATTTTCAATTACACATGGGAGTTGCGTAATATTTCTACCAGGCAGCACCATTGTAGATTGTCCACGTCGATGACTTCGGCTGTATCTTTACCTCCATGGCGGTCTCATTTGGGGCAAAGTCATGGTTATGGGCACTCCTGCGTGTTCACTGACCACCCATCTCTATGCCCTGACTCTTTCCCTACCTGATGGGCTGCCTCTTCACCCCTTGTCTCTTTCCTAGTTCCCTTTGTTTGTTGGATTCATAAGATAAACGTTTCCTGCTTTCACTAGATTTATACCCCTTTATCAAATCATGTGTTATGTTTCCCCTTTTCATATAAAATAATTCCCTTTGGCTCAAAACTCTCTCTATAACACGCTTACACCATCTACAAAACTATCCCATCTTAAAGTGAGAGACAGGGTTTCCTAACGCCCTCCTTCCTAACGTCAAATGCTTAGACAAACTGACCACCCACTAACAAAATTTCCATTGCAAGACTTCCATCCTTGGAGAGAACTACGGGCTCATTTCTGTGCGGCATTTCGCTGCCTTTCCCCCTTTATCACAACTCGCCCCAACCCAGCCAGCTCTTCTTCCCATAAATACAGTTGTATATGAAGGAAGGATGGAAAATAATGGTTTTTGACATTTCAACATCTTGGTCCATTCATTTCAACTTTTACCTGGCCAAACCTGACCAATGAGAGTGTTTTAATCTTGTTTAAAAAAATAACACATGGAGACACTAGGAAATGGATCTGGAGCTGCCGTCCCAGAGGAGCTTCCTGCTCGTCTCATCCTCAAACCTTTGGGATGTTAAAACAGGACAGAGTCACCTTCGGATGGGGCCTGAACAACCTCGTGTCCGAAAGACCTGTTTGCAAGAATGACTAGGAAGCAGATGTCATGACTACAGGACGGATGACTTTGGACTGAGAATTAAAGACACTGTTTAGAGTCGGCGTCACCGTGTCACGTGATCTGCACTGATAGCCACACCTTCCTTCTGTGGATGTCCCTGTCCCCTCCCCTTTCTCAGAGACACCCACTGCCTCTGTCGCCTCATCATAAGACTGGGTTTCTGCCAGAATCAGTGCTTCCCAAATACGTCTTCCTATTGATCTAAGATAAACGCTTATCACCCCTTACTTTGAAAGGCCTCTTGTTTTTAGGTTAACCATCTTCTGTTGAAATATAGCTCTTAATTTAAATCTGCTACCCAGAAAGTACCTGTCTAAGGTAGAAAATTACTTCGAGACTCTGGTTTCTAAACACCATCAACCTTTGGAACACGATTTGCTTGCACAGAAGGTAGAACTCTGAGCAGCTACCTGCAAAGGGCATCAGGATACATACATTGTAGACCTTTATAAATCTCAGTTAAGATCAAAAACCACAACTGTCCTCCTCCTCGCCGGGTATCTTAGCCAGCTCAGGCTGTCCTAACAAAGGACCACAGAATCGGCAGCTTCCACAACAGAAATCTAGGTCTCACAGTTCTGGAGGCTGGAAGTCCAAGGCCTGGGCATCAGGCTGGCCATGTTCCGTGGGGCTCTCAGCCTGGACGCACCTTCTCACACTGTGTCCTCACTGGTGGAGACAGAGCTCTATCTCTTCTTCCGCTTGTAAGGACACTGATGCCAGCATGTGGATCACACCCTGACGACTTCATAAACCTCATTATGTCCCAAGGGCCCTACCTGGAAACACCATCTCACTGGGGCGGTGGGGGTTAGGAGGTTGGGCTTTAACTCACTAATCTTGGGGGAAGAGACAGACATGCTCAGTCCTTAACACCAGGGAAGGTGAGTGACAACGGCACATCTTACTTTTTGATTCCCTCTGTGGTAGGCTGAATAGTGCACTCCCTCACTCCCACAATGTCCATGTCCTAGTTCCCAGAATCTGGAAATATGTTACCTTACATAGCAGAAGGGAGTCCGCAGATGTGATGAAGTGAACAATCTAGAGATGGGGAGATGACCTTAGAATATGAAGGTGGTTTCTCATTAGAGGGGTGCAGGCAGGGAAAGTCAGAGAAGGCAAGATGCTAGAAGAAGGAGTCACAGTGATTCAGGACTGTGAGCTAAG